>NC_072009.2:30214318-30517348 GCF_028885655.2 Pongo abelii | reverse complement strand
GAATGGAATGGAGAGAGATGGAATGGGATGGAATGGAATGGAATGAACCGGAGTTGATTGAGGTGGAGAGGATAGCAGTGGAATGGAGCGGGATGGAATGAGAAGGAGTGGAATTGAGAGGAGAGCATTGCAGCAAAGTGGAGGAGTGGAATGGAGTGGAATGGATTTGGATGTAATGGAATGTAGTGGAGTGGAGTAGAGTTGAGTGGAACGGAGGAGAATAGAATAGAATTGAAAGTAATGGAATGGAAAGCAGTGGAAGGGAATGGAATGCAAAGAATGGAGTGGAGTGGAAAGGAGTAGAATGGAATGGAGTGGAACGGAATGGAATGGAATAGAATGGAATGGATTGGAGTGGGAAAGATTGGAGTGCAGTGGAATGGAGTGGAATAGAATGGAGTGGAGTGGAGTGGAGGGAAGAGGAATGGAGTAGAATGGAATGGAATGGAAAGGAATGGAAAGGAATGGAGTGGATTGGAAAGGGAGTGGAGTGGAGTAGAATGGATTGGAATGCAATGGAATGGAGTGACGTGGAATAGTTTGGAAAGGAATGGCATGGAATGGAGTAGAGTGGAATGGAGGGGAATGGAATGCAATGGAATTGAGTGGAATGGAGTGGAGTGGAGTGGAGAGGAATGGAATGGAGTGGAAATGTGTGAAAGGAGTGGAATGGAGTGGAGTGGAATGCAATGGAGAAGATTGGAATGAAGTGGAAAGGAATGGAATGGAGAGAAGTAGAGTAGTATGGAGTGGATTGGAATGGAGGGGAGCAGAGTGGAGTTAACAGCAGTGGATTGGAATACAGCGGATGGAGTAGAGTGGAAGGGAGTGTAATTATATGGAATGGAATGGATTGGATTGGATTGGAGTGGAAGGGAGTGGAGTGGAGTTGAAAGTAGAGGAATCGAAAGAAGTGGAAAGGAGTGGAGTAGAGTGGATTAGAGTGGATTGGAATGGAATGGAGTGGAGTGGAATGGTGTGGAAACGAATGGAAGGGAGGGGAGTGGAATGGAATGAAATGGAATGGAATGTAGTGGAATGGAGAGGAGTGGAGTGGACTGGAGTGGAATTTAATCGAATGGAGTTTACTGAAATGGAATGTATTTGAGAGGAGGGTAATGGACAGGAATTGAGTGGAGTGGAGTGGAGTGAAATACATCGGAATGGCATGGAATTGAATGGAATGGAGGGTAGTGGAATGCAGTGGAGTCTAGTCGATTGGAGTGGTGAGGAATAGAACGGAGTGGCATGGAATGGAGCACAGTGGAATGCAATGGAGTGGAGTGGATTGGAAAGGGGTGGAGTGGAGTGACGATGGGTGAAGTGGAATGGAATGGAGTGGAGTGCAGAGGAGTCTCATGGAATGGAATGGAACGCAATGGAAGCTGAGATTGTACCACTGCGCTCCAGGATGGGTGACAGTGTGAGATACTCTCGAAAGAAAGGAATGGAATGGAATGCAGTGGAATGGAATGGAATGCAATGGGGTGCATTGGAGTGGAGTGGAATGAAGTGAAGTGGATTGGAGTGGAATGGAGAGGAATGGAACGGAATGGAATGGAATGAAGTGGACTGGAGTGTGGTGGAGTTGAGTTCAATGGAATGGAGCGAAATGGAATTAGATGCAGTGAAATGGAGTAGGGAGGAGTGCAGTAGAGTGAAAAGGAGTGCAATGGAGTGGAATGGAATCGGAAGTAATGGAAAGTAGTGGAGTGGATGGAACGGATAGGAAAGGAGTGGAGCGGAGTGGAATGGAATGGAGCGGGAGGTGGGATGGGGCCACTGCACTCCAGGCTGGCTGACTGAGTGAGATATTCTCGAAATAAAGGAATGGAATGGAATGCCATAGAATGGAATGGAACGGAGTGGAGTGGAGTGGAATGGAGTGAGTTGGAGCAGAGTGGAATGAAGAATGCAATGGGATGGAAGGGAATTGAATGAAATGCAGTGGAGTGCAGTGGAGTGCATTGCAGTGGAATGGAGCAGAATGGAATGGAAAGGAGTGGAATGGGCAGGAGTGGAGTGCACTGGAGAGGAGAGGTTAGGAATGCAGTGGAATGGAATTGGATGTAATGGAACGTAGAGAAGTGGAGTGGAATGGAGTGGGCCAGGGTGGAATGGAATGGAATGCAATGGAAAGGAATGGAGTGGAATAGAATGGAATGGAATGGAATGGAAAGGAACGGAGTGGAATGAAATGTAGTGGAGTGGAGTGAAATGGAGTGGAATGGAATGGAGTGGAGTGGAGTGGAATGTGATAGAATGGAGAGGAGGGGAATGGAGCAGAATGGAATGGAGTGCAGCGGAATGGAGTGGAGTGGAATGGAATCAAATGGAGTGGAATGGAACCAAGTGGAATGGAATGGAGTGCAATAGACTAGAATTGAGTGTAGTGTAGTGGAATTTAGTGGAATGGACTGAAATGGAGTGGAATGGAATGGAATTGAGAGGAATGGAATGGAATGGAATGGAATGGAATGGAATGGAATGGAAAGGAATAGAATTGAATGGAACGGAATTAAAAGAATGCAATGGAATGCAATGGAATAGAATGCAATGGAATGTATAGTTGACATGTAATATGAGCTGAGATTGTGACACTGCACTCCAGCCAGGGTGACATAGTGATATCCTGTCGTAAGAAGTGAATGGAATGCAATTTAGTGAAATGGAATGGAAAAAAATGGAATGGAGTGGAGTGGAAGGGAATGGAGTGGAATGGAAGCGAATGCAGTGGAGTGGAGTGGGGTGGAGTGGAATGAAATGGAATGCAGTGGACTGTAATGGCATGGAGTGGAAAGAAGTAGAGTGGAATGGAGTGGAATGGAATGGACTGGCATAGAATGGAGTGTAATTGAATGCAATGGAGTGGATTGGAAAGGAATAGAAAGGAGTAGAGTGGAGTAGAGTGGTGTGGAGTGGAGTGGAATGGAGCTGAATGTACTTCAATGGAGTACAATGGAATGGAACGGAGTGGAATGGAATGGAATGATAAGAAGTGGATTGGAGTGGAATGTAGTGGAGTGGAATGGAATGGAATAGAATGGAATGGAGTAGAGTATAACGGAATGCAGTGGCGATAAGTGGAGTGGAATGGAATGCATTGGAGTAGAGTGGAGTGGAATGGAATGGAATGGAGTGGAGAGGAGGGGAGTGGAGTGGAATGGAATTGAGTGAAGTGGAGTGCAGTTGAATGGAATATCGTGGTGTGGAGTGGAGTGGAAGTGAATGGAGTGAATAGGAGTGGAATTAAATGAAATGGAATGGAGTGGAGAGAAACGCAGTTGATTGGAGTGGAGTGGAGTGGAAAGGAATGGAAAGGAGTGGGATGGAGTCTTATGGATTGGAGTGGAATGGAGTGGAATGGAATGAAGTGGAAAGGAGTGGAACGGAGTGAAATTGAATTTAGTGGACTGGATTGGAATGGAGTTAAATGGAATGGAATGGAATGGAGTGGAATGGAATGGAATGGAGTGGAGTGGAATGGAATAGAATGGAATGGAAAGGAATAGAATGGAATGGAGTGGAGTGGAGAGGAGTGGAATGGATTGGAGTGAAGTGGAGTGGAATGGAATTGAGTGGAGCGGAGAGGAAAGGAATGGAATGGAGTGGAGTGGAATGGCATGGAATGGAGTGGAATGGAATGGATAGAAGTGGAGTGGAGTGGAGTGGATTGGAGTGTAGTGGAAGGGAATGGAGTGCAGTGTAATGGACTGGAATGGAGCAGAGCAGAATGGAGTGGACTGGAGTGGAGTGGAATGGAATGGGATGGAATGGAATGGGAGCTGCGATTTTACCAGTGTGCTCTAGGCAGGGTGACTGAGTGTCATACTCTCAAAAGAAAGGAATGGAATGGAACGCAGTGGAATGGAATGGAACAGAGTGGACATTAGTGGAGTGGAATGTGGAGGAATGGAATGAAATGGAACGTAATGGCATGAATTGGAGTGGTGTGGGTTGGAATGGATTATAGTGGAATGGGGTGGAAAGGAATGGGATGGAGTGGAATGGAGTGCAGTGGAGTTGAACGGAGTTGAATCCCCTAGAATTGAGTGGACAGTAGTGGAATGTAATGGAATGGAATGGAATCCATTGTAATAGAATATAATACAATGGAAAGTTGAGATGTAGTGTGAGCTGAGATTGTGCCACTGCACTCCAGACTGGGTGACACGTTATATCCTGTGGATAGAAAGGAATGGAATGCAATAGAGTGAAAGGGAATGGAGTGGAATGGAATTGAATGGAATGGAGTGGAGTGGAGTGGAGTGGAGTCGAATGGAGACGAATGGAATGGGACGGAGTGGAATGGAACGGAGTGGAGTGGAGTATCGTGGAGTGAAATAGAATGGAATGCAATGGGTTGGAATGGAATGCAATGGACTGCTGAAAGGAAATGTGAGCTGTTATTGTTCCACTGCACTCCAGCCTTTGTGACGGAATGAAATCCTGTGGAAAAAAAGGATTGGAATGGAATGGAATGGAATGGAATGGAATGGAATGGAATGGAATGGAATGGAATGGAGAGGAGTGTAGTGGTGTGGAGTGAAATGGAGTGGAGTGTCGTGGAGGAGAGTGGAATGGAGTGGAATGGAATGAAGAGGAAAGGAACGGAGTGGAGTGGAATGGAACGGAGTGGAGTGGAATGGAACGGAGTGGAGTGGAATGGAATCCAATGGAATGAAATGGAATTGAATCGAATGGAATGAAGAAATATGTGCAGTGATTTGGCCACTGCGCTGGAGCCTGCGTGACAGAGGGAGATCCTGTCGATAAAACAGAGTGGAATGGAAGGGATTGGAATGGAATGGAATGGAACGTATTGGAGTGGAGTGGAGTGGAATTGAGTGGAGTGGAGTGCACTGGAATGGAATGGAATGCAATGGAATGTAATGGAATGATGAAATGATATGTGAGCTGAGATTGTGCCACTGCACTCCACGCTGGGTGACAGAGTGAGATACTCTTGAAAGAAAGAAATGGAATGGAAAGAATTTTTAATTGGGTGGATTCGAGTGGACTGAAGTAGAGTGCAGTGGAATGGAGAGGAATGGAATGGAATGGAATCGGATGTAAAGGAATGGAGTGATGTGGAGTGGAGTGGTGAGGAGTGTAGTGCTGTGGAATGGAGCAGAAAGTAATGGGATGGTGTGGAGTGGAGTGCAGTGCAGTGGAGTGGAGAGGAGTGCAATGGCGTGGAATGGAATCGGATGTAAAGGAACGTACTGGAGTGGAGTGGAGTGGAAAGGAGTGGAATGGAATGGAATTGAATGTAATGCAAAGCAAAGGAATGGAATGCGATGCAATGGAATTTAATGCAATAGAATGCAGTTCAATAGAGAGTTGACATGTAATGTGAGCTGAGATTGTGCCTAAGCTCTCCAGGCTGTTTGACACAGTGATATCGTGTCGAAAGAATGGAGTGGAATGCAGTGGTGTGAAATGGAATGGAATGTAGTGGACAGGAGGAGAATGGAGTGGAGTGAAGAGGAACAGAGTGGAATGGAATGGGATGCAGTGGAATGGAATGCAGTGGAGTGGAGTGAAATAGAAAGAAATGGAATGGGATGGAATGGAATGCAATGGAATGGAGAAGAGAAATGTGAGCTGAGATTGTGTGACTACACTCCAGCCTTAGTGACCGAGAGAGATTCTGTGGAAGGAAAGAACTGATTTCAAAGGAGTGGAATGGAAGGGAATGTAGTACAGTGGAGTAGAGTGGAATGGAGTGAAACAGAATAGAATGGAGTGGAATGCAATGGAATGGAATGGAATGGAGTGGAGTGGAATAGAGAGGAGTGCACTGCAATGGAGTGGAGTGGAGTGGAAGGGAGTGGAATGCAATGGAATGTAGTGGAGTGCAGTGGAGTGGAATGGAATGGAGTGGACAGGATTGGAAGGTGTAGAGTGGACTGGAATGGAATAGAATGGAACAGAATGCAGTGTAGTGGAGGGGAGTGGAGGTGAGTGGAGTGGCATGGAGTGGAATGGAATGGAATGGAGTGAAATGGAATCCAATGGATTGGAATGGAGTGGAATGGAGTGGAGTGGAATGGAGAGGAGTCGAATGGAATGGAAGGGAATGCAACGGAACGCAGTGGTGTGGATTGGAAAGCAGTGAAATGGAGTACTATGGAATCTAAAGGAGTGGAGTGGAGTCTAGTGGAGTGGAATGGAATGGAACCAAATGGAATGGAATGGCACGGAATGGAGTGGAGTAGAGTGGAGTGGGAAGGAAGGGAGATGAGTGGAATGGAGAGGAATGGAATGGAGTGGAGTGGATTGGATTGGAATGAACTGGAATGGAGAGGGATGGAATGAAGTGGAACGGAATGGACTGCAATGGAATTGAATGGAGTGAAATGGAGAGGAGTGGAGTGGAGTGGAATGGAGTGGAAATGAATGGAATGGAGTGGAATGGAAGGGAATGGAGACAAGTGGATAGGAATTGAATGAAGCAGATTGGAGTGGAGTGGAGTGGAGTGGCATGGAATGGAATGAAGTGGAAGGGAATGCAATGGAGTGGAATGTAATGGAATAAAATGGAATGGAGTGGAATGGAGAGGAATGGAGTGGAGTGGAGTGGAATGGAGGGGAGTAAGAGGAAGAGAATGGAATGGAATCGAAAGGAGGGAAGTGCAATTGTGTGGAGTGGAGTGGAGATGAAAGGAGTGGAGTGATGTGGAGTCGAGAGGAAAGGAATGGAATGGCATGGAATGGAGTTAAGTGGAGTGGAATGTAGTGGAAGGTAATGGAGTGGAATGAAAAGGAGTGGATTGGAATGGAGTGGAATGGAATGGAGTGGAATGGAGTGGAGTAGAATGGAGTGGGTTGCAGAGGAGTGGAATGGAGTGGAATGGTAGGGAATGGAATGGAATGTAGTGGAAAGGAATGGAATGGAGTGGATTGAAATTAAATGGAAAGGATTGGAGTGCAGTGGAATGGAGGGTAGTGGAATAAAATGGAGTATAGTGCAGTGGAATGGAGTGGACTGGAGTGGAGATGAGTGTAGTGGACCGAAATGTAATGGAATGGAGCGGAGTGGAACGGTGCGGAGTGGGGTGGAAAGGAATGGAACAGAATGGAATGGAGAGGAATGGAGTGGCATGTAGTGGAGTGGAGTGAAGTGGAAAGGAATGGAATTGAATGGAATTGAATGGAGTGGATTGGAGTGCAATAGAATGGAGTGGAGTGGAGTGGAATGCAGTGGAGTAGATTTTAGTGGAATGGAGTGTAGTGGAATGGAATGGAATGGCATGGAATGGAATGGAACAGAAGCGGAGATAGTGCGACTGTGCTCCAGGCTATGTGACAGAGTGAGATAACATTGAAAGAAAGGAATGGAATGGAATGGAATGGAGTGGACTGCATGGGAACAGAGTGGAGTGAAGTGGAGTGGCCTGGAATGGAGAGAACTGGAATGAGATGGAATGGAATGGATTGAAATGGAGCGGAGTGAGGTGGAGCGGAATACAGTGCAATGGAGATGAATGCAAGGGGATGGCGTGAAATGGACTGGAGTGGAATGCCGTTAAGTGTAGAGGAGTGTAAAGCAGTGGAATGCAATTTGATGTAACGCAATGTAGTGGAGTGGACTGGAGTAGAATGGAAGGAAATGGAACGGAGCAGAGCCTAGCAGAGCTGAATGGAGTGGAACGGAAAGAAAAGGAACAGAACAGAACGGGAGCTGAGACTGTGCCACTGCACTCCATGCTGAGTGACAGAGTGAGATACTCTCGAAAGAAAGGAAAAGAATGCACTGGAGTACAACAGAACGGCATGGAATGGAATGGAATGGAATGGAATAGAATGGAGTAGAATGGAATGGAATGGAGTGGATTGGAGTGAAGTGGAGTGGAGTGGAATGGAATGGAGAGAAATGGAATGGGATGGAATGGAATGGAATGAACCGGAGTTGATTGAGGTGGAGAGGATAGCAGTGGAATGGAGCGGAATGGAATGAGAAGGAGTGGAATTGAGAGGAGAGCATTGCAGCAAAGTGGAGGAGTGGAATGGAGTGGAATGGATTTGGATGTAATGGAATGTAGTGGAGTGGAGTAGAGTTGAGTGGAACGGAGGAGAATAGAATGGAATTGAAAGTAATGGAATGGAAAGCAGTGGAAGGGAATGGAATGCAAAGAATGGAGTGGAGTGGAAAGGAGTAGAATGGAATGGAGTGGAACGGAATGGAATGGAATAGAATGGAATGGATTGGAGTGGGAAAGATTGGAGTGCAGTGGAATGGAGTGGAATAGAATGGAGTGGAGTGGAGTGGAGGGAAGAGGAATGGAGTAGAATGGAATGGAATGGAAAGGAATGGAAAGGAATGGAGTGGATTGGAAAGGGAGTGGAGTGGAGTAGAATGGATTGGAATGCAATGGAATGGAGTGACGTGGAATAGTTTGGAAAGGAATGGCATGGAATGGAGTAGAGTGGAATGGAGGGGAATGGAATGCAATGGAATTGAGTGGAATGGAGTGGAGTGGAGTGGAGTGGAGAGGAATTTAATGGAGTGGAAAGGTGTGAAAGGAGTGGAATGGAGTGGAGTGGAATGCAATGGAGTAGATTGGAATGAAGTGGAAAGGAATGGAATGGAGAGAAGTAGAGTAGAATGGAGTGGATTGGAATGGAGGGGAGCAGAGTGGAGTTAACAGCAGTGGATTGGAATACAGCGGATGGAGTAGAGTGGAAGGGAGTGTAATTATATGGAATGGAATGGATTGGATTGGATTGGAGTGGAAGGGAGTGGAGTGGAGTTGAAAGTAGAGGAATCGAAAGAAGTGGAAAGGAGTGGAGTAGAGTGGATTAGAGTGGATTGGAATGGAATGGAGTGGAGTGGAATGGTGTGGAAACGAATGGAAGGGAGGGGAGTGGAATGGAACGAAATGGAATGGAATGTAGTGGAATGGAGAGGAGTGGAGTGGACTGGAGTGGAATTTAATCGAATGGAGTTTACTGAAGTGGAATGTATTTGAGAGGAGGGTAATGGACAGGAATTGAGTGGAGTGGAGTGGAGTGAAATACATCGGAATGGCATGGAATTGAATGGAATGGAGGGTAGTGGAATGCAGTGGAGTCTAGTCGATTGGAGTGGTGAGGAATAGAACGGAGTGGCATGGAATGGAGCACAGTGGAATGCAATGGAGTGGAGTGGATTGGAAAGGGGTGGAGTGGAGTGACGATGGGTGAAGTGGAATGAAATGGAGTGGAGTGCAGAGGAGTCTCATGGAATGGAATGGAACGCAATGGAAGCTGAGATTGTACCACTGCGCTCCAGGATGGGTGACAGAGTGTGATACTCTCGAAAGAAAGGAATGGAATGGAATGCAGTGGAATGGAATGGAATGCAATGGGGTGCATTGGAGTGGAGTGGAATGAAGTGAAGTGGATTGGAGTGGAATGGAGAGGAATGGAACGGAATGGAATGGAATGAAGTGGACTGGAGTGGGGTGGAGTTGAGTTCAATGGAATGGAGCGAAATGGAATCAGATGCAGTGAAATGGAGTAGGGAGGAGTGCAGTAGAGTGAAAAGGGGTGCAATGGAGTGGAATGGAATCGGAAGTAATGGAAAGTAGTGGAGTGGATGGAACGGATAGGAAAGGAGTGGAGCGGAGTGGAATGGAATGGAGTGGGAGGTGGGATGGGGCCACTGCACTCCAGGCTGGCTGACTGAGTGAGATATTCTCGAAATAAAGGAATGGAATGGAATGCCATAGAATGGAATGGAACGGAGTGGAGTGGAGTGGAATGGAGTGAGTTGGAGCAGAGTGGAATGAAGAATGCAATGGGATGGAAGGGAATTGAATGAAATGCAGTGGAGTGCAGTGGAGTGCATTGCAGTGGAATGGAGCAGAATGGAATGGAAAGGAGTGGAATGGGCAGGAGTGGAGTGCACTGGAGAGGAGAGGTTAGGAATGCAGTGGAATGGAATTGGATGTAATGGAACGTAGAGAAGTGGAGTGGAATGGAGTGGGCCAGGGTGGAATGGAATGGAATGCAATGGAAAGGAATGGAGTGGAATAGAATGGAATGGAATGGAATGGAAAGGAACGGAGTGGAATGAAATGTAGTGGAGTGGAGTGAAATGGAGTGGAATGGAATGGAGTGGAGTGGAGTGGAATGTGATAGAATGGAGAGGAGGGGAATGGAGCAGAATGGAATGGAGTGCAGCGGAATGGAGTGGAGTGGAATGGAATCAAATGGAGTGGAATGGAACCAAGTGGAATGGAATGGAGTGCAATAGACTAGAATTGAGTGTAGTGTAGTGGAATTTAGTGGAATGGACTGAAATTGAGTGGAATGGAATGGAATGGAATGGAAAGGAATAGAATTGAATGGAACGGAATTAAAAGAATGCAATGGAATGCAATGGAATAGAATGCAATGGAATGTATAGTTGACATGTAATATGAGCTGAGATTGTGACACTACACTCCAGCCAGGGTGACATAGTGATATCCTGTCGTAAGAAGTGAATGGAATGCAATGGAGTGAAATGGAATGGAAAGAAATGGAATGGAGTGGAGTGGAAGGGAATGGAGTGGAATGGAAGCGAATGCAGTGGAGTGGAGCGGGGTGGAGTGGAATGAAATGGAATGCAGTGGACTGTAATGGCATGGAGTGGAAAGAAGTAGAGTGGAATGGAGTGGAATGGAATGGACTGGCATAGAATGGAGTGTAATTGAATGCAATGGAGTGGATTGGAAAGGAATAGAAAGGAGTAGAGTGGAGTAGAGTGGTGTGGAGTGGAGTGGAATGGAGCTGAATGTACTTCAATGGAGTACAATGGAATGGAACGGAGTGGAATGGAATGGAATGATATGAGGTGGATTGGAGTGGAATGTAGTGGAGTGGAATGGAATGCAATAGAATGGAATGGAGTAGAGTGTAACGGAATGCAGTGGCGATAAGTGGAGTGGAATGGAATGCATTGGAGTAGAGTGGAGTGGAATGGAATGGAATGGAGTGGAGAGGAGGGGAGTGGAGTGGAATGGAATTGAGTGAAGTGGAGTGCAGTTGAATGGAATATCGTGGTGTGGAGTGGAGTGGAAGTGAATGGAGTGAATAGGAGTGGAATTAAATGAAATGGAATGGAGTGGAGAGAAACGCAGTTGATTGGAGTGGAGTGGAGTGGAAAGGAATGGAAAGGAGTGGGATGGAGTCTTATGGATTGGAGTGGAATGGAGTGGAATGGAATGAAGTGGAAAGGAGTGGAACGGAGTGAAATTGAATTTAGTGGACTGGAGTGGAATGGAGTTAAATGGAATGGAATGGAATGGAGTGGAATGGAATGGAATGGAGTGGAGTGGAATGGAATAGAATGGAATGGAATGGAATAGAATGGAATGGAGTGGAGTGGAGAGGAGTGGAATGGATTGGAGTGAAGTGGAGTGGAATGGAATTGAGTGGAGCGGAGAGGAAAGGAATGGAATGGAGTGGAGTGGAATGGCATGGAATGGAGTGGAATGGAATGGATAGAAGTGGAGTGGAGTGGAGTGGATTGGAGTGTAGTGCAAGGGAATGGAGTGCAGTGTAATGGACTGGAATGGAGCAGAGCAGAATGGAGTGGACTGGAGTGGAGTGGAATGGAATGGGATGGAATGGAATGGGAGCTGCGATTTTACCAGTGTGCTCTAAGCAGGGTGACTGAGTGTCATACTCTCAAAAGAAAGGAATGGAATGGAACGCAGTGGAATGGAATGGAACAGAGTGGACATTAGTGGAGTGGAATGTGGAGGAATGGAATGAAATGGAACGTAATGGCATGAATTGGAGTGGTGTGGGTTGGAATGGATTATAGTGGAATGGGGTGGAAAGGAATGGGATGGAGTGGAATGGAGTGCAGTGGAGTTGAACGGAGTTGAATGGCCTAGAATTGAGTGGACAGTAGTGGAATGTAATGGAATGGAATGGAATCCATTGTAATAGAATATAATACAATGGAAAGTTGAGATGTAGTGTGAGCTGAGATTGTGCCACTGCACTCCAGACTGGGTGACACGTTATATCCTGTGGATAGAAAGGAATGGAATGCAATAGAGTGAAATGAAATGGAGTGGAATGGAATTGAATGGAATGGAGTGGAGTGGAGTGGAGTGGAGTCGAATTGAGACGAATGGAATGGGACGGAGTGGAATGGAACGGAGTGGAGTGGAGTATCGTGGAGTGAAATAGAATGGAATGCAATGGGTTGGAATGGAATGCAATGGACTGCTGAAAGGAAATGTGAGCTGTTATTGTTCCACTGCACTCCAGCCTTTGTGACGGAATGAAATCCTGTGGAAAAAAAGCATTGGAATGGAATGGAATGGAATGGAATGGAATGGAATGGAATGGAGAGGAGTGTAGTGGTGTGGAGTGAAATGGAGTGGAGTGTCGTGGAGGAGAGTGGAATGGAGTGGAATGGAATGAAGAGGAAAGGAACGGAGTGGAGTGGAATGGAACGGAGTGGAGTGGAATGGAACGGAGTGGAGTGGAATGGAACGGAGTGGAGTGGAATGGAATCCAATGGAATGAAATGGAATTGAATCGAATGGAATGAAGAAATATGTGCAGTGATTTGGCCACTGCGCTGGATCCTGCGTGACAGAGGGAGATCCTGTCGATAAAACAGAGTGGAATGGAAGGGATTGGAATGGAATGGAATGGAACGTATTGGAGTGGAGTGGAGTGGAATTGAGTGGAGTGGAGTGCACTGGAATGGAATGGAATGCAATGGAATGTAATGGAATGATGAAATGATATGTGAGCTGAGATTGTGCCACTGCACTCCACGCTGGGTGACAGAGTGAGATACTCTTGAAAGAAAGAAATGGAATGGAAAGAATTTTTAATTGGGTGGATTCGAGTGGACTGAAGTAGAGTGCAGTGGAATGGAGAGGAATGGAATGGAATGGAATCGGATGTAAAGGAATGGAGTGATGTGGAGTGGAGTGGTGAGGAGTGTAGTGCTGTGGAATGGAGCAGAAAGTAATGGGATGGTGTGGAGTGGAGTGCAGTGCAGTGGAGTGGAGAGGAGTGCAATGGCGTGGAATGGAATCGGATGTAAAGGAACGTACTGGAGTGGAGTGGAGTGGAAAGGAGTGGAATGGAATGGAATTGAATGTAATGGAAAGCAAAGGAATGGAATGCGATGCAATGGAATTTAATGCAATAGAATGCAGTTCAATAGAGAGTTGACATGTAATGTGAGCTGAGATTGTGCCTAAGCTCTCCAGGCTGTTTGACACAGTGATATCGTGTCGAAAGAATGGAGTGGAATGCAGTGGTGTGAAATGGAATGGAATGTAGTGGACAGGAGGAGAATGGAGTGGAGTGAAGAGGAACAGAGTGGAATGGAATGGGATGCAGTGGAATGGAATGCAGTGGAGTGGAGTGAAATAGAAAGAAATGGAATGGGATGGAATGGAATGTAATGGAATGGAGAAGAGAAATGTGAGCTTAGATTGTGTGACTACACTCCAGCCTTAGTGACCGAGAGAGATTCTGTGGAAGGAAAGAACTGATTTCAAAGGAGTGGAATGGAAGGGAATGTAGTACAGTGGAGTAGAGTGGAATGGAGTGAAACAGAATAGAATGGAGTGGAATGCAATGGAATGGAATGGAATGGAGTGGAGTGGAATAGAGAGGAGTGCACTGCAATGGAGTGGAGTGGAGTGGAAGGGAGTGGAATGCAATGGAATGTAGTGGAGTGCAGTGGAGTGGAATGGAATGGAGTGGACAGGATTGGAAGGTGTAGAGTGGACTGGAATGGAATAGAATGGAACAGAATGCAGTGTAGTGGAGGGGAGTGGAGGTGAGTGGAGTGGCATGGAGTGGAATGGAATGGAATGGAGTGAAATGGAGTCCAATGGATTGGAATGGAGTGGAGTGGAGTGGAGTGGAATGGAGAGGAGTCGAATGGAATGGAAGGGAATGCAACGGAACGCAGTGGTGTGGATTGGAAAGCAGTGAAATGGAGTACTATGGAATCTAAAGGAGTGGAGTGGAGTCTAGTGGAGTGGAATGGAATGGAACCAAATGGAATGGAATGGCACGGAATGGAGTGGAGTAGAGTGGAGTGGGAAGGAAGGGAGATGAGTAAAATGGAGAGGAATGGAATGGAGTGGAGTGGATTGGATTGGAATGAACTGGAATGCAGAGGGATGGAATGCCGTGGAACGGAATGGACTGCAATGGAATTGAATGGAGTGAAATGGAGAGGAGTGGAGTGGAGTGGAATGGAGTGGAAATGAATGGAATGGAGTGGAATGGAAGGGAATGGAGACAAGTGGATAGGAATTGAATGAAGCAGATTGGAGTGGAGTGGAGTGGAGTGGCATGGAATGGAATGAAGTGGAAGGGAATGCAATGGAGTGGAATGTAATGGAATAAAATGGAATGGAGTGGAATGGAGAGGAATGGAGTGGAGTGGAGTGGAATGGAGGGGAGTAAGAGGAAGAGAATGGAATGGAATCGAAAGGAGGGATGTGCAATTGTGTGGAGGGGAGTGGAGATGAAAGGAGTGGAGTGATGTGGAGTCGAGAGGAAAGGAATGGAATGGCATGGAATGGAGTTAAGTGGAGTGGAATGGAGTGGAAGGTAATGGAGTGGAATGAAAAGGAGTGGATTGGAATGGAGTGGAATGGAATGGAGTGGAATGGAGTGGAGTAGAATGGAGTGGGTTGCAGAGGAGTGGAATGGAGTGGAATGGAAGGGAATGGAATGGAATGTAGTGGAAAGGAATGGAATGGAGTGGATTGAAATTAAATGGAAAGGATTGGAGTGCAGTGGAATGGAGGGGAGTGGAATAAAATGGAGTATAGTGCAGTGGAATGGAGTGGACTGGAGTGGAGATGAGTGTAGTGGACCGAAATGGAATGGAATGGAGTGGAGTAGAACGGTGTGGAGTGGGGTGGAAAGGAATGGAACAGAATGGAATGGAGAGGAATGGAGTGGCATGTAGTGGAGTGGAGTGAAGTGGAAAGGAATGGAATTGAATGGAATTGAATGGAGTGGATTGAAGTGCAATAGAATGGAGTGGAGTGGAGTGGAATGCAGTGGAGTAGATTTTAGTGGAATGGAGTGTAGTGGAATGGAATGGAATGGCATGGAATGGAATGGAACAGAAGCGGAGATAGTGCGACTGTGCTCCAGGCTATGTGACAGAGTGAGATAACATTGAAAGAAAGGAATGGAATGGAATGGAATGGAGTGGACTGCATGGGAACAGAGTGGAGTCAAGTGGAGTGGCCTGGAATGGAGAGAACTGGAATGAGATGGAATGGAATGGATTGAAATGGAGCGGAGTGAGGGGGAGGGGAATACAGTGCAATGGAGATGAATGCAAGGGGATGGCGTGAAATGGAGTGGAGTGGAATGCCGTTAAGTGTAGAGGAGTGTAAAGCAGTGGAATGCAATTGGATGTAACGCAATGTAGTGGAGTGGACTGGAGTAGAATGGAAGGAAATGGAACGGAGCAGAGCCTAGCAGAGCTGAATGGAGTGGAACGGAAAGAAAAGGAACAGAACAGAACGGGAGCTGAGACTGTGCCACTGCACTCCATGCTGAGTGACAGAGTGAGATACTCTCGAAAGAAAGGAAAAGAATGCAATGGAGTACAACAGAACGGCATGGAATGGAATGGAATGGAATGGAATAGAATGGAGTAGAATGGAATGGAATGGAGTGGATTGGAGTGAAGTGGAGTGGAGTGGAATGGAATGGAGAGAAATGGAATGGGATGGAATGGAATGGAATGAACCGGAGTTGATTGAGGTGGAGAGGATAGCAGTGGAATGGAGCGGAATGGAATGAGAAGGAGTGGAATTGAGAGGAGAGCATTGCAGCAAAGTGGAGGAGTGGAATGGAGTGGAATGGATTTGGATGTAATGGAATGTAGTGGAGTGGAGTAGAGTTGAGTGGAACGGAGGAGAATAGAATAGAATTGAAAGTAATGGAATGGAAAGCAGTGGAAGGGAATGGAATGCAAAGAATGGAGTGGAGTGGAAAGGAGTAGAATGGAATGGAGTGGAACGGAATGGAATGGAATAGAATGGAATGGATTGGAGTGGGAAAGATTGGAGTGCAGTGGAATGGAGTGGAATAGAATGGAGTGGAGTGGAGTGGAGGGAAGAGGAATGGAGTAGAATGGAATGGAATGGAAAGGAATGGAAAGGAATGGAGTGGATTGGAAAGGGAGTGGAGTGGAGTAGAATGGATTGGAATGCAATGGAATGGAGTGACGTGGAATAGTTTGGAAAGGAATGGCATGGAATGGAGTAGAGTGGAATGGAGGGGAATGGAATGCAATGGAATTGAGTGGAATGGAGTGGAGTGGAGTGGAGTGGAGAGGAATGGAATGGAGTGGAAAGGTGTGAAAGGAGTGGAATGGAGTGGAGTGGAATGCAATGGAGTAGATTGGAATGAAGTGGAAAGGAATGGAATGGAGAGAAGTAGAGTAGAATGGAGTGGATTGGAATGGAGGGGAGCAGAGTGGAGTTAACAGCAGTGGATTGGAATACAGCGGATGGAGTAGAGTGGAAGGGAGTGTAATTATATGGAATGGAATGGATTGGATTGGATTGGAGTGGAAGGGAGTGGAGTGGAGTTGAAAGTAGAGGAATCGAAAGAAGTGGAAAGGAGTGGAGTAGAGTGGATTAGAGTGGATTGGAATGGAATGGAGTGGAGTGGAATGGTGTGGAAACGAATGGAAGGGAGGGGAGTGGAATGGAACGAAATGGAATGGAATGTAGTGGAATGGAGAGGAGTGGAGTGGACTGGAGTGGAATTTAATCGAATGGAGTTTACTGAAGTGGAATGTATTTGAGAGGAGGGTAATGGACAGGAATTGAGTGGAGTGGAGTGGAGTGAAATACATCGGAATGGCATGGAATTGAATGGAATGGAGGGTAGTGGAATGCAGTGGAGTCTAGTCGATTGGAGTGGTGAGGAATAGAACGGAGTGGCATGGAATGGAGCACAGTGGAATGCAATGGAGTGGAGTGGATTGGAAAGGGGTGGAGTGGAGTGACGATGGGTGAAGTGGAATGGAATGGAGTGGAGTGCAGAGGAGTCTCATGGAATGGAATGGAACGCAATGGAAGCTGAGATTGTACCACTGCGCTCCAGGATGGGTGACAGAGTGTGATACTCTCGAAAGAAAGGAATGGAATGGAATGCAGTGGAATGGAATGGAATGCAATGGGGTGCATTGGAGTGGAGTGGAATGAAGTGAAGTGGATTGGAGTGGAATGGAGAGGAATGGAACGGAATGGAATGGAATGAAGTGGACTGGAGTGGGGTGGAGTTGAGTTCAATGGAATGGAGCGAAATGGAATCAGATGCAGTGAAATGGAGTAGGGAGGAGTGCAGTAGAGTGAAAAGGAGTGCAATGGAGTGGAATGGAATCGGAAGAAATGGAAAGTAGTGGAGTGGATGGAACGGATAGGAAAGGAGTGGAGCGGAGTGGAATGGAATGGAGCGGGAGGTGGGATGGGGCCACTGCACTCCAGGCTGGCTGACTGAGTGAGACATTCTCGAAATAAAGGAATGGAATGGAATGCCATAGAATGGAATGGAACGAAGTGGAGTGGAGTGGAATGGAGTGAGTTGGAGCAGAGTGGAATGAAGAATGCAATGGGATGGAAGGGAATTGAATGAAATGCAGTGGAGTGCATTGCAGTGGAATGGAGCAGAATTGAATGGAAAGGAGTGGAATGGGCAGGAGTGGAGTGCACTGGAGAGGAGAGGTTAGGAATGCAGTGGAATGGAATTGGATGTAATGGAACGTAGAGAAGTGGAGTGGAATGGAGTGGGCCAGAGTGGAATGGAATGGAATGCAATGGAAAGGAATGGAGTGGAATAGAATGGAATGGAATGGAATGGAAAGGAACGGAGTGGAATGAAATGTAGTGGAGTGCAGTGAAATGCAGTGGAATGGAATGGAGTGGAGTGGAGTGGAATGTGATAGAATGGAGAGGAGGGGAATGGAGCAGAATGGAATGGAGTGCAGCGGAATGGAGTGGAGTGGAATGGAATCAAATGGAGTGGAATGGAACCAAGTGGAATGGAATGGAGTGCAATAGACTAGGATTGAGTGTAGTGTAGTGGAATTTAGTGGAATGGACTGAAATGGAGTGGAATGGAATGGAATTGAGAGGAATGGAATGGAATGGAATGGAATGGAATGGAATAGAATTGAATGGAACGGAATTAAAACAATGCAATGGAATGCAATGGAATAGAATGCAATGGAATGTATAGTTGACATGTAATATGAGCTGAGATTGGGACACTGCACTCCAGCCAGGGTGACATAGTGATATCCTGTCGTAAGAAGTGAATGGAATGCAATGGAGTGAAATGGAATGGAAAGAAATGGAATGGAGTGGAGTGGAAGGGAATGGAGTGGAATGGAAGCGAATGCAGTGGAGTGGAGCGGGGTGGAGTGGAATGAAATGGAATGCAGTGGACTGTAATGGCATGGAGTGGAAAGAAGTAGAGTGGAATGGAGTGGAATGGAATGGACTGGCATAGAATGGAGTGTAATTGAATGCAATGGAGTGGATTGGAAAGGAATAGAAAGGAGTAGAGTGGAGTAGAGTGGTGTGGAGTGGAGTGGAATGGAGCTGAATGTACTTCAATGGAGTACAATGGAATGGAACGGAGTGGAATGGAATGGAATGATATGAGGTGGATTGGAGTGGAATGTAGTGGAGTGGAATGGAATGGAATAGAATGGAATGGAGTAGAGTGTAACGGAATGCAGTGGCGATAAGTGGAGTGGAATGGAATGCATTGGAGTAGAGTGGAGTGGAATGGAATGGAATGGAGTGGAGAGGAGGGGAGTGGAGTGGAATGGAATTGAGTGAAGTGCAGTGCAGTTGAATGGAATATCGTGGTGTGGAGTGGAGTGGAAGTGAATGGAGTGAATAGGAGTGGAATTAAATGAAATGGAATGCAGTGGAGAGAAACGCAGTTGATTGGAGTGGAGTGGAGTGGAAAGGAATGGAAAGGAGTGGGATGGAGTCTTATGGATTGGAGTGGAATGGAGTGGAATGGAATGAAGTGGAAAGGAGTGGAACGGAGTGAAATTGAATTTAGTGGACTGGAGTGGAATGGAGTTAAATGGAATGGAATGGAATGGAGTGGAATGGAATGGAATGGAGTGGAGTGGAATGGAATGGAATGGAGTGGAGTGGAATGGAATAGAATGGAATGGAATGGAATAGAATGGAATGGAGTGGAGTGGAGAGGAGTGGAATGGATTGGAGTGAAGTGGAGTGGAATGGAATAGAGTGGAGCGGAGAGGAAAGGAATGGAATGGAGTGGAGTGGAATGGCATGGAATGGAGTGGAATGGAATGGATAGAAGTGGAGTGGAGTGGAGTGGATTGGAGTGTAGTGGAAGGGAATGGAGTGCAGTGTAATGGACTGGAATGGAGCAGAGCAGAATGGAGTGGACTGGAGTGGAGTGGAATGGAATGGGATAGAATGGAATGGGAGCTGCGATTTTAGCAGTGTGCTCTAGGCAGTGTAACTGAGTGTCATACTCTCAAAAGAAAGGAATGGAATGGAACGCAGTGGAATGGAATGGAACAGAGTGGACATTAGTGGAGTGGAATGTGGAGGAATGGAATGAAATGGAACGTAATGCCATGAATTGGAGTGATGTGGGTTGGAATGGATTATAGTGGAATGGGGTGGAAAGGAATGGGATGGAGTGGAATGGAGTGCAGTGGAGTTGAACGGAGTTGAATGGCCTAGAATTGAGTGGACAGTAGTGGAATGTAATGGAATGGAATGGAATCCATTGTAATAGAATATAATACAATGGAAAGTTGAGATGTAGTGTGAGCTGAGATTGTGCCACTGCACTCCAGACTGGGTGACACGTTATATCCTGTGGATAGAAAGGAATGGAATGCAATAGAGTGAAATGGAATGGAGTGGAATGGAATTGAATGGAATGGAGTGGAGTGGAGTGGAGTGGAGTCGAATGGAGACGAATGGAATGGGACGGAGTGGAATGGAACGGAGTGGAGTGGAGTATCGTGGAGTGAAATAGAATGGAATGCAATGGGTTGGAATGGAATGCAATGGACTGCTGAAAGGAAATGTGAGCTGTTATTGTTCCACTGCACTCCAGCCTTTGTGACCGAATGAAATCCTGTGGAAAAAAAGGATTGGAATGGAATGGAATGGAATGGAATGGAATGGAATGGAATGGAGAGGAGTGTAGTGGTGTGGAGTGAAATGGAGTGGAGTGTCGTGGAGGAGAGTGGAATGGAGTGGAATGGAATGAAGAGGAAAGGAACGGAGTGGAGTGGAATGGAACGGAGTGGAGTGGAATGGAACGGAGTGGAGTGGAATGGAACGGAGTGGAGTGGAATGGAATCCAATGGAATGAAATGGAATTGAATCGAATGGAATGAAGAAATATGTGCAGTGATTTGGCCACTGCGCTGGAGCCTGCGTGACAGAGGGAGATCCTGTCGATAAAACAGAGTGGAATGGAAGGGATTGGAATGGAATGGAATGGAACGTATTGGAGTGGAGTGGAGTGGAATTGAGTGGAGTGGAGTGCACTGGAATGGAATGGAATGCAATGGAATGTAATGGAATGATGAAATGATATGTGAGCTGAGATTGTGCCACTGCACTCCACGCTGGGTGACAGAGTGAGATACTCTTGAAAGAAAGAAATGGAATGGAAAGAATTTTTAATTGGGTGGATTCGAGTGGACTGAAGTAGAGTGCAGTGGAATGGAGAGGAATGGAATGGAATGGAATCGGATGTAAAGGAATGGAGTGATGTGGAGTGGAGTGGTGAGGAGTGTAGTGCTGTGGAATGGAGCAGAAAGTAATGGGATGGTGTGGAGTGGAGTGCAGTGCAGTGGAGTGGAGAGGAGTGCAATGGCGTGGAATGGAATCAGATGTAAAGGAACGTACTGGAGTGGAGTGGAGTGGAAAGGAGTGGAATGGAATGGAATTGAATGTAATGCAAAGCAAAGGAATGGAATGCGATGCAATGGAATTTAATGCAATAGAATGCAGTTCAATAGAGAGTTGACATGTAATGTGAGCTGAGATTGTGCCTAAGCTCTCCAGGCTGTTTGACACAGTGATATCGTGTCGAAAGAATGGAGTGGAATGCAGTGGTGTGAAATGGAATGGAATGTAGTGGACAGGAGGAGAATGGAGTGGAGTGAAGAGGAACAGAGTGGAATGGAATGGGATGCAGTGGAATGGAATGCAGTGGAGTGGAGTGAAATAGAAAGAAATGGAATGGGATGGAATGGAATGCAATGGAATGGAGAAGAGAAATGTGAGCTGAGATTGTGTGACTACACTCCAGCCTTAGTGACCGAGAGAGATTCTGTGGAAGGAAAGAACTGATTTCAAAGGAGTGGAATGGAAGGGAATGTAGTACAGTGGAGTAGAGTGGAATGGAGTGAAACAGAATAGAATGGAGTGGAATGCAATGGAATGGAATGGAATGGAGTGGAGTGGAATAGAGTGGAGTGCACTGCAATGGAGTGGAGTGGAGTGGAAGGGAGTGGAATGCAATGGAATGTAGTGGAGTGCAGTGGAGTGGAATGGAATGGAGTGGACAGGATTGGAAGGTGTAGAGTGGACTGGAATGGAATAGAATGGAACAGAATGCAGTGTAGTGGAGGGGAGTGGAGGTGAGTGGAGTGGCATGGAGTGGAATGGAATGGAATGGAGTGAAATGGAATCCAATGGATTGGAAAGGAGTGGAATGGAGTGGAGTGGAATGGAGAGGAGTCGAATGGAATGGAAGGGAATGCAACGGAACGCAGTGGTGTGGATTGGAAAGCAGTGAAATGGAGTACTATGGAATCTAAAGGAGTGGAGTGGAGTCTAGTGGAGTGGAATGGAATGGAACCAAATGGAATGGAATGGCACGGAATGGAGTGGAGTAGAGTGGAGTGGGAAGGAAGGGAGATGAGTGGAATGGAGAGGAATGGAATGGAGTGGAGTGGATTGGATTGGAATGAACTGGAATGGAGAGGGATGGAATGAAGTGGAACGGAATGGACTGCAATGGAATTGAATGGAGTGAAATGGAGAGGAGTGGAGTGGAGTGGAATGGAGTGGAAATGAATGGAATGGAGTGGAATGGAAGGGAATGGAGACAAGTGGATAGGAATTGAATGAAGCAGATTGGAGTGGAGTGGAGTGGAGTGGCATGGAATGGAATGAAGTGGAAGGGAATGCAATGGAGTGGAATGTAATGGAATAAAATGGAATGGAGTGGAATGGAGAGGAATGGAGTGGAGTGGAGTGGAATTGAGGGGAGTAAGAGGAAGAGAATAGAATGGAATCGAAAGGAGGGAAGTGCAATTGTGTGGAGTGGAGTGGAGATGAAAGGAGTGGAGTGATGTGGAGTCGAGAGGAAAGGAATGGAATGGCATGGAATGGAGTTAAGTGGAGTGGAATGGAGTGGAAGGTAATGGAGTGGAATGAAAAGGAGTGGATTGGAATGGAGTGGAATGGAATGGAGTGGAATGGAGTGGAGTAGAATGGAGTGGGTTGCAGAGGAGTGGAATGGAGTGGAATGGTAGGGAATGGAATGGAATGTAGTGGAAAGGAATGGAATGGAGTGGATTGAAATTAAATGGAAAGGATTGGAGTGCAGTGGAATGGAGGGTAGTGGAATAAAATGGAGTATAGTGCAGTGGAATGGAGTGGACTGGAGTGGAGATGAGTGTAGTGGACCGAAATGGAATGGAATGGAGTGGAGTGGAACGGTGTGGGGTGGGGTGGAAAGGAATGGAACAGAATGGAATGGAGAGGAATGGAGTGGCATGTAGTGGAGTGGAGTGAAGTGGAAAGGAATGGAATTGAATGGAATTGAATGGAGTGGATTGGAGTGCAATAGAATGGAGTGGAGTGGAGTGGAATGCAGTGGAGTAGATTTTAGTGGAATGGAGTGTAGTGGAATGGAATGGAATGGCATGGAATGGAATGGAACAGAAGCGGAGATAGTGCGACTGTGCTCCAGGCTATGTGACAGAGTGAGATAACATTGAAAGAAAGGAATGGAATGGAATGGAATGGAGTGGACTGCATGGGAACAGAGTGGAGTCAAGTGGAGTGGCCTGGAATGGAGAGAACTGGAATGAGATGGAATGGAATGGATTGAAATGGAGCGGAGTGAGGTGGAGCGGAATACAGTGCAATGGAGATGAATACAAGGGGATGGCGTGAAATGGAGTGGAGTGGAATGCCGTTAAGTGTAGAGGAGTGTAAAGCAGTGGAATGCAATTGGATGTAACGCAATGTAGTGGAGTGGACTGGAGTAGAATGGAAGGAAATGGAACGGAGCAGAGCCTAGCAGAGCTGAATGGAGTGGAACGGAAAGAAAAGGAACAGAACAGAACGGGAGCTGAGACTGTGCCACTGCACTCCATGCTGAGTGACAGAGTGAGATACTCTCGAAAGAAAGGAAAAGAATGCAATGGAGTACAACAGAACGGCATGGAATGGAATGGAATGGAATGGAATAGAATGGAGTAGAATGGAATGGAATGGAGTGGATTGGAGTGAAGTGGAGTGGAGTGGAATGGAATGGAGAGAAATGGAATGGGATGGAATGGAATGGAATGAACCGGAGTTGATTGAGGTGGAGAGGATAGCAGTGGAATGGAGCGGAATGGAATGAGAAGGAGTGGAATTGAGAGGAGAGCATTGCAGCAAAGTGGAGGAGTGGAATGGAGTGGAATGGATTTGGATGTAATGGAATGTAGTGGAGTGGAGTAGAGTTGAGTGGAACGGAGGAGAATAGAATAGAATTGAAAGTAATGGAATGGAAAGCAGTGGAAGGGAATGGAATGCAAAGAATGGAGTGGAGTGGAAAGGAGTAGAATGGAATGGAGTGGAACGGAATGGAATGGAATAGAATGGAATGGATTGGAGTGGGAAAGATTGGAGTGCAGTGGAATGGAGTGGAATAGAATGGAGTGGAGTGGAGTGGAGGGAAGAGGAATGGAGTAGAATGGAATGGAATGGAAAGGAATGGAAAGGAATGGAGTGGATTGGAAAGGGAGTGGAGTGGAGTAGAATGGATTGGAATGCAATGGAATGGAGTGACGTGGAATAGTTTGGAAAGGAATGGCATGGAATGGAGTAGAGTGGAATGGAGGGGAATGGAATGCAATGGAATTGAGTGGAATGGAGTGGAGTGGAGTGGAGTGGAGAGGAATGGAATGGAGTGGAAAGGTGTGAAAGGAGTGGAATGGAGTGGAGTGGAATGCAATGGAGTAGATTGGAATGAAGTGGAAAGGAATGGAATGGAGAGAAGTAGAGTAGAATGGAGTGGATTGGAATGGAGGGGAGCAGAGTGGAGTTAACAGCAGTGGATTGGAATACAGCGGATGGAGTAGAGTGGAAGGGAGTGTAATTATATGGAATGGAATGGATTGGATTGGATTGGAGTGGAAGGGAGTGGAGTGGAGTTGAAAGTAGAGGAATCGAAAGAAGTGGAAAGGAGTGGAGTAGAGTGGATTAGAGTGGATTGGAATGGAATGGAGTGGAGTGGAATGGTGTGGAAACGAATGGAAGGGAGGGGAGTGGAATGGAACGAAATGGAATGGAATGTAGTGGAATGGAGAGGAGTGGAGTGGACTGGAGTGGAATTTAATCGAATGGAGTTTACTGAAGTGGAATGTATTTGAGAGGAGGGTAATGGACAGGAATTGAGTGGAGTGGAGTGGAGTGAAATACATCGGAATGGCATGGAATTGAATGGAATGGAGGGTAGTGGAATGCAGTGGAGTCTAGTCGATTGGAGTGGTGAGGAATAGAACGGAGTGGCATGGAATGGAGCACAGTGGAATGCAATGGAGTGGAGTGGATTGGAAAGGGGTGGAGTGGAGTGACGATGGGTGAAGTGGAATGGAATGGAGTGGAGTGCAGAGGAGTCTCATGGAATGGAATGGAACGCAATGGAAGCTGAGATTGTACCACTGCGCTCCAGGATGGGTGACAGAGTGTGATACTCTCGAAAGAAAGGAATGGAATGGAATGCAGTGGAATGGAATGGAATGCAATGGGGTGCATTGGAGTGGAGTGGAATGAAGTGAAGTGGATTGGAGTGGAATGGAGAGGAATGGAACGGAATGGAATGGAATGAAGTGGACTGGAGTGGGGTGGAGTTGAGTTCAATGGAATGGAGCGAAATGGAATCAGATGCAGTGAAATGGAGTAGGGAGGAGTGCAGTAGAGTGAAAAGGAGTGCAATGGAGTGGAATGGAATCGGAAGAAATGGAAAGTAGTGGAGTGGATGGAACGGATAGGAAAGGAGTGGAGCGGAGTGGAATGGAATGGAGCGGGAGGTGGGATGGGGCCACTGCACTCCAGGCTGGCTGACTGAGTGAGACATTCTCGAAATAAAGGAATGGAATGGAATGCCATAGAATGGAATGGAACGAAGTGGAGTGGAGTGGAATGGAGTGAGTTGGAGCAGAGTGGAATGAAGAATGCAATGGGATGGAAGGGAATTGAATGAAATGCAGTGGAGTGCATTGCAGTGGAATGGAGCAGAATTGAATGGAAAGGAGTGGAATGGGCAGGAGTGGAGTGCACTGGAGAGGAGAGGTTAGGAATGCAGTGGAATGGAATTGGATGTAATGGAACGTAGAGAAGTGGAGTGGAATGGAGTGGGCCAGAGTGGAATGGAATGGAATGCAATGGAAAGGAATGGAGTGGAATAGAATGGAATGGAATGGAATGGAAAGGAACGGAGTGGAATGAAATGTAGTGGAGTGCAGTGAAATGCAGTGGAATGGAATGGAGTGGAGTGGAGTGGAATGTGATAGAATGGAGAGGAGGGGAATGGAGCAGAATGGAATGGAGTGCAGCGGAATGGAGTGGAGTGGAATGGAATCAAATGGAGTGGAATGGAACCAAGTGGAATGGAATGGAGTGCAATAGACTAGGATTGAGTGTAGTGTAGTGGAATTTAGTGGAATGGACTGAAATGGAGTGGAATGGAATGGAATTGAGAGGAATGGAATGGAATGGAATGGAATGGAATGGAATAGAATTGAATGGAACGGAATTAAAACAATGCAATGGAATGCAATGGAATAGAATGCAATGGAATGTATAGTTGACATGTAATATGAGCTGAGATTGGGACACTGCACTCCAGCCAGGGTGACATAGTGATATCCTGTCGTAAGAAGTGAATGGAATGCAATGGAGTGAAATGGAATGGAAAGAAATGGAATGGAGTGGAGTGGAAGGGAATGGAGTGGAATGGAAGCGAATGCAGTGGAGTGGAGCGGGGTGGAGTGGAATGAAATGGAATGCAGTGGACTGTAATGGCATGGAGTGGAAAGAAGTAGAGTGGAATGGAGTGGAATGGAATGGACTGGCATAGAATGGAGTGTAATTGAATGCAATGGAGTGGATTGGAAAGGAATAGAAAGGAGTAGAGTGGAGTAGAGTGGTGTGGAGTGGAGTGGAATGGAGCTGAATGTACTTCAATGGAGTACAATGGAATGGAACGGAGTGGAATGGAATGGAATGATATGAGGTGGATTGGAGTGGAATGTAGTGGAGTGGAATGGAATGGAATAGAATGGAATGGAGTAGAGTGTAACGGAATGCAGTGGCGATAAGTGGAGTGGAATGGAATGCATTGGAGTAGAGTGGAGTGGAATGGAATGGAAGGGAGTGGAGAGGAGGGGAGTGGAGTGGAATGGAATTGAGTGAAGTGCAGTGCAGTTGAATGGAATATCGTGGTGTGGAGTGGAGTGGAAGTGAATGGAGTGAATAGGAGTGGAATTAAATGAAATGGAATGCAGTGGAGAGAAACGCAGTTGATTGGAGTGGAGTGGAGTGGAAAGGAATGGAAAGGAGTGGGATGGAGTCTTATGGATTGGAGTGGAATGGAGTGGAATGGAATGAAGTGGAAAGGAGTGGAACGGAGTGAAATTGAATTTAGTGGACTGGAGTGGAATGGAGTTAAATGGAATGGAATGGAATGGAGTGGAATGGAATGGAATGGAGTGGAGTGGAATGGAATGGAATGGAGTGGAGTGGAATGGAATAGAATGGAATGGAATGGAATAGAATGGAATGGAGTGGAGTGGAGAGGAGTGGAATGGATTGGAGTGAAGTGGAGTGGAATGGAATAGAGTGGAGCGGAGAGGAAAGGAATGGAATGGAGTGGAGTGGAATGGCATGGAATGGAGTGGAATGGAATGGATAGAAGTGGAGTGGAGTGGAGTGGATTGGAGTGTAGTGGAAGGGAATGGAGTGCAGTGTAATGGACTGGAATGGAGCAGAGCAGAATGGAGTGGACTGGAGTGGAGTGGAATGGAATGGGATAGAATGGAATGGGAGCTGCGATTTTAGCAGTGTGCTCTAGGCAGTGTAACTGAGTGTCATACTCTCAAAAGAAAGGAATGGAATGGAACGCAGTGGAATGGAATGGAACAGAGTGGACATTAGTGGAGTGGAATGTGGAGGAATGGAATGAAATGGAACGTAATGCCATGAATTGGAGTGATGTGGGTTGGAATGGATTATAGTGGAATGGGGTGGAAAGGAATGGGATGGAGTGGAATGGAGTGCAGTGGAGTTGAACGGAGTTGAATGGCCTAGAATTGAGTGGACAGTAGTGGAATGTAATGGAATGGAATGGAATCCATTGTAATAGAATATAATACAATGGAAAGTTGAGATGTAGTGTGAGCTGAGATTGTGCCACTGCACTCCAGACTGGGTGACACGTTATATCCTGTGGATAGAAAGGAATGGAATGCAATAGAGTGAAATGGAATGGAGTGGAATGGAATTGAATGGAATGGAGTGGAGTGGAGTGGAGTGGAGTCGAATGGAGACGAATGGAATGGGACGGAGTGGAATGGAACGGAGTGGAGTGGAGTATCGTGGAGTGAAATAGAATGGAATGCAATGGGTTGGAATGGAATGCAATGGACTGCTGAAAGGAAATGTGAGCTGTTATTGTTCCACTGCACTCCAGCCTTTGTGACCGAATGAAATCCTGTGGAAAAAAAGGATTGGAATGGAATGGAATGGAATGGAATGGAATGGAATGGAATGGAGAGGAGTGTAGTGGTGTGGAGTGAAATGGAGTGGAGTGTCGTGGAGGAGAGTGGAATGGAGTGGAATGGAATGAAGAGGAAAGGAACGGAGTGGAGTGGAATGGAACGGAGTGGAGTGGAATGGAACGGAGTGGAGTGGAATGGAACGGAGTGGAGTGGAATGGAATCCAATGGAATGAAATGGAATTGAATCGAATGGAATGAAGAAATATGTGCAGTGATTTGGCCACTGCGCTGGAGCCTGCGTGACAGAGGGAGATCCTGTCGATAAAACAGAGTGGAATGGAAGGGATTGGAATGGAATGGAATGGAACGTATTGGAGTGGAGTGGAGTGGAATTGAGTGGAGTGGAGTGCACTGGAATGGAATGGAATGCAATGGAATGTAATGGAATGATGAAATGATATGTGAGCTGAGATTGTGCCACTGCACTCCACGCTGGGTGACAGAGTGAGATACTCTTGAAAGAAAGAAATGGAATGGAAAGAATTTTTAATTGGGTGGATTCGAGTGGACTGAAGTAGAGTGCAGTGGAATGGAGAGGAATGGAATGGAATGGAATCGGATGTAAAGGAATGGAGTGATGTGGAGTGGAGTGGTGAGGAGTGTAGTGCTGTGGAATGGAGCAGAAAGTAATGGGATGGTGTGGAGTGGAGTGCAGTGCAGTGGAGTGGAGAGGAGTGCAATGGCGTGGAATGGAATCAGATGTAAAGGAACGTACTGGAGTGGAGTGGAGTGGAAAGGAGTGGAATGGAATGGAATTGAATGTAATGCAAAGCAAAGGAATGGAATGCGATGCAATGGAATTTAATGCAATAGAATGCAGTTCAATAGAGAGTTGACATGTAATGTGAGCTGAGATTGTGCCTAAGCTCTCCAGGCTGTTTGACACAGTGATATCGTGTCGAAAGAATGGAGTGGAATGCAGTGGTGTGAAATGGAATGGAATGTAGTGGACAGGAGGAGAATGGAGTGGAGTGAAGAGGAACAGAGTGGAATGGAATGGGATGCAGTGGAATGGAATGCAGTGGAGTGGAGTGAAATAGAAAGAAATGGAATGGGATGGAATGGAATGCAATGGAATGGAGAAGAGAAATGTGAGCTGAGATTGTGTGACTACACTCCAGCCTTAGTGACCGAGAGAGATTCTGTGGAAGGAAAGAACTGATTTCAAAGGAGTGGAATGGAAGGGAATGTAGTACAGTGGAGTAGAGTGGAATGGAGTGAAACAGAATAGAATGGAGTGGAATGCAATGGAATGGAATGGAATGGAGTGGAGTGGAATAGAGTGGAGTGCACTGCAATGGAGTGGAGTGGAGTGGAAGGGAGTGGAATGCAATGGAATGTAGTGGAGTGCAGTGGAGTGGAATGGAATGGAGTGGACAGGATTGGAAGGTGTAGAGTGGACTGGAATGGAATAGAATGGAACAGAATGCAGTGTAGTGGAGGGGAGTGGAGGTGAGTGGAGTGGCATGGAGTGGAATGGAATGGAATGGAGTGAAATGGAATCCAATGGATTGGAAAGGAGTGGAATGGAGTGGAGTGGAATGGAGAGGAGTCGAATGGAATGGAAGGGAATGCAACGGAACGCAGTGGTGTGGATTGGAAAGCAGTGAAATGGAGTACTATGGAATCTAAAGGAGTGGAGTGGAGTCTAGTGGAGTGGAATGGAATGGAACCAAATGGAATGGAATGGCACGGAATGGAGTGGAGTAGAGTGGAGTGGGAAGGAAGGGAGATGAGTGGAATGGAGAGGAATGGAATGGAGTGGAGTGGATTGGATTGGAATGAACTGGAATGGAGAGGGATGGAATGAAGTGGAACGGAATGGACTGCAATGGAATTGAATGGAGTGAAATGGAGAGGAGTGGAGTGGAGTGGAATGGAGTGGAAATGAATGGAATGGAGTGGAATGGAAGGGAATGGAGACAAGTGGATAGGAATTGAATGAAGCAGATTGGAGTGGAGTGGAGTGGAGTGGCATGGAATGGAATGAAGTGGAAGGGAATGCAATGGAGTGGAATGTAATGGAATAAAATGGAATGGAGTGGAATGGAGAGGAATGGAGTGGAGTGGAGTGGAATTGAGGGGAGTAAGAGGAAGAGAATAGAATGGAATCGAAAGGAGGGAAGTGCAATTGTGTGGAGTGGAGTGGAGATGAAAGGAGTGGAGTGATGTGGAGTCGAGAGGAAAGGAATGGAATGGCATGGAATGGAGTTAAGTGGAGTGGAATGGAGTGGAAGGTAATGGAGTGGAATGAAAAGGAGTGGATTGGAATGGAGTGGAATGGAATGGAGTGGAATGGAGTGGAGTAGAATGGAGTGGGTTGCAGAGGAGTGGAATGGAGTGGAATGGTAGGGAATGGAATGGAATGTAGTGGAAAGGAATGGAATGGAGTGGATTGAAATTAAATGGAAAGGATTGGAGTGCAGTGGAATGGAGGGTAGTGGAATAAAATGGAGTATAGTGCAGTGGAATGGAGTGGACTGGAGTGGAGATGAGTGTAGTGGACCGAAATGGAATGGAATGGAGTGGAGTGGAACGGTGTGGGGTGGGGTGGAAAGGAATGGAACAGAATGGAATGGAGAGGAATGGAGTGGCATGTAGTGGAGTGGAGTGAAGTGGAAAGGAATGGAATTGAATGGAATTGAATGGAGTGGATTGGAGTGCAATAGAATGGAGTGGAGTGGAGTGGAATGCAGTGGAGTAGATTTTAGTGGAATGGAGTGTAGTGGAATGGAATGGAATGGCATGGAATGGAATGGAACAGAAGCGGAGATAGTGCGACTGTGCTCCAGGCTATGTGACAGAGTGAGATAACATTGAAAGAAAGGAATGGAATGGAATGGAATGGAGTGGACTGCATGGGAACAGAGTGGAGTCAAGTGGAGTGGCCTGGAATGGAGAGAACTGGAATGAGATGGAATGGAATGGATTGAAATGGAGCGGAGTGAGGTGGAGCGGAATACAGTGCAATGGAGATGAATACAAGGGGATGGCGTGAAATGGAGTGGAGTGGAATGCCGTTAAGTGTAGAGGAGTGTAAAGCAGTGGAATGCAATTGGATGTAACGCAATGTAGTGGAGTGGACTGGAGTAGAATGGAAGGAAATGGAACGGAGCAGAGCCTAGCAGAGCTGAATGGAGTGGAACGGAAAGAAAAGGAACAGAACAGAACGGGAGCTGAGACTGTGCCACTGCACTCCATGCTGAGTGACAGAGTGAGATACTCTCGAAAGAAAGGAAAAGAATGCAATGGAGTACAACAGAACGGCATGGAATGGAATGGAATGGAATGGAATAGAATGGAGTAGAATGGAATGGAATGGAGTGGATTGGAGTGAAGTGGAGTGGAGTGGAATGGAATGGAGAGAAATGGAATGGGATGGAATGGAATGGAATGAACCGGAGTTGATTGAGGTGGAGAGGATAGCAGTGGAATGGAGCGGAATGGAATGAGAAGGAGTGGAATTGAGAGGAGAGCATTGCAGCAAAGTGGAGGAGTGGAATGGAGTGGAATGGATTTGGATGTAATGGAATGTAGTGGAGTGGAGTAGAGTTGAGTGGAACGGAGGAGAATAGAATAGAATTGAAAGTAATGGAATGGAAAGCAGTGGAAGGGAATGGAATGCAAAGAATGGAGTGGAGTGGAAAGGAGTAGAATGGAATGGAGTGGAACGGAATGGAATGGAATAGAATGGAATGGATTGGAGTGGGAAAGATTGGAGTGCAGTGGAATGGAGTGGAATAGAATGGAGTGGAGTGGAGTGGAGGGAAGAGGAATGGAGTAGAATGGAATGGAATGGAAAGGAATGGAAAGGAATGGAGTGGATTGGAAAGGGAGTGGAGTGGAGTAGAATGGATTGGAATGCAATGGAATGGAGTGACGTGGAATAGTTTGGAAAGGAATGGCATGGAATGGAGTAGAGTGGAATGGAGGGGAATGGAATGCAATGGAATTGAGTGGAATGGAGTGGAGTGGAGTGGAGTGGAGAGGAATGGAATGGAGTGGAAAGGTGTGAAAGGAGTGGAATGGAGTGGAGTGGAATGCAATGGAGTAGATTGGAATGAAGTGGAAAGGAATGGAATGGAGAGAAGTAGAGTAGAATGGAGTGGATTGGAATGGAGGGGAGCAGAGTGGAGTTAACAGCAGTGGATTGGAATACAGCGGATGGAGTAGAGTGGAAGGGAGTGTAATTATATGGAATGGAATGGATTGGATTGGATTGGAGTGGAAGGGAGTGGAGTGGAGTTGAAAGTAGAGGAATCGAAAGAAGTGGAAAGGAGTGGAGTAGAGTGGATTAGAGTGGATTGGAATGGAATGGAGTGGAGTGGAATGGTGTGGAAACGAATGGAAGGGAGGGGAGTGGAATGGAATGAAATGGAATGGAATGTAGTGGAATGGAGAGGAGTGGAGTGGACTGGAGTGGAATTTAATCGAATGGAGTTTACTGAAGTGGAATGTATTTGAGAGGAGGGTAATGGACAGGAATTGAGTGGAGTGGAGTGGAGTGAAATACATCGGAATGGCATGGAATTGAATGGAATGGAGGGTAGTGGAATGCAGTGGAGTCTAGTCGATTGGAGTGGTGAGGAATAGAACGGAGTGGCATGGAATGGAGCACAGTGGAATGCAATGGAGTGGAGTGGATTGGAAAGGGGTGGAGTGGAGTGACGATGGGTGAAGTGGAATGGAATGGAGTGGAGTGCAGAGGAGTCTCATGGAATGGAATGGAACGCAATGGAAGCTGAGATTGTACCACTGCGCTCCAGGATGGGTGACAGAGTGTGATACTCTCGAAAGAAAGGAATGGAATGGAATGCAGTGGAATGGAATGGAATGCAATGGGGTGCATTGGAGTGGAGTGGAATGAAGTGAAGTGGATTGGAGTGGAATGGAGAGGAATGGAACGGAATGGAATGGAATGAAGTGGACTGGAGTGGGGTGGAGTTGAGTTCAATGGAATGGAGCGAAATGGAATCAGATGCAGTGAAATGGAGTAGGGAGGAGTGCAGTAGAGTGAAAAGGAGTGCAATGGAGTGGAATGGAATCGGAAGTAATGGAAAGTAGTGGAGTGGATGGAACGGATAGGAAAGGAGTGGAGCGGAGTGGAATGGAATGGAGCGGGAGGTGGGATGGGGCCACTGCACTCCAGGCTGGCTGACTGAGTGAGATATTCTCGAAATAAAGGAATGGAATGGAATGCCATAGAATGGAATGGAACGGAGTGGAGTGGAGTGGAATGGAGTGAGTTGGAGCAGAGTGGAATGAAGAATGCAATGGGATGGAAGGGAATTGAATGAAACGCAGTGGAGTGCAGTGGAGTGCATTGCAGTGGAATGGAGCAGAATGGAATGGAAAGGAGTGGAATGGGCAGGAGTGGAGTGCACTGGAGAGGAGAGGTTAGGAATGCAGTGGAATGGAATTGGATGTAATGGAACGTAGAGAAGTGGAGTGGAATGGAGTGGGCCAGGGTGGAATGGAATGGAATGCAATGGAAAGGAATGGAGTGGAATAGAATGGAATGGAATGGAATGGAAAGGAACGGAGTGGAATGAAATGTAGTGGAGTGGAGTGAAATGGAGTGGAATGGAATGGAGTGGAGTGGAGTGGAATGTGATAGAATGGAGAGGAGGGGAATGGAGCAGAATGGAATGGAGTGCAGCGGAATGGAGTGGAGTGGAATGGAATCAAATGGAGTGGAATGGAACCAAGTGGAATGGAATGGAGTGCAATAGACTAGAATTGAGTGTAGTGTAGTGGAATTTAGTGGAATGGACTGAAATTGAGTGGAATGGAATGGAATGGAATGGAAAGGAATAGAATTGAATGGAACGGAATTAAAAGAATGCAATGGAATGCAATGGAATAGAATGCAATGGAATGTATAGTTGACATGTAATATGAGCTGAGATTGTGACACTGCACTCCAGCCAGGGTGACATAGTGATATCCTGTCGTAAGAAGTGAATGGAATGCAATGGAGTGAAATGGAATGGAAAGAAATGGAATGGAGTGGAGTGGAAGGGAATGGAGTGGAATGGAAGCGAATGCAGTGGAGTGGAGCGGGGTGGAGTGGAATGAAATGGAATGCAGTGGACTGTAATGGCATGGAGTGGAAAGAAGTAGAGTGGAATGGAGTGGAATGGAATGGACTGGCATAGAATGGAGTGTAATTGAATGCAATGGAGTGGATTGGAAAGGAATAGAAAGGAGTAGAGTGGAGTAGAGTGGTGTGGAGTGGAGTGGAATGGAGCTGAATGTACTTCAATGGAGTACAATGGAATGGAACGGAGTGGAATGGAATGGAATGATATGAGGTGGATTGGAGTGGAATGTAGTGGAGTGGAATGGAATGGAATAGAATGGAATGGAGTAGAGTGTAACGGAATGCAGTGGCGATAAGTGGAGTGGAATGGAATGCATTGGAGTAGAGTGGAGTGGAATGGAATGGAATGGAGTGGAGAGGAGGGGAGTGGAGTGGAATGGAATTGAGTGAAGTGGAGTGCAGTTGAATGGAATATCGTGGTGTGGAGTGGAGTGGAAGTGAATGGAGTGAATAGGAGTGGAATTAAATGAAATGGAATGGAGTGGAGAGAAACGCAGTTGATTGGAGTGGAGTGGAGTGGAAAGGAATGGAAAGGAGTGGGATGGAGTCTTATGGATTGGAGTGGAATGGAGTGGAATGGAAAGAAGTGGAAAGGAGTGGAACGGAGTGAAATTGAATTTAGTGGACTGGAGTGGAATGGAGTTAAATGGAATGGAATGGAATGGAGTGGAATGGAATGGAATGGAGTGGAGTGGAATGGAATAGAATGGAATGGAATGGAATAGAATGGAATGGAGTGGAGTGGAGAGGAGTGGAATGGATTGGAGTGAAGTGGAGTGGAATGGAATTGAGTGGAGCGGAGAGGAAAGGAATGGAATGGAGTGGAGTGGAATGGCATGGAATGGAGTGGAATGGAATGGATAGAAGTGGAGTGGAGTGGAGTGGATTGGAGTGTAGTGCAAGGGAATGGAGTGCAGTGTAATGGACTGGAATGGAGCAGAGCAGAATGGAGTGGACTGGAGTGGAGTGGAATGGAATGGGATGGAATGGAATGGGAGCTGCGATTTTACCAGTGTGCTCTAAGCAGGGTGACTGAGTGTCATACTCTCAAAAGAAAGGAATGGAATGGAACGCAGTGGAATGGAATGGAACAGAGTGGACATTAGTGGAGTGGAATGTGGAGGAATGGAATGAAATGGAACGTAATGGCATGAATTGGAGTGGTGTGGGTTGGAATGGATTATAGTGGAATGGGGTGGAAAGGAATTGGATGGAGTGGAATGGAGTGCAGTGGAGTTGAACGGAGTTGAATGGCCTAGAATTGAGTGGACAGTAGTGGAATGTAATGGAATGGAATGGAATCCATTGTAATAGAATATAATACAATGGAAAGTTGAGATGTAGTGTGAGCTGAGATTGTGCCACTGCACTCCAGACTGGGTGACACGTTATATCCTGTGGATAGAAAGGAATGGAATGCAATAGAGTGAAAGGGAATGGAGTGGAATGGAATTGAATGGAATGGAGTGGAGTGGAGTGGAGTGGAGTCGAATGGAGACGAATGGAATGGGACGGAGTGGAATGGAACGGAGTGGAGTGGAGTATCGTGGAGTGAAATAGAATGGAATGCAATGGGTTGGAATGGAATGCAATGGACTGCTGAAAGGAAATGTGAGCTGTTATTGTTCCACTGCACTCCAGCCTTTGTGACGGAATGAAATCCTGTGGAAAAAAAGGATTGGAATGGAATGGAATGGAATGGAATGGAATGGAATGGAATGGAATGGAATGGAATGGAGAGGAGTGTAGTGGTGTGGAGTGAAATGGAGTGGAGTGTCGTGGAGGAGAGTGGAATGGAGTGGAATGGAATGAAGAGGAAAGGAACGGAGTGGAGTGGAATGGAACGGAGTGGAGTGGAATGGAACGGAGTGGAGTGGAATGGAATCCAATGGAATGAAATGGAATTGAATCGAATGGAATGAAGAAATATGTGCAGTGATTTGGCCACTGCGCTGGAGCCTGCGTGACAGAGGGAGATCCTGTCGATAAAACAGAGTGGAATGGAAGGGATTGGAATGGAATGGAATGGAACGTATTGGAGTGGAGTGGAGTGGAATTGAGTGGAGTGGAGTGCACTGGAATGGAATGGAATGCAATGGAATGTAATGGAATGATGAAATGATATGTGAGCTGAGATTGTGCCACTGCACTCCACGCTGGGTGACAGAGTGAGATACTCTTGAAAGAAAGAAATGGAATGGAAAGAATTTTTAATTGGGTGGATTCGAGTGGACTGAAGTAGAGTGCAGTGGAATGGAGAGGAATGGAATGGAATGGAATCGGATGTAAAGGAATGGAGTGATGTGGAGTGGAGTGGTGAGGAGTGTAGTGCTGTGGAATGGAGCAGAAAGTAATGGGATGGTGTGGAGTGGAGTGCAGTGCAGTGGAGTGGAGAGGAGTGCAATGGCGTGGAATGGAATCGGATGTAAAGGAACGTACTGGAGTGGAGTGGAGTGGAAAGGAGTGGAATGGAATGGAATTGAATGTAATGCAAAGCAAAGGAATGGAATGCGATGCAATGGAATTTAATGCAATAGAATGCAGTTCAATAGAGAGTTGACATGTAATGTGAGCTGAGATTGTGCCTAAGCTCTCCAGGCTGTTTGACACAGTGATATCGTGTCGAAAGAATGGAGTGGAATGCAGTGGTGTGAAATGGAATGGAATGTAGTGGACAGGAGGAGAATGGAGTGGAGTGAAGAGGAACAGAGTGGAATGGAATGGGATGCAGTGGAATGGAATGCAGTGGAGTGGAGTGAAATAGAAAGAAATGGAATGGGATGGAATGGAATGCAATGGAATGGAGAAGAGAAATGTGAGCTGAGATTGTGTGACTACACTCCAGCCTTAGTGACCGAGAGAGATTCTGTGGAAGGAAAGAACTGATTTCAAAGGAGTGGAATGGAAGGGAATGTAGTACAGTGGAGTAGAGTGGAATGGAGTGAAACAGAATAGAATGGAGTGGAATGCAATGGAATGGAATGGAATGGAGTGGAGTGGAATAGAGAGGAGTGCACTGCAATGGAGTGGAGTGGAGTGGAAGGGAGTGGAATGCAATGGAATGTAGTGGAGTGCAGTGGAGTGGAATGGAATGGAGTGGACAGGATTGGAAGGTGTAGAGTGGACTGGAATGGAATAGAATGGAACAGAATGCAGTGTAGTGGAGGGGAGTGGAGGTGAGTGGAGTGGCATGGAGTGGAATGGAATGGAATGGAGTGAAATGGAATCCAATGGATTGGAATGGAGTGGAATGGAGTGGAGTGGAATGGAGAGGAGTCGAATGGAATGGAAGGGAATGCAACGGAACGCAGTGGTGTGGATTGGAAAGCAGTGAAATGGAGTACTATGGAATCTAAAGGAGTGGAGTGGAGTCTAGTGGAGTGGAATGGAATGGAACCAAATGGAATGGAATGGCACGGAATGGAGTGGAGTAGAGTGGAGTGGGAAGGAAGGGAGATGAGTGGAATGGAGAGGAATGGAATGGAGTGGAGTGGATTGGATTGGAATGAACTGGAATGGAGAGGGATGGAATGAAGTGGAACGGAATGGACTGCAATGGAATTGAATGGAGTGAAATGGAGAGGAGTGGAGTGGAGTGGAATGGAGTGGAAATGAATGGAATGGAGTGGAATGGAAGGGAATGGAGACAAGTGGATAGGAATTGAATGAAGCAGATTGGAGTGGAGTGGAGTGGAGTGGCATGGAATGGAATGAAGTGGAAGGGAATGCAATGGAGTGGAATGTAATGGAATAAAATGGAATGGAGTGGAATGGAGAGGAATGGAGTGGAGTGGAGTGGAATGGAGGGGAGTAAGAGGAAGAGAATGGAATGGAATCGAAAGGAGGGAAGTGCAATTGTGTGGAGTGGAGTGGAGATGAAAGGAGTGGAGTGATGTGGAGTCGAGAGGAAAGGAATGGAATGGCATGGAATGGAGTTAAGTGGAGTGGAATGTAGTGGAAGGTAATGGAGTGGAATGAAAAGGAGTGGATTGGAATGGAGTGGAATGGAATGGAGTGGAATGGAGTGGAGTAGAATGGAGTGGGTTGCAGAGGAGTGGAATGGAGTGGAATGGTAGGGAATGGAATGGAATGTAGTGGAAAGGAATGGAATGGAGTGGATTGAAATTAAATGGAAAGGATTGGAGTGCAGTGGAATGGAGGGTAGTGGAATAAAATGGAGTATAGTGCAGTGGAATGGAGTGGACTGGAGTGGAGATGAGTGTAGTGGACCGAAATGTAATGGAATGGAGCGGAGTGGAACGGTGCGGAGTGGGGTGGAAAGGAATGGAACAGAATGGAATGGAGAGGAATGGAGTGGCATGTAGTGGAGTGGAGTGAAGTGGAAAGGAATGGAATTGAATGGAATTGAATGGAGTGGATTGGAGTGCAATAGAATGGAGTGGAGTGGAGTGGAATGCAGTGGAGTAGATTTTAGTGGAATGGAGTGTAGTGGAATGGAATGGAATGGCATGGAATGGAATGGAACAGAAGCGGAGATAGTGCGACTGTGCTCCAGGCTATGTGACAGAGTGAGATAACATTGAAAGAAAGGAATGGAATGGAATGGAATGGAGTGGACTGCATGGGAACAGAGTGGAGTCAAGTGGAGTGGCCTGGAATGGAGAGAACTGGAATGAGATGGAATGGAATGGATTGAAATGGAGCGGAGTGAGGTGGAGCGGAATACAGTGCAATGGAGATGAATGCAAGGGGATGGCGTGAAATGGACTGGAGTGGAATGCCGTTAAGTGTAGAGGAGTGTAAAGCAGTGGAATGCAATTTGATGTAACGCAATGTAGTGGAGTGGACTGGAGTAGAATGGAAGGAAATGGAACGGAGCAGAGCCTAGCAGAGCTGAATGGAGTGGAACGGAAAGAAAAGGAACAGAACAGAACGGGAGCTGAGACTGTGCCACTGCACTCCATGCTGAGTGACAGAGTGAGATACTCTCGAAAGAAAGGAAAAGAATGCACTGGAGTACAACAGAACGGCATGGAATGGAATGGAATGGAATGGAATAGAATGGAGTAGAATGGAATGGAATGGAGTGGATTGGAGTGAAGTGGAGTGGAGTGGAATGGAATGGAGAGAAATGGAATGGGATGGAATGGAATGGAATGAACCGGAGTTGATTGAGGTGGAGAGGATAGCAGTGGAATGGAGCGGAATGGAATGAGAAGGAGTGGAATTGAGAGGAGAGCATTGCAGCAAAGTGGAGGAGTGGAATGGAGTGGAATGGATTTGGATGTAATGGAATGTAGTGGAGTGGAGTAGAGTTGAGTGGAACGGAGGAGAATAGAATGGAATTGAAAGTAATGGAATGGAAAGCAGTGGAAGGGAATGGAATGCAAAGAATGGAGTGGAGTGGAAAGGAGTAGAATGGAATGGAGTGGAACGGAATGGAATGGAATAGAATGGAATGGATTGGAGTGGGAAAGATTGGAGTGCAGTGGAATGGAGTGGAATAGAATGGAGTGGAGTGGAGTGGAGGGAAGAGGAATGGAGTAGAATGGAATGGAATGGAAAGGAATGGAAAGGAATGGAGTGGATTGGAAAGGGAGTGGAGTGGAGTAGAATGGATTGGAATGCAATGGAATGGAGTGACGTGGAATAGTTTGGAAAGGAATGGCATGGAATGGAGTAGAGTGGAATGGAGGGGAATGGAATGCAATGGAATTGAGTGGAATGGAGTGGAGTGGAGTGGAGTGGAGAGGAATTTAATGGAGTGGAAAGGTGTGAAAGGAGTGGAATGGAGTGGAGTGGAATGCAATGGAGTAGATTGGAATGAAGTGGAAAGGAATGGAATGGAGAGAAGTAGAGTAGAATGGAGTGGATTGGAATGGAGGGGAGCAGAGTGGAGTTAACAGCAGTGGATTGGAATACAGCGGATGGAGTAGAGTGGAAGGGAGTGTAATTATATGGAATGGAATGGATTGGATTGGATTGGAGTGGAAGGGAGTGGAGTGGAGTTGAAAGTAGAGGAATCGAAAGAAGTGGAAAGGAGTGGAGTAGAGTGGATTAGAGTGGATTGGAATGGAATGGAGTGGAGTGGAATGGTGTGGAAACGAATGGAAGGGAGGGGAGTGGAATGGAACGAAATGGAATGGAATGTAGTGGAATGGAGAGGAGTGGAGTGGACTGGAGTGGAATTTAATCGAATGGAGTTTACTGAAGTGGAATGTATTTGAGAGGAGGGTAATGGACAGGAATTGAGTGGAGTGGAGTGGAGTGAAATACATCGGAATGGCATGGAATTGAATGGAATGGAGGGTAGTGGAATGCAGTGGAGTCTAGTCGATTGGAGTGGTGAGGAATAGAACGGAGTGGCATGGAATGGAGCACAGTGGAATGCAATGGAGTGGAGTGGATTGGAAAGGGGTGGAGTGGAGTGACGATGGGTGAAGTGGAATGAAATGGAGTGGAGTGCAGAGGAGTCTCATGGAATGGAATGGAACGCAATGGAAGCTGAGATTGTACCACTGCGCTCCAGGATGGGTGACAGAGTGTGATACTCTCGAAAGAAAGGAATGGAATGGAATGCAGTGGAATGGAATGGAATGCAATGGGGTGCATTGGAGTGGAGTGGAATGAAGTGAAGTGGATTGGAGTGGAATGGAGAGGAATGGAACGGAATGGAATGGAATGAAGTGGACTGGAGTGGGGTGGAGTTGAGTTCAATGGAATGGAGCGAAATGGAATCAGATGCAGTGAAATGGAGTAGGGAGGAGTGCAGTAGAGTGAAAAGGAGTGCAATGGAGTGGAATGGAATCGGAAGTAATGGAAAGTAGTGGAGTGGATGGAACGGATAGGAAAGGAGTGGAGCGGAGTGGAATGGAATGGAGTGGGAGGTGGGATGGGGCCACTGCACTCCAGGCTGGCTGACTGAGTGAGATATTCTCGAAATAAAGGAATGGAATGGAATGCCATAGAATGGAATTGAACGGAGTGGAGTGGAGTGGAATGGAGTGAGTTGGAGCAGAGTGGAATGAAGAATGCAATGGGATGGAAGGGAATTGAATGAAATGCAGTGGAGTGCAGTGGAGTGCATTGCAGTGGAATGGAGCAGAATGGAATGGAAAGGAGTGGAATGGGCAGGAGTGGAGTGCACTGGAGAGGAGAGGTTAGGAATGCAGTGGAATGGAATTGGATGTAATGGAACGTAGAGAAGTGGAGTGGAATGGAGTGGGCCAGGGTGGAATGGAATGGAATGCAATGGAAAGGAATGGAGTGGAATAGAATGGAATGGAATGGAATGGAAAGGAACGGAGTGGAATGAAATGTAGTGGAGTGGAGTGAAATGGAGTGGAATGGAATGGAGTGGAGTGGAGTGGAATGTGATAGAATGGAGAGGAGGGGAATGGAGCAGAATGGAATGGAGTGCAGCGGAATGGAGTGGAGTGGAATGGAATCAAATGGAGTGGAATGGAACCAAGTGGAATGGAATGGAGTGCAATAGACTAGAATTGAGTGTAGTGTAGTGGAATTTAGTGGAATGGACTGAAATTGAGTGGAATGGAATGGAATGGAATGGAAAGGAATAGAATTGAATGGAACGGAATTAAAAGAATGCAATGGAATGCAATGGAATAGAATGCAATGGAATGTATAGTTGACATGTAATATGAGCTGAGATTGTGACACTGCACTCCAGCCAGGGTGACATAGTGATATCCTGTCGTAAGAAGTGAATGGAATGCAATGGAGTGAAATGGAATGGAAAGAAATGGAATGGAGTGGAGTGGAAGGGAATGGAGTGGAATGGAAGCGAATGCAGTGGAGTGGAGCGGGGTGGAGTGGAATGAAATGGAATGCAGTGGACTGTAATGGCATGGAGTGGAAAGAAGTAGAGTGGAATGGAGTGGAATGGAATGGACTGGCATAGAATGGAGTGTAATTGAATGCAATGGAGTGGATTGGAAAGGAATAGAAAGGAGTAGAGTGGAGTAGAGTGGTGTGGAGTGGAGTGGAATGGAGCTGAATGTACTTCAATGGAGTACAATGGAATGGAACGGAGTGGAATGGAATGGAATGATATGAGGTGGATTGGAGTGGAATGTAGTGGAGTGGAATGGAATGCAATAGAATGGAATGGAGTAGAGTGTAACGGAATGCAGTGGCGATAAGTGGAGTGGAATGGAATGCATTGGAGTAGAGTGGAGTGGAATGGAATGGAATGGAGTGGAGAGGAGGGGAGTGGAGTGGAATGGAATTGAGTGAAGTGGAGTGCAGTTGAATGGAATATCGTGGTGTGGAGTGGAGTGGAAGTGAATGGAGTGAATAGGAGTGGAATTAAATGAAATGGAATGGAGTGGAGAGAAACGCAGTTGATTGGAGTGGAGTGGAGTGGAAAGGAATGGAAAGGAGTGGGATGGAGTCTTATGGATTGGAGTGGAATGGAGTGGAATGGAATGAAGTGGAAAGGAGTGGAACGGAGTGAAATTGAATTTAGTGGACTGGAGTGGAATGGAGTTAAATGGAATGGAATGGAATGGAGTGGAATGGAATGGAATGGAGTGGAGTGGAATGGAATAGAATGGAATGGAATGGAATAGAATGGAATGGAGTGGAGTGGAGAGGAGTGGAATGGATTGGAGTGAAGTGGAGTGGAATGGAATTGAGTGGAGCGGAGAGGAAAGGAATGGAATGGAGTGGAGTGGAATGGCATGGAATGGAGTGGAATGGAATGGATAGAAGTGGAGTGGAGTGGAGTGGATTGGAGTGTAGTGCAAGGGAATGGAGTGCAGTGTAATGGACTGGAATGGAGCAGAGCAGAATGGAGTGGACTGGAGTGGAGTGGAATGGAATGGGATGGAATGGAATGGGAGCTGCGATTTTACCAGTGTGCTCTAAGCAGGGTGACTGAGTGTCATACTCTCAAAAGAAAGGAATGGAATGGAACGCAGTGGAATGGAATGGAACAGAGTGGACATTAGTGGAGTGGAATGTGGAGGAATGGAATGAAATGGAACGTAATGGCATGAATTGGAGTGGTGTGGGTTGGAATGGATTATAGTGGAATGGGGTGGAAAGGAATGGGATGGAGTGGAATGGAGTGCAGTGGAGTTGAACGGAGTTGAATGGCCTAGAATTGAGTGGACAGTAGTGGAATGTAATGGAATGGAATGGAATCCATTGTAATAGAATATAATACAATGGAAAGTTGAGATGTAGTGTGAGCTGAGATTGTGCCACTGCACTCCAGACTGGGTGACACGTTATATCCTGTGGATAGAAAGGAATGGAATGCAATAGAGTGAAATGAAATGGAGTGGAATGGAATTGAATGGAATGGAGTGGAGTGGAGTGGAGTGGAGTCGAATTGAGACGAATGGAATGGGACGGAGTGGAATGGAACGGAGTGGAGTGGAGTATCGTGGAGTGAAATAGAATGGAATGCAATGGGTTGGAATGGAATGCAATGGACTGCTGAAAGGAAATGTGAGCTGTTATTGTTCCACTGCACTCCAGCCTTTGTGACGGAATGAAATCCTGTGGAAAAAAAGGATTGGAATGGAATGGAATGGAATGGAATGGAATGGAATGGAATGGAGAGGAGTGTAGTGGTGTGGAGTGAAATGGAGTGGAGTGTCGTGGAGGAGACTGGAATGGAGTGGAATGGAATGAAGAGGAAAGGAACGGAGTGGAGTGGAATGGAACGGAGTGGAGTGGAATGGAACGGAGTGGAGTGGAATGGAACGGAGTGGAGTGGAATGGAATCCAATGGAATGAAATGGAATTGAATCGAATGGAATGAAGAAATATGTGCAGTGATTTGGCCACTGCGCTGGAGCCTGCGTGACAGAGGGAGATCCTGTCGATAAAACAGAGTGGAATGGAAGGGATTGGAATGGAATGGAATGGAACGTATTGGAGTGGAGTGGAGTGGAATTGAGTGGAGTGGAGTGCACTGGAATGGAATGGAATGCAATGGAATGTAATGGAATGATGAAATGATATGTGAGCTGAGATTGTGCCACTGCACTCCACGCTGGGTGACAGAGTGAGATACTCTTGAAAGAAAGAAATGGAATGGAAAGAATTTTTAATTGGGTGGATTCGAGTGGACTGAAGTAGAGTGCAGTGGAATGGAGAGGAATGGAATGGAATGGAATCGGATGTAAAGGAATGGAGTGATGTGGAGTGGAGTGGTGAGGAGTGTAGTGCTGTGGAAAGGAGCAGAAAGTAATGGGATGGTGTGGAGTGGAGTGCAGTGCAGTGGAGTGGAGAGGAGTGCAATGGCGTGGAATGGAATCGGATGTAAAGGAACGTACTGGAGTGGAGTGGAGTGGAAAGGAGTGGAATGGAATGGAATTGAATGTAATGGAAAGCAAAGGAATGGAATGCGATGCAATGGAATTTAATGCAATAGAATGCAGTTCAATAGAGAGTTGACATGTAATGTGAGCTGAGATTGTGCCTAAGCTCTCCAGGCTGTTTGACACAGTGATATCGTGTCGAAAGAATGGAGTGGAATGCAGTGGTGTGAAATGGAATGGAATGTAGTGGACAGGAGGAGAATGGAGTGGAGTGAAGAGGAACAGAGTGGAATGGAATGGGATGCAGTGGAATGGAATGCAGTGGAGTGGAGTGAAATAGAAAGAAATGGAATGGGATGGAATGGAATGTAATGGAATGGAGAAGAGAAATGTGAGCTTAGATTGTGTGACTACACTCCAGCCTTAGTGACCGAGAGAGATTCTGTGGAAGGAAAGAACTGATTTCAAAGGAGTGGAATGGAAGGGAATGTAGTACAGTGGAGTAGAGTGGAATGGAGTGAAACAGAATAGAATGGAGTGGAATGCAATGGAATGGAATGGAATGGAGTGGAGTGGAATAGAGAGGAGTGCACTGCAATGGAGTGGAGTGGAGTGGAAGGGAGTGGAATGCAATGGAATGTAGTGGAGTGCAGTGGAGTGGAATGGAATGGAGTGGACAGGATTGGAAGGTGTAGAGTGGACTGGAATGGAATAGAATGGAACAGAATGCAGTGTAGTGGAGGGGAGTGGAGGTGAGTGGAGTGGCATGGAGTGGAATGGAATGGAATGGAGTGAAATGGAGTCCAATGGATTGGAATGGAGTGGAGTGGAGTGGAGTGGAATGGAGAGGAGTCGAATGGAATGGAAGGGAATGCAACGGAACGCAGTGGTGTGGATTGGAAAGCAGTGAAATGGAGTACTATGGAATCTAAAGGAGTGGAGTGGAGTCTAGTGGAGTGGAATGGAATGGAACCAAATGGAATGGAATGGCACGGAATGGAGTGGAGTAGAGTGGAGTGGGAAGGAAGGGAGATGAGTAAAATGGAGAGGAATGGAATGGAGTGGAGTGGATTGGATTGGAATGAACTGGAATGCAGAGGGATGGAATGCCGTGGAACGGAATGGACTGCAATGGAATTGAATGGAGTGAAATGGAGAGGAGTGGAGTGGAGTGGAATGGAGTGGAAATGAATGGAATGGAGTGGAATGGAAGGGAATGGAGACAAGTGGATAGGAATTGAATGAAGCAGATTGGAGTGGAGTGGAGTGGAGTGGCATGGAATGGAATGAAGTGGAAGGGAATGCAATGGAGTGGAATGTAATGGAATAAAATGGAATGGAGTGGAATGGAGAGGAATGGAGTGGAGTGGAGTGGAATGGAGGGGAGTAAGAGGAAGAGAATGGAATGGAATCGAAAGGAGGGATGTGCAATTGTGTGGAGGGGAGTGGAGATGAAAGGAGTGGAGTGATGTGGAGTCGAGAGGAAAGGAATGGAATGGCATGGAATGGAGTTAAGTGGAGTGGAATGGAGTGGAAGGTAATGGAGTGGAATGAAAAGGAGTGGATTGGAATGGAGTGGAATGGAATGGAGTGGAATGGAGTGGAGTAGAATGGAGTGGGTTGCAGAGGAGTGGAATGGAGTGGAATGGAAGGGAATGGAATGGAATGTAGTGGAAAGGAATGGAATGGAGTGGATTGAAATTAAATGGAAAGGATTGGAGTGCAGTGGAATGGCGGGGAGTGGAATAAAATGGAGTATAGTGCAGTGGAATGGAGTGGACTGGAGTGGAGATGAGTGTAGTGGACCGAAATGGAATGGAATGGAGTGGAGTGGAACGGTGTGGAGTGGGGTGGAAAGGAATGGAACAGAATGGAATGGAGAGGAATGGAGTGGCATGTAGTGGAGTGGAGTGAAGTGGAAAGGAATGGAATTGAATGGAATTGAATGGAGTGGATTGAAGTGCAATAGAATGGAGTGGAGTGGAGTGGAATGCAGTGGAGTAGATTTTAGTGGAATGGAGTGTAGTGGAATGGAATGGAATGGCATGGAATGGAATGGAACAGAAGCGGAGATAGTGCGACTGTGCTCCAGGCTATGTGACAGAGTGAGATAACATTGAAAGAAAGGAATGGAATGGAATGGAATGGAGTGGACTGCATGGGAACAGAGTGGAGTGAAGTGGAGTGGCCTGGAATGGAGAGAACTGGAATGAGATGTAATGGAATGGATTGAAATGGAGCGGAGTGAGGGGGAGGGGAATACAGTGCAATGGAGATGAATGCAAGGGGATGGCGTGAAATGGAGTGGAGTGGAATGCCGTTAAGTGTAGAGGAGTGTAAAGCAGTGGAATGCAATTGGATGTAACGCAATGTAGTGGAGTGGACTGGAGTAGAATGGAAGGAAATGGAACGGAGCAGAGCCTAGCAGAGCTGAATGGAGTGGAACGGAAAGAAAAGGAACAGAACAGAACGGGAGCTGAGACTGTGCCACTGCACTCCATGCTGAGTGACAGAGTGAGATACTCTCGAAAGAAAGGAAAAGAATGCAATGGAGTACAACAGAACGGCATGGAATGGAATGGAATGGAATGGAATAGAATGGAGTAGAATGGAATGGAATGGAGTGGATTGGAGTGAAGTGGAGTGGAGTGGAATGGAATGGAGAGAGATGGAATGGGATGGAATGGAATGGAATGAACCGGAGTTGATTGAGGTGGAGAGGATAGCAGTGGAATGGAGCGGGATGGAATGAGAAGGAGTGGAATTGAGAGGAGAGCATTGCAGCAAAGTGGAGGAGTGGAATGGAGTGGAATGGATTTGGATGTAATGGAATGTAGTGGAGTGGAGTAGAGTTGAGTGGAACGGAGGAGAATAGAATAGAATTGAAAGTAATGGAATGGAAAGCAGTGGAAGGGAATGGAATGCAAAGAATGGAGTGGAGTGGAAAGGAGTAGAATGGAATGGAGTGGAACGGAATGGAATGGAATAGAATGGAATGGATTGGAGTGGGAAAGATTGGAGTGCAGTGGAATGGAGTGGAATAGAATGGAGTGGAGTGGAGTGGAGGGAAGAGGAATGGAGTAGAATGGAATGGAATGGAAAGGAATGGAAAGGAATGGAGTGGATTGGAAAGGGAGTGGAGTGGAGTAGAATGGATTGGAATGCAATGGAATGGAGTGACGTGGAATAGTTTGGAAAGGAATGGCATGGAATGGAGTAGAGTGGAATGGAGGGGAATGGAATGCAATGGAATTGAGTGGAATGGAGTGGAGTGGAGTGGAGTGGAGAGGAATGGAATGGAGTGGAAAGGTGTGAAAGGAGTGGAATGGAGTGGAGTGGAATGCAATGGAGTAGATTGGAATGAAGTGGAAAGGAATGGAATGGAGAGAAGTAGAGTAGAATGGAGTGGATTGGAATGGAGGGGAGCAGAGTGGAGTTAACAGCAGTGGATTGGAATACAGCGGATGGAGTAGAGTGGAAGGGAGTGTAATTATATGGAATGGAATGGATTGGATTGGATTGGAGTGGAAGGGAGTGGAGTGGAGTTGAAAGTAGAGGAATCGAAAGAAGTGGAAAGGAGTGGAGTAGAGTGGATTAGAGTGGATTGGAATGGAATGGAGTGGAGTGGAATGGTGTGGAAACGAATGGAAGGGAGGGGAGTGGAATGGAACGAAATGGAATGGAATGTAGTGGAATGGAGAGGAGTGGAGTGGACTGGAGTGGAATTTAATCGAATGGAGTTTACTGAAGTGGAATGTATTTGAGAGGAGGGTAATGGACAGGAATTGAGTGGAGTGGAGTGGAGTGAAATACATCGGAATGGCATGGAATTGAATGGAATGGAGGGTAGTGGAATGCAGTGGAGTCTAGTCGATTGGAGTGGTGAGGAATAGAACGGAGTGGCATGGAATGGAGCACAGTGGAATGCAATGGAGTGGAGTGGATTGGAAAGGGGTGGAGTGGAGTGACGATGGGTGAAGTGGAATGGAATGGAGTGGAGTGCAGAGGAGTCTCATGGAATGGAATGGAACGCAATGGAAGCTGAGATTGTACCACTGCGCTCCAGGATGGGTGACAGAGTGTGATACTCTCGAAAGAAAGGAATGGAATGGAATGCAGTGGAATGGAATGGAATGCAATGGGGTGCATTGGAGTGGAGTGGAATGAAGTGAAGTGGATTGGAGTGGAATGGAGAGGAATGGAACGGAATGGAATGGAATGAAGTGGACTGGAGTGGGGTGGAGTTGAGTTCAATGGAATGGAGCGAAATGGAATCAGATGCAGTGAAATGGAGTAGGGAGGAGTGCAGTAGAGTGAAAAGGAGTGCAATGGAGTGGAATGGAATCGGAAGTAATGGAAAGTAGTGGAGTGGATGGAACGGATAGGAAAGGAGTGGAGCGGAGTGGAATGGAATGGAGCGGGAGGTGGGATGGGGCCACTGCACTCCAGGCTGGCTGACTGAGTGAGACATTCTCGAAATAAAGGAATGGAATGGAATGCCATAGAATGGAATGGAACGAAGTGGAGTGGAGTGGAATGGAGTGAGTTGGAGCAGAGTGGAATGAAGAATGCAATGGGATGGAAGGGAATTGAATGAAATGCAGTGGAGTGCATTGCAGTGGAATGGAGCAGAATTGAATGGAAAGGAGTGGAATGGGCAGGAGTGGAGTGCACTGGAGAGGAGAGGTTAGGAATGCAGTGGAATGGAATTGGATGTAATGGAACGTAGAGAAGTGGAGTGGAATGGAGTGGGCCAGAGTGGAATGGAATGGAATGCAATGGAAAGGAATGGAGTGGAATAGAATGGAATGGAATGGAATGGAAAGGAACGGAGTGGAATGAAATGTAGTGGAGTGCAGTGAAATGCAGTGGAATGGAATGGAGTGGAGTGGAGTGGAATGTGATAGAATGGAGAGGAGGGGAATGGAGCAGAATGGAATGGAGTGCAGCGGAATGGAGTGGAGTGGAATGGAATCAAATGGAGTGGAATGGAACCAAGTGGAATGGAATGGAGTGCAATAGACTAGAATTGAGTGTAGTGTAGTGGAATTTAGTGGAATGGACTGAAATGGAGTGGAATGGAATGGAATTGAGAGGAATGGAATGGAATGGAATGGAATGGAAAGGAATAGAATTGAATGGAACGGAATTAAAAGAATGCAATGGAATGCAATGGAATAGAATGCAATGGAATGTATAGTTGACATGTAATATGAGCTGAGATTGGGACACTGCACTCCAGCCAGGGTGACATAGTGATATCCTGTCGTAAGAAGTGAATGGAATGCAATGGAGTGAAATGGAATGGAAAGAAATGGAATGGAGTGGAGTGGAAGGGAATGGAGTGGAATGGAAGCGAATGCAGTGGAGTGGAGCGGGGTGGAGTGGAATGAAATGGAATGCAGTGGACTGTAATGGCATGGAGTGGAAAGAAGTAGAGTGGAATGGAGTGGAATGGAATGGACTGGCATAGAATGGAGTGTAATTGAATGCAATGGAGTGGATTGGAAAGGAATAGAAAGGAGTAGAGTGGAGTAGAGTGGTGTGGAGTGGAGTGGAATGGAGCTGAATGTACTTCAATGGAGTACAATGGAATGGAACGGAGTGGAATGGAATGGAATGATATGAGGTGGATTGGAGTGGAATGTAGTGGAGTGGAATGGAATGGAATAGAATGGAATGGAGTAGAGTGTAACGGAATGCAGTGGCGATAAGTGGAGTGGAATGGAATGCATTGGAGTAGAGTGGAGTGGAATGGAATGGAATGGAGTGGAGAGGAGGGGAGTGGAGTGGAATGGAATTGAGTGAAGTGCAGTGCAGTTGAATGGAATATCGTGGTGTGGAGTGGAGTGGAAGTGAATGGAGTGAATAGGAGTGGAATTAAATGAAATGGAATGCAGTGGAGAGAAACGCAGTTGATTGGAGTGGAGTGGAGTGGAAAGGAATGGAAAGGAGTGGGATGGAGTCTTATGGATTGGAGTGGAATGGAGTGGAATGGAATGAAGTGGAAAGGAGTGGAACGGAGTGAAATTGAATTTAGTGGACTGGAGTGGAATGGAGTTAAATGGAATGGAATGGAATGGAGTGGAATGGAATGGAATGGAGTGGAGTGGAATGGAATGGAATGGAGTGGAGTGGAATGGAATAGAATGGAATGGAATGGAATAGAATGGAATGGAGTGGAGTGGAGAGGAGTGGAATGGATTGGAGTGAAGTGGAGTGGAATGGAATAGAGTGGAGCGGAGAGGAAAGGAATGGAATGGAGTGGAGTGGAATGGCATGGAATGGAGTGGAATGGAATGGATAGAAGTGGAGTGGAGTGGAGTGGATTGGAGTGTAGTGGAAGGGAATGGAGTGCAGTGTAATGGACTGGAATGGAGCAGAGCAGAATGGAGTGGACTGGAGTGGAGTGGAATGGAATGGGATAGAATGGAATGGGAGCTGCGATTTTAGCAGTGTGCTCTAGGCAGTGTAACTGAGTGTCATACTCTCAAAAGAAAGGAATGGAATGGAACGCAGTGGAATGGAATGGAACAGAGTGGACATTAGTGGAGTGGAATGTGGAGGAATGGAATGAAATGGAACGTAATGGCATGAATTGGAGTGATGTGGGTTGGAATGGATTATAGTGGAATGGGGTGGAAAGGAATGGGATGGAGTGGAATGGAGTGCAGTGGAGTTGAACGGATTTGAATGGCCTAGAATTGAGTGGACAGTAGTGGAATGTAATGGAATGGAATGGAATCCATTGTAATAGAATATAATACAATGGAAAGTTGAGATGTAGTGTGAGCTGAGATTGTGCCACTGCACTCCAGACTGGGTGACACGTTATATCCTGTGGATAGAAAGGAATGGAATGCAATAGAGTGAAATGGAATGGAGTGGAATGGAATTGAATGGAATGGAGTGGAGTGGAGTGGAGTGGAGTCGAATGGAGACGAATGGAATGGGACGGAGTGGAATGGAACGGAGTGGAGTGGAGTATCGTGGAGTGAAATAGAATGGAATGCAATGGGTTGGAATGGAATGCAATGGACTGCTGAAAGGAAATGTGAGCTGTTATTGTTCCACTGCACTCCAGCCTTTGTGACGGAATGAAATCCTGTGGAAAAAAAGGATTGGAATGGAATGGAATGGAATGGAATGGAATGGAATGGAATGGAGAGGAGTGTAGTGGTGTGGAGTGAAATGGAGTGGAGTGTCGTGGAGGAGAGTGGAATGGAGTGGAATGGAATGAAGAGGAAAGGAACGGAGTGGAGTGGAATGGAACGGAGTGGAGTGGAATGGAACGGAGTGGAGTGGAATGGAATCCAATGGAATGAAATGGAATTGAATCGAATGGAATGAAGAAATATGTGCAGTGATTTGGCCACTGCGCTGGAGCCTGCGTGACAGAGGGAGATCCTGTCGATAAAACAGAGTGGAATGGAAGGGATTGGAATGGAATGGAATGGAACGTATTGGAGTGGAGTGGAGTGGAATTGAGTGGAGTGGAGTGCACTGGAATGGAATGGAATGCAATGGAATGTAATGGAATGATGAAATGATATGTGAGCTGAGATTGTGCCACTGCACTCCACGCTGGGTGACAGAGTGAGATACGCTTGAAAGAAAGAAATGGAATGGAAAGAATTTTTAATTGGGTGGATTCGAGTGGACTGAAGTAGAGTGCAGTGGAATGGAGAGGAATGGAATGGAATGGAATCGGATGTAAAGGAATGGAGTGATGTGGAGTGGAGTGGTGAGGAGTGTAGTGCTGTGGAATGGAGCAGAAAGTAATGGGATGGTGTGGAGTGGAGTGCAGTGCAGTGGAGTGGAGAGGAGTGCAATGGCGTGGAATGGAATCTGATGTAAAGGAACGTACTGGAGTGGAGTGGAGTGGAAAGGAGTGGAATGGAATGGAATTGAATGTAATGGAAAGCAAAGGAATGGAATGCGATGCAATGGAATTTAATGCAATAGAATGCAGTTCAATAGAGAGTTGACATGTAATGTGAGCTGAGATTGTGCCTAAGCTCTCCAGGCTCTTTGACACAGTGATATCGTGTCGAAAGAATGGAGTGGAATGCAGTGGTGTGAAATGGAATGGAATGTAGTGGACAGGAGGAGAATGGAGTGGAGTGAAGAGGAACAGAGTGGAATGGAATGGGATGCAGTGGAATGGAATGCAGTGGAGTGGAGTGAAATAGAAAGAAATGGAATGGGATGGAATGGAATGGAATGGAATGGAGAAGAGAAATGTGAGCTTAGATTGTGTGACTACACTCCAGCCTTAGTGACCGAGAGAGATTCTGTGGAAGGAAAGAACTGATTTCAAAGGAGTGGAATGGAAGGGAATGTAGTACAGTGGAGTAGAGTGGAATGGAGTGATACAGAATAGAATGGAGTGGAATGCAATGGAATGGAATGGAATGGAGTGGAGTGGAATAGAGAGGAGTGCACTGCAATGGAGTGGAGTGGAGTGGAAGGGAGTGGAATGCAATGGAATGTAGTGGAGTGCAGTGGAGTGGAATGGAATGGAGTGGACAGGATTGGAAGGTGTAGAGTGGACTGGAATGGAATAGAATGGAACAGAATGCAGTGTAGTGGAGGGGAGTGGAGGTGAGTGGAGTGGCATGGAGTGGAATGGAATGGAATGGAGTGAAATGGAATCCAATGGATTGGAATGGAGTGGAGTGGAGTGGAGTGGAATGGAGAGGAGTGGAATGGAATGGAAGGGAATGCAACGGAACGCAGTGGTGTGGATTGGAAAGCAGTGAAATGGAGTACTATGGAATCTAAAGGAGTGGAGTGGAGTCTAGTGGAGTGGAATGGAATGGAACCAAATGGAATGGAATGGCACGGAATGGAGTGGAGTAGAGTGGAGTGGAAGGAAGGGAGATGAGTGGAATGGAGAGGAATGGAATGGAGTGGAGTGGATTGGATTGGAATGAACTGGAATGGAGAGGGATGGAATGAAGTGGAACGGAATGGACTGCAATGGAATTGAATGGAGTGAAATGGAGAGGAGTGGAGTGGAGTGGAATGGAGTGGAAATGAATGGAATGGAGTGGAATGGAAGGGAATGGAGACAAGTGGATAGGAATTGAATGAAGCAGATTGGAGTGGAGTGGAGTGGAGTGGCATGGAATGGAATGAAGTGGAAGGGAATGCAATGGAGTGGAATGTAATGGAATAAAATGGAATGGAGTGGAATGGAGAGGAATGGAGTGGAGTGGAGTGGAATGGAGGGGAGTAAGAGGAAGAGAATGGAATGGAATCGAAAGGAGGGATGTGCAATTGTGTGGAGGGGAGTGGAGATGAAAGGAGTGGAGTGATGTGGAGTCGAGAGGAAAGGAATGGAATGGCATGGAATGGAGTTAAGTGGAGTGGAATGGAGTGGAAGGTAATGGAGTGGAATGAAAAGGAGTGGATTGGAATGGAGTGGAATGGAATGGAGTGGAATGGAGTGGAGTAGAATGGAGTGGGTTGCAGAGGAGTGGAATGGAGTGGAATGGAAGGGAACGGAAAAGAATGTAGTGGAAAGGAATGGAATGGAGTGGATTGAAATTAAATGGAAAGGATTGGAGTGCAGTGGAATGGAGGGGAGTGGAATAAAATGGAGTATAGTGCAGTGGAATGGAGTGGACTGGAGTGGAGATGAGTGTAGTGGACCGAAATGGAATGGAATGGAGTGGAGTGGAACGGTGTGGAGTGGGGTGGAAAGGAATGGAACAGAATGGAATGGAGAGGAATGGAGTGGCATGTAGTGGAGTGGAGTGAAGTGGAAAGGAATGGAATTGAATGGAATTGAATGGAGTGGATTGAAGTGCAATAGAATGGAGTGGAGTGGAGTGGAATGCAGTGGAGTAGATTTTAGTGGAATGGAGTGTAGTGGAATGGAATGGAATGGCATGGAATGGAATGGAACAGAAGCGGAGATAGTGCGACTGTGCTCCAGGCTATGTGACAGAGTGAGATAACATTGAAAGAAAGGAATGGAATGGAATGGAATGGAGTGGACTGCATGGGAACAGAGTGGAGTGAAGTGGAGTGGCCTGGAATGGAGAGAACTGGAATGAGATGTAATGGAATGGATTGAAATGGAGCGGAGTGAGGGGGAGGGGAATACAGTGCAATGGAGATGAATGCAAGGGGATGGCGTGAAATGGAGTGGAGTGGAATGCCGTTAAGTGTAGACGAGTGTAAAGCAGTGGAATGCAATTGGATGTAACGCAATGTAGTGGAGTGGACTGGAGTAGAATGGAAGGGAATGGAACGGAGCAGAGCCTAGCAGAGCTGAATGGAGTGGAACGGAAAGAAAAGGAACAGAACAGAACGGGAGCTGAGACTGTGCCACTGCACTCCATGCTGAGTGACAGAGTGAGATACTCTCGAAAGAAAGGAAAAGAATGCAATGGAGTACAACAGAACGGCATGGAATGGAATGGAATGGAATGGAATAGAATGGAGTAGAATGGAATGGAATGGAGTGGATTGGAGTGAAGTGGAGTGGAGTGGAATGGAATGGAGAGAAATGGAATGGGATGGAATGGAATGGAATGAACCGGAGTTGATTGAGGTGGAGAGGATAGCAGTGGAATGGAGCGGAATGGAATGAGAAGGAGTGGAATTGAAAGGAGAGCATTGCAGCAAAGTGGAGGAGTGGAATGGAGTGGAATGGATTTGGATGTAATGGAATGTAGTGGAGTGGAGTAGAGTTGAGTGGAACGGAGGAGAATAGAATAGAATTGAAAGTAATGGAATGGAAAGCAGTGGAAGGGAATGGAATGCAAAGAATGGAGTGGAGTGGAAAGGAGTAGAATGGAATGGAGTGGAACGGAATGGAATGGAATAGAATGGAATGGATTGGAGTGGGAAAGATTGGAGTGCAGTGGAATGGAGTGGAATAGAATGGAGTGGAGTGGAGTGGAGGGAAGAGGAATGGAGTAGAATGGAATGGAATGGAAAGGAATGGAAAGGAATGGAGTGGATTGGAAAGGGAGTGGAGTGGAGTAGAATGGATTGGAATGCAATGGAATGGAGTGACGTGGAATAGTTTGGAAAGGAATGGCATGGAATGGAGTAGAGTGGAATGGAGGGGAATGGAATGCAATGGAATTGAGTGGAATGGAGTGGAGTGGAGTGGAGTGGAGAGGAATGGAATGGAGTGGAAATGTGTGAAAGGAGTGGAATGGAGTGGAGTGGAATGCAATGGAGTAGATTGGAATGAAGTGGAAAGGAATGGAATGGAGAGAAGTAGAGTAGAATGGAGTGGATTGGAATGGAGGGGAGCAGAGTGGAGTTAACAGCAGTGGATTGGAATACAGCGGATGGAGTAGAGTGGAAGGGAGTGTAATTATATGGAATGGAATGGATTGGATTGGATTGGAGTGGAAGGGAGTGGAGTGGAGTTGAAAGTAGAGGAATCGAAAGAAGTGGAAAGGAGTGGAGTAGAGTGGATTAGAGTGGATTGGAATGGAATGGAGTGGAGTGGAATGGTGTGGAAATGAATGGAAGGGAGGGGAGTGGAATGGAACGAAATGGAATGGAATGTAGTGGAATGGAGAGGAGTGGAGTGGACTGGAGTGGAATTTAATCGAATGGAGTTTACTGAAGTGGAATGTATTTGAGAGGAGGGTAATGGACAGGAATTGAGTGGAGTGGAGTGGAGTGAAATACATCGGAATGGCATGGAATTGAATGGAATGGAGGGTAGTGGAATGCAGTGGAGTCTAGTCGATTGGAGTGGTGAGGAATAGAACGGAGTGGCATGGAATGGAGCACAGTGGAATGCAATGGAGTGGAGTGGATTGGAAAGGGGTGGAGTGGAGTGACGATGGGTGAAGTGGAATGGAATGGAGTGGAGTGCAGAGGAGTCTCATGGAATGGAATGGAACGCAATGGAAGCTGAGATTGTACCACTGCGCTCCAGGATGGGTGACAGTGTGTGATACTCTCGAAAGAAAGGAATGGAATGGAATGCAGTGGAATGGAATGGAATGCAATGGGGTGCATTGGAGTGGAGTGGAATGAAGTGAAGTGGATTGGAGTGGAATGGAGAGGAATGGAACGGAATGGAATGGAATGAAGTGGACTGGAGTGGGGTGGAGTTGAGTTCAATGGAATGGAGCGAAATGGAATCAGATGCAGTGAAATGGAGTAGGGAGGAGTGCAGTAGAGTGAAAAGGAGTGCAATGGAGTGGAATGGAATCGGAAGTAATGGAAAGTAGTGGAGTGGATGGAACGGATAGGAAAGGAGTGGAGCGGAGTGGAATGGAATGGAGCGGGAGGTGGGATGGGGCCACTGCACTCCAGGCTGGCTGACTGAGTGAGATATTCTCGAAATAAAGGAATGGAATGGAATGCCATAGAATGGAATGGAACGGAGTGGAGTGGAGTGGAATGGAGTGAGTTGGAGCAGAGTGGAATGAAGAATGCAATGGGATGGAAGGGAATTGAATGAAATGCAGTGGAGTGCAGTGGAGTGCATTGCAGTGGAATGGAGCAGAATGGAATGGAAAGGATTGGAATGGGCAGGACTGGAGTGCACTGGAGAGGAGAGGTTAGGAATGCAGTGGAATGGAATTGGATGTAATGGAACGTAGAGAAGTGGAGTGGAATGGAGTGGGCCAGGGTGGAATGGAATGGAATGCAATGGAAAGGAATGGAGTGGAATAGAATGGAATGGAATGGAATGGAAAGGAACGGAGTGGAATGAAATGTAGTGGAGTGGAGTGAAATGGAGTGGAATGGAATGGAGTGGAGTGGAGTGGAATGTGATAGAATGGAGAGGAGGGGAATGGAGCAGAATGGAATGGAGTGCAGCGGAATGGAGTGGAGTGGAATGGAATCAAATGGAGTGGAATGGAACCAAGTGGAATGGAATGGAGTGCAATAGACTAGAATTGAGTGTAGTGTAGTGGAATTTAGTGGAATGGACTGAAATGGAGTGGAATGGAATGGAATTGAGAGGAATGGAATGGAATGGAATGGAATGGAATGGAATGGAAAGGAATAGAATTGAATGGAACGGAATTAAAAGAATGCAATGGAATGCAATGGAATAGAATGCAATGGAATGTATAGTTGACATGTAATATGAGCTGAGATTGTGACACTGCACTCCAGCCAGGGTGACATAGTGATATCCTGTCGTAAGAAGTGAATGGAATGCAATTTAGTGAAATGGAATGGAAAAAAATGGAATGGAGTGGAGTGGAAGGGAATGGAGTGGAATGGAAGCGAATGCAGTGGAGTGGAGTGGGGTGGAGTGGAATGAAATGGAATGCAGTGGACTGTAATGGCATGGAGTGGAAAGAAGTAGAGTGGAATGGAGTGGAATGGAATGGACTGGCATAGAATGGAGTGTAATTGAATGCAATGGAGTGGATTGGAAAGGAATAGAAAGGAGTAGAGTGGAGTAGAGTGGTGTGGAGTGGAGTGGAATGGAGCTGAATGTACTTCAATGGAGTACAATGGAATGGAACGGAGTGGAATGGAATGGAATGATAAGAAGTGGATTGGAGTGGAATGTAGTGGAGTGGAATGGAATGGAATAGAATGGAATGGAGTAGAGTATAACGGAATGCAGTGGCGATAAGTGGAGTGGAATGGAATGCATTGGAGTAGAGAGGAGTGGAATGGAATGGAATGGAGTGGAGAGGAGGGGAGTGGAGTGGAATGGAATTGAGTGAAGTGGAGTGCAGTTGAATGGAATATCGTGGTGTGGAGTGGAGTGGAAGTGAATGGAGTGAATAGGAGTGGAATTAAATGAAATGGAATGGAGTGGAGAGAAACGCAGTTGATTGGAGTGGAGTGGAGTGGAAAGGAATGGAAAGGAGTGGGATGGAGTCTTATGGATTGGAGTGGAATGGAGTGGAATGGAATGAAGTGGAAAGGAGTGGAACGGAGTGAAATTGAATTTAGTGGACTGGAGTGGAATGGAGTTAAATGGAATGGAGTGGAATGGAATGGAGTGGAATGGAATGGAATGGAGTGGAGTGGAATGGAATAGAATGGAATGGAAAGGAATAGAATGGAATGGAGTGGAGTGGAGAGGAGTGGAATGGATTGGAGTGAAGTGGAGTGGAATGGAATTGAGTGGAGCGGAGAGGAAAGGAATGGAATGGAGTGGAGTGGAATGGCATGGAATGGAGTGGAATGGAATGGATAGAAGTGGAGTGGAGTGGAGTGGATTGGAGTGTAGTGGAAGGGAATGGAGTGCAGTGTAATGGACTGGAATGGAGCAGAGCAGAATGGAGTGGACTGTAGTGGAGTGGAATGGAATGGGATGGAATGGAATGGGAGCTGCGATTTTACCAGTGTGCTCTAGGCAGGGTGACTGAGTGTCGTACTCTCAAAAGAAAGGAATGGAATGGAACGCAGTGGAATGGAATGGAACAGAGTGGACATTAGTGGAGTGGAATGTGGAGGAATGGAATGAAATGGAACGTAATGGCATGAATTGGAGTGGTGTGGGTTGGAATGGATTATAGTGGAATGGGGTGGAAAGGAATGGGATGGAGTGGAATGGAGTGCAGTGGAGTTGAACGGAGTTGAATCCCCTAGAATTGAGTGGACAGTAGTGGAATGTAATGGAATGGAATGGAATCCATTGTAATAGAATATAATACAATGGAAAGTTGAGATGTAGTGTGAGCTGAGATTGTGCCACTGCACTCCAGACTGGGTGACACGTTATATCCTGTGGATAGAAAGGAATGGAATGCAATAGAGTGAAAGGGAATGGAGTGGAATGGAATTGAATGGAATGGAGTGGAGTGGAGTGGAGTGGAGTCGAATGGAGACGAATGGAATGGGACGGAGTGGAATGGAACGGAGTGGAGTGGAGTATCGTGGAGTGAAATAGAATGGAATGCAATGGGTTGGAATGGAATGCAATGGACTGCTGAAAGGAAATGTGAGCTGTTATTGTTCCACTGCACTCCAGCCTTTGTGACGGAATGAAATCCTGTGGAAAAAAAGGATTGGAATGGAATGGAATGGAATGGAATGGAATGGAATGGAATGGAATGGAATGGAATGGAATGGAGAGGAGTGTAGTGGTGTGGAGTAAAATGGAGTGGAGTGTCGTGGAGGAGAGTGGAATGGAGTGGAATGGAATGAAGAGGAAAGGAACGGAGTGGAGTGGAATGGAACGGAGTGGAGTGGAATGGAACGGAGTGGAGTGGAATGGAATCCAATGGAATGAAATGGAATTGAATCGAATGGAATGAAGAAATATGTGCAGTGATTTGGCCACTGCGCTGGAGCCTGCGTGACAGAGGGAGATCCTGTCGATAAAACAGAGTGGAATGGAAGGGATTGGAATGGAATGGAATGGAACGTATTGGAGTGGAGTGGAGTGGAATTGAGTGGAGTGGAGTGCACTGGAATGGAATGGAATGCAATGGAATGTAATGGAATGATGAAATGATATGTGAGCTGAGATTGTGCCACTGCACTCCACGCTGGGTGACAGAGTGAGATACTCTTGAAAGAAAGAAATGGAATGGAAAGAATTTTTAATTGGGTGGATTCGAGTGGACTGAAGTAGAGTGCAGTGGAATGGAGAGGAATGGAATGGAATGGAATCGGATGTAAAGGAATGGAGTGATGTGGAGTGGAGTGGTGAGGAGTGTAGTGCTGTGGAATGGAGCAGAAAGTAATGGGATGGTGTGGAGTGGAGTGCAGTGCAGTGGAGTGGAGAGGAGTGCAATGGCGTGGAATGGAATCGGATGTAAAGGAACGTACTGGAGTGGAGTGGAGTGGAAAGGAGTGGAATGGAATGGAATTGAATGTAATGCAAAGCAAAGGAATGGAATGCGATGCAATGGAATTTAATGCAATAGAATGCAGTTCAATAGAGAGTTGACATGTAATGTGAGCTGAGATTGTGCCTAAGCTCTCCAGGCTGTTTGACACAGTGATATCGTGTCGAAAGAATGGAGTGGAATGCAGTGGTGTGAAATGGAATGGAATGTAGTGGACAGGAGGAGAATGGAGTGGAGTGAAGAGGAACAGAGTGGAATGGAATGGGATGCAGTGGAATGGAATGCAGTGGAGTGGAGTGAAATAGAAAGAAATGGAATGGGATGGAATGGAATGCAATGGAATGGAGAAGAGAAATGTGAGCTGAGATTGTGTGACTACACTCCAGCCTTAGTGACCGAGAGAGATTCTGTGGAAGGAAAGAACTGATTTCAAAGGAGTGGAATGGAAGGGAATGTAGTACAGTGGAGTAGAGTGGAATGGAGTGAAACAGAATAGAATGGAGTGGAATGCAATGGAATGGAATGGAATGGAGTGGAGTGGAATAGAGAGGAGTGCACTGCAATGGAGTGGAGTGGAGTGGAAGGGAGTGGAATGCAATGGAATGTAGTGGAGTGCAGTGGAGTGGAATGGAATGGAGTGGACAGGATTGGAAGGTGTAGGGTGGACTGGAATGGAATAGAATGGAACAGAATGCAGTGTAGTGGAGGGGAGTGGAGGTGAGTGGAGTGGCATGGAGTGGAATGGAATGGAATGGAGAGAAATGGAATCCAATGGATTGGAATGGAGTGGAATGGAGTGGAGTGTAATGGAGAGGAGTCGAATGGAATGGAAGGGAATGCAACGGAACGCAGTGGTGTGGATTGGAAAGCAGTGAAATGGAGTACTATGGAATCTAAAGGAGTGGAGTGGAGTCTAGTGGAGTGGAATGGAATGGAACCAAATGGAATGGAATGGCACGGAATGGAGTGGAGTAGAGTGGAGTGGGAAGGAAGTGAGATGAGTGGAATGGAGAGGAATGGAATGGAGTGGAGTGGATTGGATTGGAATGAACTGGAATGGAGAGGGATGGAATGAAGTGGAACGGAATGGACTGCAATGGAATTGAATGGAGTGAAATGGAGAGGAGTGGAGTGGAGTGGAATGGAGTGGAAATGAATGGAATGGAGTGGAATGGAAGGGAATGGAGACAAGTGGATAGGAATTGAATGAAGCAGATTGGAGTGGAGTGGAGTGGAGTGGCATGGAATGGAATGAAGTGGAAGGGAATGCAATGGAGTGGAATGTAATGGAATAAAATGGAATGGAGTGGAATGGAGAGGAATGGAGTGGAGTGGAGTGGAATGGAGGGGAGTAAGAGGAAGAGAATGGAATGGAATCGAAAGGAGGGAAGTGCAATTGTGTGGAGTGGAGTGGAGATGAAAGGAGTGGAGTGATGTGGAGTCGAGAGGAAAGGAATGGAATGGCATGGAATGGAGTTAAGTGGAGTGGAATGGAGTGGAAGGTAATGGAGTGGAATGAAAAGGAGTGGATTGGAATGGAGTGGAATGGAATGGAGTGGAATGGAGTGGAGTAGAATGGAGTGGGTTGCAGAGGAGTGGAATGGAGTGGAATGGTAGGGAATGGAATGGAATGTAGTGGAAAGGAATGGAATGGAGTGGATTGAAATTAAATGGAAAGGATTGGAGTGCAGTGGAATGGAGGGTAGTGGAATAAAATGGAGTATAGTGCAGTGGAATGGAGTGGACTGGAGTGGAGATGAGTGTAGTGGACCGAAATGGAATGGAATGGAGTGGAGTGGAACGGTGTGGAGTGGGGTGGAAAGGAATGGAACAGAATGGAATGGAGAGGAATGGAGTGGCATGTAGTGGAGTGGAGTGAAGTGGAAAGGAATGGAATTGAATGGAATTGAATGGAGTGGATTGGAGTGCAATAGAATGGAGTGGAGTGGAGTGGAATGCAGTGGAGTAGATTTTAGTGGAATGGAGTGTAGTGGAATGGAATGGAATGGCATGGAATGGAATGGAACAGAAGCGGAGATAGTGCGACTGTGCTCCAGGCTATGTGACAGAGTGAGATAACATTGAAAGAAAGGAATGGAATGGAATGGAATGGAGTGGACTGCATGGGAACAGAGTGGAGTCAAGTGGAGTGGCCTGGAATGGAGAGAACTGGAATGAGATGGAATGGAATGGATTGAAATGGAGCGGAGTGAGGTGGAGCGGAATACAGTGCAATGGAGATGAATGCAAGGGGATGGCGTGAAATGGAGTGGAGTGGAATGCCGTTAAGTGTAGAGGAGTGTAAAGCAGTGGAATGCAATTGGATGTAACGCAATGTAGTGGAGTGGACTGGAGTAGAATGGAAGGAAATGGAACGGAGCAGAGCCTAGCAGAGCTGAATGGAGTGGAACGGAAAGAAAAGGAACAGAACAGAACGGGAGCTGAGACTGTGCCACTGCACTCCATGCTGAGTGACAGAGTGAGATACTCTCGAAAGAAAGGAAAAGAATGCAATGGAGTACAACAGAACGGCATGGAATGGAATGGAATGGAATGGAATAGAATGGAGTAGAATGGAATGGAATGGAGTGGATTGGAGTGAAGTGGAGTGGAGTGGAATGGAATGGAGAGAAATGGAATGGGATGGAATGGAATGGAATGAACCGGAGTTGATTGAGGTGGAGAGGATAGCAGTGGAATGGAGCGGAATGGAATGAGAAGGAGTGGAATTGAGAGGAGAGCATTGCAGCAAAGTGGAGGAGTGGAATGGAGTGGAATGGATTTGGATGTAATGGAATGTAGTGGAGTGGAGTAGAGTTGAGTGGAACGGAGGAGAATAGAATAGAATTGAAAGTAATGGAATGGAAAGCAGTGGAAGGGAATGGAATGCAAAGAATGGAGTGGAGTGGAAAGGAGTAGAATGGAATGGAGTGGAACGGAATGGAATGGAATAGAATGGAATGGATTGGAGTGGGAAAGATTGGAGTGCAGTGGAATGGAGTGGAATAGAATGGAGTGGAGTGGAGTGGAGGGAAGAGGAATGGAGTAGAATGGAATGGAATGGAAAGGAATGGAAAGGAATGGAGTGGATTGGAAAGGGAGTGGAGTGGAGTAGAATGGATTGGAATGCAATGGAATGGAGTGACGTGGAATAGTTTGGAAAGGAATGGCATGGAATGGAGTAGAGTGGAATGGAGGGGAATGGAATGCAATGGAATTGAGTGGAATGGAGTGGAGTGGAGTGGAGTGGAGAGGAATGGAATGGAGTGGAAAGGTGTGAAAGGAGTGGAATGGAGTGGAGTGGAATGCAATGGAGTAGATTGGAATGAAGTGGAAAGGAATGGAATGGAGAGAAGTAGAGTAGAATGGAGTGGATTGGAATGGAGGGGAGCAGAGTGGAGTTAACAGCAGTGGATTGGAATACAGCGGATGGAGTAGAGTGGAAGGGAGTGTAATTATATGGAATGGAATGGATTGGATTGGATTGGAGTGGAAGGGAGTGGAGTGGAGTTGAAAGTAGAGGAATCGAAAGAAGTGGAAAGGAGTGGAGTAGAGTGGATTAGAGTGGATTGGAATGGAATGGAGTGGAGTGGAATGGTGTGGAAACGAATGGAAGGGAGGGGAGTGGAATGGAACGAAATGGAATGGAATGTAGTGGAATGGAGAGGAGTGGAGTGGACTGGAGTGGAATTTAATCGAATGGAGTTTACTGAAGTGGAATGTATTTGAGAGGAGGGTAATGGACAGGAATTGAGTGGAGTGGAGTGGAGTGAAATACATCGGAATGGCATGGAATTGAATGGAATGGAGGGTAGTGGAATGCAGTGGAGTCTAGTCGATTGGAGTGGTGAGGAATAGAACGGAGTGGCATGGAATGGAGCACAGTGGAATGCAATGGAGTGGAGTGGATTGGAAAGGGGTGGATTGGAGTGACGATGGGTGAAGTGGAATGGAATGGAGTGGAGTGCAGAGGAGTCTCATGGAATGGAATGGAACGCAATGGAAGCTGAGATTGTACCACTGCGCTCCAGGATGGGTGACAGAGTGTGATACTCTCGAAAGAAAGGAATGGAATGGAATGCAGTGGAATGGAATGGAATGCAATGGGGTGCATTGGAGTGGAGTGGAATGAAGTGAAGTGGATTGGAGTGGAATGGAGAGGAATGGAACGGAATGGAATGGAATGAAGTGGACTGGAGTGGGGTGGAGTTGAGTTCAATGGAATGGAGCGAAATGGAATCAGATGCAGTGAAATGGAGTAGGGAGGAGTGCAGTAGAGTGAAAAGGAGTGCAATGGAGTGGAATGGAATCGGAAGTAATGGAAAGTAGTGGAGTGGATGGAACGGATAGGAAAGGAGTGGAGCGGAGTGGAATGGAATGGAGCGGGAGGTGGGATGGGGCCACTGCACTCCAGGCTGGCTGACTGAGTGAGATATTCTCGAAATAAAGGAATGGAATGGAATGCCATAGAATGGAATGGAACGGAGTGGAGTGGAGTGGAATGGAGTGAGTTGGAGCAGAGTGGAATGAAGAATGCAATGGGATGGAAGGGAATTGAATGAAATGCAGTGGAGTGCAGTGGAGTGCATTGCAGTGGAATGGAGCAGAATGGAATGGAAAGGAGTGGAATGGGCAGGAGTGGAGTGCACTGGAGAGGAGAGGTTAGGAATGCAGTGGAATGGAATTGGATGTAATGGAACGTAGAGAAGTGGAGTGGAATGGAGTGGGCCAGGGTGGAATGGAATGGAATGCAATGGAAAGGAATGGAGTGGAATAGAATGGAATGGAATGGAATGGAAAGGAACGGAGTGGAATGAAATGTAGTGGAGTGGAGTGAAATGGAGTGGAATGGAATGGAGTGGAGTGGAGTGGAATGTGATAGAATGGAGAGGAGGGGAATGGAGCAGAATGGAATGGAGTGCAGCGGAATGGAGTGGAGTGGAATGGAATCAAATGGAGTGGAATGGAACCAAGTGGAATGGAATGGAGTGCAATAGACTAGAATTGAGTGTAGTGTAGTGGAATTTAGTGGAATGGACTGAAATTGAGTGGAATGGAATGGAATGGAATGGAAAGGAATAGAATTGAATGGAACGGAATTAAAAGAATGCAATGGAATGCAATGGAATAGAATGCAATGGAATGTATAGTTGACATGTAATATGAGCTGAGATTGTGACACTGCACTCCAGCCAGGGTGACATAGTGATATCCTGTCGTAAGAAGTGAATGGAATGCAATGGAGTGAAATGGAATGGAAAGAAATGGAATGGAGTGGAGTGGAAGGGAATGGAGTGGAATGGAAGCGAATGCAGTGGAGTGGAGCGGGGTGGAGTGGAATGAAATGGAATGCAGTGGACTGTAATGGCATGGAGTGGAAAGAAGTAGAGTGGAATGGAGTGGAATGGAATGGACTGGCATAGAATGGAGTGTAATTGAATGCAATGGAGTGGATTGGAAAGGAATAGAAAGGAGTAGAGTGGAGTAGAGTGGTGTGGAGTGGAGTGGAATGGAGCTGAATGTACTTCAATGGAGTACAATGGAATGGAACGGAGTGGAATGGAATGGAATGATATGAGGTGGATTGGAGTGGAATGTAGTGGAGTGGAATGGAATGGAATAGAATGGAATGGAGTAGAGTGTAACGGAATGCAGTGGCGATAAGTGGAGTGGAATGGAATGCATTGGAGTAGAGTGGAGTGGAATGGAATGGAATGGAGTGGAGAGGAGGGGAGTGGAGTGGAATGGAATTGAGTGAAGTGGAGTGCAGTTGAATGGAATATCGTGGTGTGGAGTGGAGTGGAAGTGAATGGAGTGAATAGGAGTGGAATTAAATGAAATGGAATGGAGTGGAGAGAAACGCAGTTGATTGGAGTGGAGTGGAGTGGAAAGGAATGGAAAGGAGTGGGATGGAGTCTTATGGATTGGAGTGGAATGGAGTGGAATGGAATGAAGTGGAAAGGAGTGGAACGGAGTGAAATTGAATTTAGTGGACTGGAGTGGAATGGAGTTAAATGGAATGGAATGGAATGGAGTGGAATGGAATGGAATGGAGTGGAGTGGAATGGAATAGAATGGAATGGAATGGAATAGAATGGAATGGAGTGGAGTGGAGAGGAGTGGAATGGATTGGAGTGAAGTGGAGTGGAATGGAATTGAGTGGAGCGGAGAGGAAAGGAATGGAATGGAGTGGAGTGGAATGGCATGGAATGGAGTGGAATGGAATGGATAGAAGTGGAGTGGAGTGGAGTGGATTGGAGTGTAGTGCAAGGGAATGGAGTGCAGTGTAATGGACTGGAATGGAGCAGAGCAGAATGGAGTGGACTGGAGTGGAGTGGAATGGAATGGGATGGAATGGAATGGGAGCTGCGATTTTACCAGTGTGCTCTAAGCAGGGTGACTGAGTGTCATACTCTCAAAAGAAAAGAATGGAATGGAACGCAGTGGAATGGAATGGAACAGAGTGGACATTAGTGGAGTGGAATGTGGAGGAATGGAATGAAATGGAACGTAATGGCATGAATTGGAGTGGTGTGGGTTGGAATGGATTATAGTGGAATGGGGTGGAAAGGAATGGGATGGAGTGGAATGGAGTGCAGTGGAGTTGAACGGAGTTGAATGGCCTAGAATTGAGTGGACAGTAGTGGAATGTAATGGAATGGAATGGAATCCATTGTAATAGAATATAATACAATGGAAAGTTGAGATGTAGTGTGAGCTGAGATTGTGCCACTGCACTCCAGACTGGGTGACACGTTATATCCTGTGGATAGAAAGGAATGGAATGCAATAGAGTGAAATCAAATGGAGTGGAATGGAATTGAATGGAATGGAGTGGAGTGGAGTGGAGTGGAGTCGAATTGAGACGAATGGAATGGGACGGAGTGGAATGGAACGGAGTGGAGTGGAGTATCGTGGAGTGAAATAGAATGGAATGCAATGGGTTGGAATGGAATGCAATGGACTGCTGAAAGGAAATGTGAGCTGTTATTGTTCCACTGCACTCCAGCCTTTGTGACGGAATGAAATCCTGTGGAAAAAAAGGATTGGAATGGAATGGAATGGAATGGAATGGAATGGAATGGAATGGAATGGAATGGAATGGAATGGAATGGAGAGGAGTGTAGTGGTGTGGAGTGAAATGGAGTGGAGTGTCGTGGAGGAGAGTGGAATGGAGTGGAATGGAATGAAGAGGAAAGGAACGGAGTGGAGTGGAATGGAACGGAGTGGAGTGGAATGGAACGGAGTGGAGTGGAATGGAATCCAATGGAATGAAATGGAATTGAATCGAATGGAATGAAGAAATATGTGCAGTGATTTGGCCACTGCGCTGGAGCCTGCGTGACAGAGGGAGATCCTGTCGATAAAACAGAGTGGAATGGAAGGGATTGCAATGGAATGGAATGGAACGTATTGGAGTGGAGTGGAGTGGAATTGAGTTGAGTGGAGTGCACTGGAATGGAATGGAATGCAAAGGAATGTAATGGAATGATGAAATGATATGTGAGCTGAGATTGTGCCACTGCATTCCACGCTGGGTGACAGAGTGAGATACTCTTGAAAGAAAGAAATGGAATGGAAAGAATTTTTAATTGGGTGGATTCGAGTGGACTGAAGTAGAGTGCAGTGGAATGGAGAGGAATGGAATGGAATGGAATCGGATGTAAAGGAATGGAGTGATGTGGAGTGGAGTGGTGAGGAGTGTAGTGCTGTGGAATGGAGCAGAAAGTAATGGGATGGTGTGGAGTGGAGTGCAGTGCAGTGGAGTGGAGAGGAGTGCAATGGCGTGGAATGGAATCGGATGTAAAGGAACGTACTGGAGTGGGGTGGAGTGGAAAGGAGTGGAATGGAATGGAATTGAATGTAATGCAAAGCAAAGGAATGGAATGCGATGCAATGGAATTTAATGCAATAGAATGCAGTTCAATAGAGAGTTGACATGTAATGTGAGCTGAGATTGTGCCTAAGCTCTCCAGGCTGTTTGACACAGTGATATCGTGTCGAAAGAATGGAGTGGAATGCAGTGGTGTGAAATGGAATGGAATGTAGTGGACAGGAGGAGAATGGAGTGGAGTGAAGAGGAACAGAGTGGAATGGAATGGGATGCAGTGGAATGGAATGCAGTGGAGTGGAGTGAAATAGAAAGAAATGGAATGGGATGGAATGGAATGTAATGGAATGGAGAAGAGAAATGTGAGCTTAGATTGTGTGACTACACTCCAGCCTTAGTGACCGAGAGAGATTCTGTGGAAGGAAAGAACTGATTTCAAAGGAGTGGAATGGAAGGGAATGTAGTACAGTGGAGTAGAGTGGAATGGAGTGAAACAGAATAGAATGGAGTGGAATGCAATGGAATTGAATGGAATGGAGTGGAGTGGAATAGAGAGGAGTGCACTGCAATGGAGTGGAGTGGAGTGGAAGGGAGTGGAATGCAATGGAATGTAGTGGAGTGCAGTGGAGTGGAATGGAATGGAGTGGACAGGATTGGAAGGTGTAGAGTGGACTGGAATGGAATAGAATGGAACAGAATGCAGTGGAGTGGAGGGGAGTGGAGGTGAGTGGAGTGGCATGGAGTGGAATGGAATGGAATGGAGTGAAATGGAGTCCAATGGATTGGAATGGAGTGGAGTGGAGTGGAGTGGAATGGAGAGGAGTGGAATGGAATGGAAGGGAATGCAACGGAACGCAGTGGTGTGGATTGGAAAGCAGTGAAATGGAGTACTATGGAATCTAAAGGAGTGGAGTGGAGTCTAGTGGAGTGGAATGGAATGGAACCAAATGGAATGGAATGGCACGGAATGGAGTGGAGTAGAGTGGAGTGGGAAGGAAGGGAGATGAGTAAAATGGAGAGGAATGGAATGGAGTGGAGAGGATTGGATTGGAATTAACTGGAATGGAGAGGGATGGAATGAAGTGGAACGGAATGGACTGCAATGGAATTGAATGGAGTGAAATGGAGAGGAGTGGAGTGGAGTGGAATGGAGTGGAAATGAATGGAATGGAGTGGAATGGAAGGGAATGGAGACAAGTGGATAGGAATTGAATGAAGCAGATTGGAGTGGAGTGGAGTGGAGTGGCATGGAATGGAATGAAGTGGAAGGGAATGCAATGGAGTGGAATGTAATGGAATAAAATGGAATGGAGTGGAATGGAGAGGAATGGAGTGGAGTGGAGTGGAATGGAGGGGAGTAAGAGGAAGAGAATGGAATGGAATCGAAAGGAGGGATGTGCAATTGTGTGGAGGGGAGTGGAGATGAAAGGAGTGGAGTGATGTGGAGTCGAGAGGAAAGGAATGGAATGGCATGGAATGTAGTTAAGTGGAGTGGAATGGAGTGGAAGGTAATGGAGTGGAATGAAAAGGAGTGGATTGGAATGGAGTGGAATGGAATGGAGTGGAATGGAGTGGAGTAGAATGGAGTGGGTTGCAGAGGAGTTGAATGGAGTGGAATGGAAGGGAATGGAATGGAATGTAGTGGAAAGGAATGGAATGGAGTGGATTGAAATTAAATGGAAAGGATTGGAGTGCAGTGGAATGGAGGGGAGTGGAATAAAATGGAGTATAGTGCAGTAGAATGGAGTGGACTGGAGTGGAGATGAGTGTAGTGGACCGAAATGGAATGGAATGGAGTGGAGTGGAACGGTGTGGAGTGGGGTGGAAAGGAATGGAACAGAATGGAATGGAGAGGAATGGAGTGGCATGTAGTGGAGTGGAGTGAAGTGGAAAGGAATGGAATTGAATGGAATTGAATGGAGTGGATTGAAGTGCAATAGAATGGAGTGGAGTGGAGTGGAATGCAGTGGAGTAGATTTTAGTGGAATGGAGTGTAGTGGAATGGCATGGAATGGCATGGAATGGAATGGAACAGAAGCGGAGATAGTGCGACTGTGCTCCAGGCTATGTGACAGAGTGAGATAACATTGAAAGAAAGGAATGGAATGGAATGGAATGGAGTGGACTGCATGGGAACAGAGTGGAGTGAAGTGGAGTGGCCTGGAATGGAGAGAACTGGAATGAGATGGAATGGAATGGATTGAAATGGAGCGGAGTGAGGGGGAGGGGAATACAGTGCAATGGAGATGAATGCAAGGGGATGGCGTGAAATGGAGTGGAGTGGAATGCCGTTAAGTGTAGAGGAGTGTAAAGCAGTGGAATGCAATTGGATGTAACGCAATGTAGTGGAGTGGACTGGAGTAGAATGGAAGGAAATGGAACGGAGCAGAGCCTAGCAGAGCTGAATGGAGTGGAACGGAAAGAAAAGGAACAGAACAGAACGGGAGCTGAGACTGTGCCACTGCACTCCATGCTGAGTGACAGAGTGAGATACTCTCGAAAGAAAGGAAAAGAATGCAATGGAGTACAACAGAACGGCATGGAATGGAATGGAATGGAATGGAATAGAATGGAGTAGAATGGAATGGAATGGAGTGGATTGGAGTGAAGTGGAGTGGAGTGGAATGGAATGGAGAGAAATGGAATGGGATGGAATGGAATGGAATGAACCGGAGTTGATTGAGGTGGAGAGGATAGCAGTGGAATGGAGCGGAATGGAATGAGAAGGAGTGGAATTGAGAGGAGAGCATTGCAGCAAAGTGGAGGAGTGGAATGGAGTGGAATGGATTTGGATGTAATGGAATGTAGTGGAGTGGAGTAGAGTTGAGTGGAACGGAGGAGAATAGAATAGAATTGAAAGTAATGGAATGGAAAGCAGTGGAAGGGAATGGAATGCAAAGAATGGAGTGGAGTGGAAAGGAGTAGAATGGAATGGAGTGGAACGGAATGGAATGGAATAGAATGGAATGGATTGGAGTGGGAAAGATTGGAGTGCAGTGGAATGGAGTGGAATAGAATGGAGTGGAGTGGAGTGGAGGGAAGAGGAATGGAGTAGAATGGAATGGAATGGAAAGGAATGGAAAGGAATGGAGTGGATTGGAAAGGGAGTGGAGTGGAGTAGAATGGATTGGAATGCAATGGAATGGAGTGACGTGGAATAGTTTGGAAAGGAATGGCATGGAATGGAGTAGAGTGGAATGGAGGGGAATGGAATGCAATGGAATTGAGTGGAATGGAGTGGAGTGGAGTGGAGTGGAGAGGAATGGAATGGAGTGGAAAGGTGTGAAAGGAGTGGAATGGAGTGGAGTGGAATGCAATGGAGTAGATTGGAATGAAGTGGAAAGGAATGGAATGGAGAGAAGTAGAGTAGAATGGAGTGGATTGGAATGGAGGGGAGCAGAGTGGAGTTAACAGCAGTGGATTGGAATACAGCGGATGGAGTAGAGTGGAAGGGAGTGTAATTATATGGAATGGAATGGATTGGATTGGATTGGAGTGGAAGGGAGTGGAGTGGAGTTGAAAGTAGAGGAATCGAAAGAAGTGGAAAGGAGTGGAGTAGAGTGGATTAGAGTGGATTGGAATGGAATGGAGTGGAGTGGAATGGTGTGGAAACGAATGAAAGGGAGGGGAGTGGAATGGAACGAAATGGAATGGAATGTAGTGGAATGGAGAGGAGTGGAGTGGACTGGAGTGGAATTTAATCGAATGGAGTTTACTGAAGTGGAATGTATTTGAGAGGAGGGTAATGGACAGGAATTGAGTGGAGTGGAGTGGAGTGAAATACATCGGAATGGCATGGAATTGAATGGAATGGAGGGTAGTGGAATGCAGTGGAGTCTAGTCGATTGGAGTGGTGAGGAATAGAACGGAGTGGCATGGAATGGAGCACAGTGGAATGCAATGGAGTGGAGTGGATTGGAAAGGGGTGGAGTGGAGTGACGATGGGTGAAGTGGAATGGAATGGAGTGGAGTGCAGAGGAGTCTCATGGAATGGAATGGAACGCAATGGAAGCTGAGATTGTACCACTGCGCTCCAGGATGGGTGACAGAGTGTGATACTCTCGAAAGAAAGGAATGGAATGGAATGCAGTGGAATGGAATGGAATGCAATGGGGTGCATTGGAGTGGAGTGGAATGAAGTGAAGTGGATTGGAGTGGAATGGAGAGGAATGGAACGGAATGGAATGGAATGAAGTGGACTGGAGTGGGGTGGAGTTGAGTTCAATGGAATGGAGCGAAATGGAATCAGATGCAGTGAAATGGAGTAGGGAGGAGTGCAGTAGAGTGAAAAGGAGTGCAATGGAGTGGAATGGAATCGGAAGTAATGGAAAGTAGTGGAGTGGATGGAACGGATAGGAAAGGAGTGGAGCGGAGTGGAATGGAATGGAGCGGGAGGTGGGATGGGGCCACTGCACTCCAGGCTGGCTGACTGAGTGAGACATTCTCGAAATAAAGGAATGGAATGGAATGCCATAGAATGGAATGGAACGAAGTGGAGTGGAGTGGAATGGAGTGAGTTGGAGCAGAGTGGAATGAAGAATGCAATGGGATGGAAGGGAATTGAATGAAATGCAGTGGAGTGCATTGCAGTGGAATGGAGCAGAATTGAATGGAAAGGAGTGGAATGGGCAGGAGTGGAGTGCACTGGAGAGGAGAGGTTAGGAATGCAGTGGAATGGAATTGGATGTAATGGAACGTAGGGAAGTGGAGTGGAATGGAGTGGGCCAGAGTGGAATGGAATGGAATGCAATGGAAAGGAATGGAGTGGAATAGAATGGAATGGAATGGAATGGAAAGGAACGGAGTGGAATGAAATGTAGTGGAGTGCAGTGAAATGCAGTGGAATGGAATGGAGTGGAGTGGAGTGGAATGTGATAGAATGGAGAGGAGGGGAATGGAGCAGAATGGAATGGAGTGCAGCGGAATGGAGTGGAGTGGAATGGAATCAAATGGAGTGGAATGGAACCAAGTGGAATGGAATGGAGTGCAATAGACTAGAATTGAGTGTAGTGTAGTGGAATTTAGTGGAATGGACTGAAATGGAGTGGAATGGAATGGAATTGAGAGGAATGGAATGGAATGGAATGGAATGGAAAGGAATAGAATTGAATGGAACGGAATTAAAAGAATGCAATGGAATGCAATGGAATAGAATGCAATGGAATGTATAGTTGACATGTAATATGAGCTGAGATTGTGACACTGCACTCCAGCCAGGGTGACATAGTGATATCCTGTCGTAAGAAGTGAATGGAATGCAATGGAGTGAAATGGAATGGAAAGAAATGGAATGGAGTGGAGTGGAAGGGAATGGAGTGGAATGGAAGCGAATGCAGTGGAGTGGAGCGGGGTGGAGTGGAATGAAATGGAATGCAGTGGACTGTAATGGCATGGAGTGGAAAGAAGTAGAGTGGAATGGAGTGGAATGGAATGGACTGGCATAGAATGGAGTGTAATTGAATGCAATGGAGTGGATTGGAAAGGAATAGAAAGGAGTAGAGTGGAGTAGAGTGGTGTGGAGTGGAGTGGAATGGAGCTGAATGTACTTCAATGGAGTACAATGGAATGGAACGGAGTGGAATGGAACGGAATGATATGAGGTGGATTGGAGTGGAATGTAGTGGAGTGGAATGGAATGGAATAGAATGGAATGGAGTAGAGTGTAACGGAATGCAGTGGCGATAAGTGGAGTGGAATGGAATGCATTGGAGTAGAGTGGAGTGGAATGGAATGGAATGGAGTGGAGAGGAGGGGAGTGGAGTGGAATGGAATTGAGTGAAGTGGAGTGCAGTTGAATGGAATATCGTGGTGTGGAGTGGAGTGGAAGTGAATGGAGTGAATAGGAGTGGAATTAAATGAAATGGAATGGAGTGGAGAGAAACGCAGTTGATTGGAGTGGAGTGGAGTGGAAAGGAATGGAAAGGAGTGGGATGGAGTCTTATGGATTGGAGTGGAATGGAGTGGAATGGAATGAAGTGGAAAGGAGTGGAACGGAGTGAAATTGAATTTAGTGGACTGGAGTGGAATGGAGTTAAATGGAATGGAATGGAATGGAGTGGAATGGAATGGAATGGAGTGGAATGGAATGGAATGGAGTGGAGTGGAATGGAATAGAATGGAATGGAATGGAATAGAATGGAATGGAGTGGAGTGGAGAGGAGTGGAATGGATTGGAGTGAAGTGGAGTGGAATGGAATTGAGTGGAGCGGAGAGGAAAGGAATGGAATGGAGTGGAGTGGAATGGCATGGAATGGAGTGGAATGGAATGGATAGAAGTGGAGTGGAGTGGAGTGGATTGGAGTGTAGTGCAAGGGAATGGAGTGCAGTGTAATGGACTGGAATGGAGCAGAGCAGAATGGAGTGGACTGGAGTGGAGTGGAATGGAATGGGATGGAATGGAATGGGAGCTGCGATTTTACCAGTGTGCTCTAAGCAGGGTGACTGAGTGTCATACTCTCAAAAGAAAGGAATGGAATGGAACGCAGTGGAATGGAATGGAACAGAGTGGACATTAGTGGAGTGGAATGTGGAGGAATGGAATGAAATGGAACGTAATGGCATGAATTGGAGTGGTGTGGGTTGGAATGGATTATAGTGGAATGGGGTGGAAAGGAATGGGATGGAGTGGAATGGAGTGCAGTGGAGTTGAACGGAGTTGAATGGCCTAGAATTGAGTGGACAGTAGTGGAATGTAATGGAATGGAATGGAATCCATTGTAATAGAATATAATACAATGGAAAGTTGAGATGTAGTGTGAGCTGAGATTGTGCCACTGCACTCCAGACTGGGTGACACGTTATATCCTGTGGATAGAAAGGAATGGAATGCAATAGAGTGAAAGGGAATGGAGTGGAATGGAATTGAATGGAATGGAGTGGAGTGGAGTGGAGTGGAGTCGAATGGAGACGAATGGAATGGGACGGAGTGGAATGGAACGGAGTGGAGTGGAGTATCGTGGAGTGAAATAGAATGGAATGCAATGGGTTGGAATGGAATGCAATGGACTGCTGAAAGGAAATGTGAGCTGTTATTGTTCCACTGCACTCCAGCCTTTGTGACGGAATGAAATCCTGTGGAAAAAAAGGATTGGAATGGAATGGAATGGAATGGAATGGAATGGAATGGAATGGAATGGAGAGGAGTGTAGTGGTGTGGAGTGAAATGGAGTGGAGTGTCGTGGAGGAGAGTGGAATGGAGTGGAATGGAATGAAGAGGAAAGGAACGGAGTGGAGTGGAATGGAACGGAGTGGAGTGGAATGGAACGGAGTGGAGTGGAATGGAATCCAATGGAATGAAATGGAATTGAATCGAATGGAATGAAGAAATATGTGCAGTGATTTGGCCACTGCGCTGGAGCCTGCGTGACAGAGGGAGATCCTGTCGATAAAACAGAGTGGAATGGAAGGGATTGGAATGGAATGGAATGGAACGTATTGGAGTGGAGTGGAGTGGAATTGAGTGGAGTGGAGTGCACTGGAATGGAATGGAATGCAATGGAATGTAATGGAATGATGAAATGATATGTGAGCTGAGATTGTGCCACTGCACTCCACGCTGGGTGACAGAGTGAGATACTCTTGAAAGAAAGAAATGGAATGGAAAGAATTTTTAATTGGGTGGATTCGAGTGGACTGAAGTAGAGTGCAGTGGAATGGAGAGGAATGGAATGGAATGGAATCGGATGTAAAGGAATGGAGTGATGTGGAGTGGAGTGGTGAGGAGTGTAGTGCTGTGGAATGGAGCAGAAAGTAATGGGATGGTGTGGAGTGGAGTGCAGTGCAGTGGAGTGGAGAGGAGTGCAATGGCGTGGAATGGAATCGGATGTAAAGGAACGTACTGGAGTGGAGTGGAGTGGAAAGGAGTGGAATGGAATGGAATTGAATGTAATGGAAAGCAAAGGAATGGAATGCGATGCAATGGAATTTAATGCAATAGAATGCAGTTCAATAGAGAGTTGACATGTAATGTGAGCTGAGATTGTGCCTAAGCTCTCCAGGCTGTTTGACACAGTGATATCGTGTCGAAAGAATGGAGTGGAATGCAGTGGTGTGAAATGGAATGGAATGTAGTGGACAGGAGGAGAATGGAGTGGAGTGAAGAGGAACAGAGTGGAATGGAATGGGATGCAGTGGAATGGAATGCAGTGGAGTGGAGTGAAATAGAAAGAAATGGAATGGGATGGAATGGAATGCAATGGAATGGAGAAGAGAAATGTGAGCTGAGATTGTGTGACTACACTCCAGCCTTAGTGACCGAGAGAGATTCTGTGGAAGGAAAGAACTGATTTCAAAGGAGTGGAATGGAAGGGAATGTAGTACAGTGGAGTAGAGTGGAATGGAGTGATACAGAATAGAATGGAGTGGAATGCAATGGAATGGAATGGAATGGAGTGGAGTGGAATAGAGAGGAGTGCACTGCAATGGAGTGGAGTGGAGTGGAAGGGAGTGGAATGCAATGGAATGTAGTGGAGTGCAGTGGAGTGGAATGGAATGGAGTGGACAGGATTGGAAGGTGTAGAGTGGACTGGAATGGAATAGAATGGAACAGAATGCAGTGTAGTGGAGGGGAGTGGAGGTGAGTGGAGTGGCATGGAGTGGAATGGAATGGAATGGAGTGAAATGGAATCCAATGGATTGGAATGGAGTGGAGTGGAGTGGAGTGGAATGGAGAGGAGTGGAATGGAATGGAAGGGAATGCAACGGAACGCAGTGGTGTGGATTGGAAAGCAGTGAAATGGAGTACTATGGAATCTAAAGGAGTGGAGTGGAGTCTAGTGGAGTGGAATGGAATGGAACCAAATGGAATGGAATGGCACGGAATGGAGTGGAGTAGAGTGGAGTGGAAGGAAGGGAGATGAGTGGAATGGAGAGGAATGGAATGGAGTGGAGTGGATTGGATTGGAATGAACTGGAATGGAGAGGGATGGAATGAAGTGGAACGGAATGGACTGCAATGGAATTGAATGGAGTGAAATGGAGAGGAGTGGAGTGGAGTGGAATGGAGTGGAAATGAATGGAATGGAGTGGAATGGAAGGGAATGGAGACAAGTGGATAGGAATTGAATGAAGCAGATTGGAGTGGAGTGGAGTGGAGTGGCATGGAATGGAATGAAGTGGAAGGGAAAGCAATGGAGTGGAATGTAATGGAATAAAATGGAATGGAGTGGAATGGAGAGGAATGGAGTGGAGTGGAGTGGAATGGAGGGGAGTAAGAGGAAGAGAATGGAATGGAATCGAAAGGAGGGATGTGCAATTGTGTGGAGGGGAGTGGAGATGAAAGGAGTGGAGTGATGTGGAGTCGAGAGGAAAGGAATGGAATGGCATGGAATGGAGTTAAGTGGAGTGGAATGGAGTGGAAGGTAATGGAGTGGAATGAAAAGGAGTGGATTGGAATGGAGTGGAATGGAATGGAGTGGAATGGAGTGGAGTAGAATGGAGTGGGTTGCAGAGGAGTGGAATGGAGTGGAATGGAAGGGAATGGAATGGAATGTAGTGGAAAGGAATGGAATGGAGTGGATTGAAATTAAATGGAAAGGATTGGAGTGCAGTGGAATGGAGGGGAGTGGAATAAAATGGAGTATAGTGCAGTGGAATGGAGTGGACTGGAGTGGAGATGAGTGTAGTGGACCGAAATGGAATGGAATGGAGTGGAGTGGAACGGTGTGGAGTGGGGTGGAAAGGAATGGAACAGAATGGAATGGAGAGGAATGGAGTGGCATGTAGTGGAGTGGAGTGAAGTGGAAAGGAATGGAATTGAATGGAATTGAATGGAGTGGATTGAAGTGCAATAGAATGGAGTGGAGTGGAGTGGAATGCAGTGGAGTAGATTTTAGTGGAATGGAGTGTAGTGGAATGGAATGGAATGGCATGGAATGGAATGGAACAGAAGCGGAGATAGTGCGACTGTGCTCCAGGCTATGTGACAGAGTGAGATAACATTGAAAGAAAGGAATGGAATGGAATGGAATGGAGTGGACTGCATGGGAACAGAGTGGAGTGAAGTGGAGTGGCCTGGAATGGAGAGAACTGGAATGAGATGTAATGGAATGGATTGAAATGGAGCGGAGTGAGGGGGCGGGGAATACAGTGCAATGGAGATGAATGCAAGGGGATGGCGTGAAATGGAGTGGAGTGGAATGCCGTTAAGTGTAGAGGAGTGTAAAGCAGTGGAATGCAATTGGATGTAACGCAATGTAGTGGAGTGGACTGGAGTAGAATGGAAGGAAATGGAACGGAGCAGAGCCTAGCAGAGCTGAATGGAGTGGAACGGAAAGAAAAGGAACAGAACAGAACGGGAGCTGAGACTGTGCCACTGCACTCCATGCTGAGTGACAGAGTGAGATACTCTCGAAAGAAAGGAAAAGAATGCAATGGAGTACAACAGAACGGCATGGAATGGAATGGAATGGAATGGAATAGAATGGAGTAGAATGGAATGGAATGGAGTGGATTGGAGTGAAGTGGAGTGGAGTGGAATGGAATGGAGAGAAATGGAATGGGATGGAATGGAATGGAATGAACCGGAGTTGATTGAGGTGGAGAGGATAGCAGTGGAATGGAGCGGAATGGAATGAGAAGGAGTGGAATTGAGAGGAGAGCATTGCAGCAAAGTGGAGGAGTGGAATGGAGTGGAATGGATTTGGATGTAATGGAATGTAGTGGAGTGGAGTAGAGTTGAGTGGAACGGAGGAGAATAGAATAGAATTGAAAGTAATGGAATGGAAAGCAGTGGAAGGGAATGGAATGCAAAGAATGGAGTGGAGTGGAAAGGAGTAGAATGGAATGGAGTGGAACGGAATGGAATGGAATAGAATGGAATGGATTGGAGTGGGAAAGATTGGAGTGCAGTGGAATGGAGTGGAATAGAATGGAGTGGAGTGGAGTGGAGGGAAGAGGAATGGAGTAGAATGGAATGGAATGGAAAGGAATGGAAAGGAATGGAGTGGATTGGAAAGGGAGTGGAGTGGAGTAGAATGGATTGGAATGCAATGGAATGGAGTGACGTGGAATAGTTTGGAAAGGAATGGCATGGAATGGAGTAGAGTGGAATGGAGGGGAATGGAATGCAATGGAATTGAGTGGAATGGAGTGGAGTGGAGTGGAGTGGAGAGGAATGGAATGGAGTGGAAATGTGTGAAAGGAGTGGAATGGAGTGGAGTGGAATGCAATGGAGTAGATTGGAATGAAGTGGAAAGGAATGGAATGGAGAGAAGTAGAGTAGTATGGAGTGGATTGGAATGGAGGGGAGCAGAGTGGAGTTAACAGCAGTGGATTGGAATACAGCGGATGGAGTAGAGTGGAAGGGAGTGTAATTATATGGAATGGAATGGATTGGATTGGATTGGAGTGGAAGGGAGTGGAGTGGAGTTGAAAGTAGAGGAATCGAAAGAAGTGGAAAGGAGTGGAGTAGAGTGGATTAGAGTGGATTGGAATGGAATGGAGTGGAGTGGAATGGTGTGGAAACGAATGGAAGGGAGGGGAGTGGAATGGAACGAAATGGAATGGAATGTAGTGGAATGGAGAGGAGTGGAGTGGACTGGAGTGGAATTTAATCGAATGGAGTTTACTGAAGTGGAATGTATTTGAGAGGAGGGTAATGGACAGGAATTGAGTGGAGTGGAGTGGAGTGAAATACATCGGAATGGCATGGAATTGAATGGAATGGAGGGTAGTGGAATGCAGTGGAGTCTAGTCGATTGGAGTGGTGAGGAATAGAACGGAGTGGCATGGAATGGAGCACAGTGGAATGCAATGGAGTGGAGTGGATTGGAAAGGGGTGGAGTGGAGTGACGATGGGTGAAGTGGAATGGAATGGAGTGGAGTGCAGAGGAGTCTCATGGAATGGAATGGAACGCAATGGAAGCTGAGATTGTACCACTGCGCTCCAGGATGGGTGACAGTGTGTGATACTCTCGAAAGAAAGGAATGGAATGGAATGCAGTGGAATGGAATGGAATGCAATGGGGTGCATTGGAGTGGAGTGGAATGAAGTGAAGTGGATTGGAGTGGAATGGAGAGGAATGGAACGGAATGGAATGGAATGAAGTGGACTGGAGTGGGGTGGAGTTGAGTTCAATGGAATGGAGCGAAATGGAATCAGATGCAGTGAAATGGAGTAGGGAGGAGTGCAGTAGAGTGAAAAGGAGTGCAATGGAGTGGAATGGAATCGGAAGTAATGGAAAGTAGTGGAGTGGATGGAACGGATAGGAAAGGAGTGGAGCGGAGTGGAATGGAATGGAGCGGGAGGTGGGATGGGGCCACTGCACTCCAGGCTGGCTGACTGAGTGAGATATTCTCGAAATAAAGGAATGGAATGGAATGCCATAGAATGGAATGGAACGGAGTGGAGTGGAGTGGAATGGAGTGAGTTGGAGCAGAGTGGAATGAAGAATGCAATGGGATGGAAGGGAATTGAATGAAATGCAGTGGAGTGCAGTGGAGTGCATTGCAGTGGAATGGAGCAGAATGGAATGGAAAGGAGTGGAATGGGCAGGAGTGGAGTGCACTGGAGAGGAGAGGTTAGGAATGCAGTGGAATGGAATTGGATGTAATGGAACGTAGAGAAGTGGAGTGGAATGGAGTGGGCCAGGGTGGAATGGAATGGAATGCAATGGAAAGGAATGGAGTGGAATAGAATGGAATGGAATGGAATGGAAAGGAACGGAGTGGAATGAAATGTAGTGGAGTGGAGTGAAATGGAGTGGAATGGAATGGAGTGGAGTGGAGTGGAATGTGATAGAATGGAGAGGAGGGGAATGGAGCAGAATGGAATGGAGTGCAGCGGAATGGAGTGGAGTGGAATGGAATCAATTGGAGTGGAATGGAACCAAGTGGAATGGAATGGAGTGCAATAGACTAGAATTGAGTGTAGTGTAGTGGAATTTAGTGGAATGGACTGAAATTGAGTGGAATGGAATGGAATGGAATGGAAAGGAATAGAATTGAATGGAACGGAATTAAAAGAATGCAATGGAATGCAATGGAATAGAATGCAATGGAATGTATAGTTGACATGTAATATGAGCTGAGATTGTGACACTGCACTCCAGCCAGGGTGACATAGTGATATCCTGTCGTAAGAAGTGAATGGAATGCAATGGAGTGAAATGGAATGGAAAGAAATGGAATGGAGTGGAGTGGAAGGGAATGGAGTGGAATGGAAGCGAATGCAGTGGAGTGGAGCGGGGTGGAGTGGAATGAAATGGAATGCAGTGGACTGTAATGGCATGGAGTGGAAAGAAGTAGAGTGGAATGGAGTGGAATGGAATGGACTGGCATAGAATGGAGTGTAATTGAATGCAATGGAGTGGATTGGAAAGGAATAGAAAGGAGTAGAGTGGAGTAGAGTGGTGTGGAGTGGAGTGGAATGGAGCTGAATGTACTTCAATGGAGTACAATGGAATGGAACGGAGTGGAATGGAATGGAATGATATGAGGTGGATTGGAGTGGAATGTAGTGGAGTGGAATGGAATGGAATAGAATGGAATGGAGTAGAGTGTAACGGAATGCAGTGGCGATAAGTGGAGTGGAATGGAATGCATTGGAGTAGAGTGGAGTGGAATGGAATGGAATGGAGTGGAGAGGAGGGGAGTGGAGTGGAATGGAATTGAGTGAAGTGGAGTGCAGTTGAATGGAATATCGTGGTGTGGAGTGGAGTGGAAGTGAATGGAGTGAATAGGAGTGGAATTAAATGAAATGGAATGGAGTGGAGAGAAACGCAGTTGATTGGAGTGGAGTGGAGTGGAAAGGAATGGAAAGGAGTGGGATGGAGTCTTATGGATTGGAGTGGAATGGAGTGGAATGGAATGAAGTGGAAAGGAGTGGAACGGAGTGAAATTGAATTTAGTGGACTGGAGTGGAATGGAGTTAAATGGAATGGAATGGAATGGAGTGGAATGGAATGGAATGGAGTGGAGTGGAATGGAATAGAATGGAATGGAATGGAATAGAATGGAATGGAGTGGAGTGGAGAGGAGTGGAATGGATTGGAGTGAAGTGGAGTGGAATGGAATTGAGTGGAGCGGAGAGGAAAGGAATGGAATGGAGTGGAGTGGAATGGCATGGAATGGAGTGGAATGGAATGGATAGAAGTGGAGTGGAGTGGAGTGGATTGGAGTGTAGTGCAAGGGAATGGAGTGCAGTGTAATGGACTGGAATGGAGCAGAGCAGAATGGAGTGGACTGGAGTGGAGTGGAATGGAATGGGATGGAATGGAATGGGAGCTGCGATTTTACCAGTGTGCTCTAAGCAGGGTGACTGAGTGTCATACTCTCAAAAGAAAGGAATGGAATGGAACGCAGTGGAATGGAATGGAACAGAGTGGACATTAGTGGAGTGGAATGTGGAGGAATGGAATGAAATGGAACGTAATGGCATGAATTGGAGTGGTGTGGGTTGGAATGGATTATAGTGGAATGGGGTGGAAAGGAATGGGATGGAGTGGAATGGAGTGCAGTGGAGTTGAACGGAGTTGAATGGCCTAGAATTGAGTGGACAGTAGTGGAATGTAATGGAATGGAATGAAATCCATTGTAATAGAATATAATACAATGGAAAGTTGAGATGTAGTGTGAGCTGAGATTGTGCCACTGCACTCCAGACTGGGTGACACGTTATATCCTGTGGATAGAAAGGAATGGAATGCAATAGAGTGAAATGGAATGGAGTGGAATGGAATTGAATGGAATGGAGTGGAGTGGAGTGGAGTGGAGTCGAATGGAGACGAATGGAATGGGACGGAGTGGAATGGAACGGAGTGGAGTGGAGTATCGTGGAGTGAAATAGAATGGAATGCAATGGGTTGGAATGGAATGCAATGGACTGCTGAAAGGAAATGTGAGCTGTTATTGTTCCACTGCACTCCAGCCTTTGTGACGGAATGAAATCCTGTGGAAAAAAAGGATTGGAATGGAATGGAATGGAATGGAATGGAATGGAATGGAATGGAATGGAGAGGAGTGTAGTGGTGTGGAGTGAAATGGAGTGGAGTGTCGTGGAGGAGAGTGGAATGGAGTGGAATGGAATGAAGAGGAAAGGAACGGAGTGGAGTGGAATGGAACGGAGTGGAGTGGAATGGAACGGAGTGGAGTGGAATGGAATCCAATGGAATGAAATGGAATTGAATCGAATGGAATGAAGAAATATGTGCAGTGATTTGGCCACTGCGCTGGAGCCTGCGTGACAGAGGGAGATCCTGTCGATAAAACAGAGTGGAATGGAAGGGATTGGAATGGAATGGAATGGAACGTATTGGAGTGGAGTGGAGTGGAATTGAGTGGAGTGGAGTGCACTGGAATGGAATGGAATGCAATGGAATGTAACGGAATGATGAAATGATATGTGAGCTGAGATTGTGCCACTGCACTCCACGCTGGGTGACAGAGTGAGATACTCTTGAAAGAAAGAAATGGAATGGAAAGAATTTTTAATTGGGTGGATTCGAGTGGACTGAAGTAGAGTGCAGTGGAATGGAGAGGAATGGAATGGAATGGAATCGGATGTAAAGGAATGGAGTGATGTGGAGTGGAGTGGTGAGGAGTGTAGTGCTGTGGAATGGAGCAGAAAGTAATGGGATGGTGTGGAGTGGAGTGCAGTGCAGTGGAGTGGAGAGGAGTGCAATGGCGTGGAATGGAATCGGATGTAAAGGAACGTACTGGAGTGGAGTGGAGTGGAAAGGAGTGGAATGGAATGGAATTGAATGTAATGGAAAGCAAAGGAATGGAATGCGATGCAATGGAATTTAATGCAATAGAATGCAGTTCAATAGAGAGTTGACATGTAATGTGAGCTGAGATTGTGCCTAAGCTCTCCAGGCTGTTTGACACAGTGATATCGTGTCGAAAGAATGGAGTGGAATGCAGTGGTGTGAAATGGAATGGAATGTAGTGGACAGGAGGAGAATGGAGTGGAGTGAAGAGGAACAGAGTGGAATGGATTGGGATGCAGTGGAATGGAATGCAGTGGAGTGGAGTGAAATAGAAAGAAATGGAATGAGATGGAATGGAATGTAATGGAATGGAGAAGAGAAATGTGAGCTTAGATTGTGTGACTACACTCCAGCCTTAGTGACCGAGAGAGATTCTGTGGAAGGAAAGAACTGATTTCAAAGGAGTGGAATGGAAGGGAATGTAGTACAGTGGAGTAGAGTGGAATGGAGTGATACAGAATAGAATGGAGTGGAATGCAATGGAATGGAATGGAATGGAGTGGAGTGGAATAGAGAGGAGTGCACTGCAATGGAGTGGAGTGGAGTGGAAGGGAGTGGAATGCAATGGAATGTAGTGGAGTGCAGTGGAGTGGAATGGAATGGAGTGGACAGGAGTGGAAGGAGTAGAGTGGACTGGAATGGAATAGAATGGAACAGAATGCAGTGGAGTGGAGGGGAGTGGAGGTGAGTGGAGTGGCATGGAGTGGAATGGAATGGAATGGAGTGAAATGGAATCCAATGGATTGGAATGGAGTGGAGTGGAGTGGAGTGGAATGGAGAGGAGTGGAATGGAATGGAAGGGAATGCAACGGAACGCAGTGGTGTGGATTGGAAAGCAGTGAAATGGAGAACTATGGAATCTAAAGGAGTGGAGTGGAGTCTAGTGGAGTGGAATGGAATGGAACCAAATGGAATGGAATGGCACGGAATGGAGTGGAGTAGAGTGGAGTGGAAGGAAGGGAGATGAGTGGAATGGAGAGGAATGGAATGGAGTGGAGTGGATTGGATTGGAATGAACTGGAATGGAGAGGGATGGAATGAAGTGGAACGGAATGGACTGCAATGGAATTGAATGGAGTGAAATGGAGAGGAGTGGAGTGGAGTGGAATGGAGTGGAAATGAATGGAATGGAGTGGAATGGAAGGGAATGGAGACAAGTGGATAGGAATTGAATGAAGCAGATTGGAGTGGAGTGGAGTGGAGTGGCATGGAATGGAATGAAGTGGAAGGGAATGCAATGGAGTGGAATGTAATGGAATAAAATGGAATGGAGTGGAATGGAGAGGAATGGAGTGGAGTGGAGTGGAATGGAGGGGAGTAAGAGGAAGAGAATGGAATGGAATCGAAAGGAGGGAAGTGCAATTGTGTGGAGGGGAGTGGAGATGAAAGGAGTGGAGTGATGTGGAGTCGAGAGGAAAGGAATGGAATGGCATGGAATGGAGTTAAGTGGAGTGGAATGGAGTGGAAGGTAATGGAGTGGAATGAAAAGGAGTGGATTGGAATGGAGTGGAATGGAATGGAGTGGAATGGAGTGGAGTAGAATGGAGTGGGTTGCAGAGGAGTGGAATGGAGTGGAATGGAAGGGAATGGAATGGAATGTAGTGGAAAGGAATGGAATGGAGTGGATTGAAATTAAATGGAAAGGATTGGAGTGCAGTGGAATGGCGGGGAGTGGAATAAAATGGAGTATAGTGCAGTGGAATGGAGTGGACTGGAGTGGAGATGAGTGTAGTGGACCGAAATGGAATGGAATGGAGTGGAGTGGAACGGTGTGGAGTGGGGTGGAAAGGAATGGAACAGAATGGAATGGAGAGGAATGGAGTGGCATGTAGTGGAGTGGAGTGAAGTGGAAAGGAATGGAATTGAATGGAATTGAATGGAGTGGATTGAAGTGCAATAGAATGGAGTGGAGTGGAGTGGAATGCAGTGGAGTAGATTTTAGTGGAATGGAGTGTAGTGGAATGGAATGGAATGGCATGGAATGGAATGGAACAGAAGCGGAGATAGTGCGACTGTGCTCCAGGCTATGTGACAGAGTGAGATAACATTGAAAGAAAGGAATGGAATGGAATGGAATGGAGTGGACTGCATGGGAACAGAGTGGAGTGAAGTGGAGTGGCCTGGAATGGAGAGAACTGGAATGAGATGGAATGGAATGGATTGAAATGGAGCGGAGTGAGGGGGAGGGGAATACAGTGCAATGGAGATGAATGCAAGGGGATGGCGTGAAATGGAGTGGAGTGGAATGCCGTTAAGTGTAGAGGAGTGTAAAGCAGTGGAATGCAATTGGATGTAACGCAATGTAGTGGAGTGGACTGGAGTAGAATGGAAGGAAATGGAACGGAGCAGAGCCTAGCAGAGCTGAATGGAGTGGAACGGAAAGAAAAGGAACAGAACAGAACGGGAGCTGAGACTGTGCCACTGCACTCCATGCTGAGTGACAGAGTGAGATACTCTCGAAAGAAAGGAAAAGAATGCAATGGAGTACAACAGAACGGCATGGAATGGAATGGAATGGAATGGAATAGAATGGAGTAGAATGGAATGGAATGGAGTGGATTGGAGTGAAGTGGAGTGGAGTGGAATGGAATGGAGAGAGATGGAATGGGATGGAATGGAATGGAATGAACCGGAGTTGATTGAGGTGGAGAGGATAGCAGTGGAATGGAGCGGGATGGAATGAGAAGGAGTGGAATTGAGAGGAGAGCATTGCAGCAAAGTGGAGGAGTGGAATGGAGTGGAATGGATTTGGATGTAATGGAATGTAGTGGAGTGGAGTAGAGTTGAGTGGAACGGAGGAGAATAGAATAGAATTGAAAGTAATGGAATGGAAAGCAGTGGAAGGGAATGGAATGCAAAGAATGGAGTGGAGTGGAAAGGAGTAGAATGGAATGGAGTGGAACGGAATGGAATGGAATAGAATGGAATGGATTGGAGTGGGAAAGATTGGAGTGCAGTGGAATGGAGTGGAATAGAATGGAGTGGAGTGGAGTGGAGGGAAGAGGAATGGAGTAGAATGGAATGGAATGGAAAGGAATGGAAAGGAATGGAGTGGATTGGAAAGGGAGTGGAGTGGAGTAGAATGGATTGGAATGCAATGGAATGGAGTGACGTGGAATAGTTTGGAAAGGAATGGCATGGAATGGAGTAGAGTGGAATGGAGGGGAATGGAATGCAATGGAATTGAGTGGAATGGAGTGGAGTGGAGTGGAGAGGAATGGAATGGAGTGGAAATGTGTGAAAGGAGTGGAATGGAGTGGAGTGGAATGCAATGGAGAAGATTGGAATGAAGTGGAAAGGAATGGAATGGAGAGAAGTAGAGTAGTATGGAGTGGATTGGAATGGAGGGGAGCAGAGTGGAGTTAACAGCAGTGGATTGGAATACAGCGGATGGAGTAGAGTGGAAGGGAGTGTAATTATATGGAATGGAATGGATTGGATTGGATTGGAGTGGAAGGGAGTGGAGTGGAGTTGAAAGTAGAGGAATCGAAAGAAGTGGAAAGGAGTGGAGTAGAGTGGATTAGAGTGGATTGGAATGGAATGGAGTGGAGTGGAATGGTGTGGAAACGAATGGAAGGGAGGGGAGTGGAATGGAATGAAATGGAATGGAATGTAGTGGAATGGAGAGGAGTGGAGTGGACTGGAGTGGAATTTAATCGAATGGAGTTTACTGAAATGGAATGTATTTGAGAGGAGGGTAATGGACAGGAATTGAGTGGAGTGGAGTGGAGTGAAATACATCGGAATGGCATGGAATTGAATGGAATGGAGGGTAGTGGAATGCAGTGGAGTCTAGTCGATTGGAGTGGTGAGGAATAGAACGGAGTGGCATGGAATGGAGCACAGTGGAATGCAATGGAGTGGAGTGGATTGGAAAGGGGTGGAGTGGAGTGACGATGGGTGAAGTGGAATGGAATGGAGTGGAGTGCAGAGGAGTCTCATGGAATGGAATGGAAAGCAATGGAAGCTGAGATTGTACCACTGCGCTCCAGGATGGGTGACAGTGTGAGATACTCTCGAAAGAAAGGAATGGAATGGAATGCAGTGGAATGGAATGGAATGCAATGGGGTGCATTGGAGTGGAGTGGAATGAAGTGAAGTGGATTGGAGTGGAATGGAGAGGAATGGAACGGAATGGAATGGAATGAAGTGGACTGGAGTGTGGTGGAATTGAGTTCAATGGAATGGAGCGAAATGGAATTAGATGCAGTGAAATGGAGTAGGGAGGAGTGCAGTAGAGTGAAAAGGAGTGCAATGGAGTGGAATGGAATCGGAAGTAATGGAAAGTAGTGGAGTGGATGGAACGGATAGGAAAGGAGTGGAGCGGAGTGGAATGGAATGGAGCGGGAGGTGGGATGGGGCCACTGCACTCCAGGCTGGCTGACTGAGTGAGATATTCTCGAAATAAAGGAATGGAATGGAATGCCATAGAATGGAATGGAACGGAGTGGAGTGGAGTGGAATGGAGTGAGTTGGAGCAGAGTGGAATGAAGAATGCAATGGGATGGAAGGGAATTGAATGAAATGCAGTGGAGTGCAGTGGAGTGCATTGCAGTGGAATGGAGCAGAATGGAATGGAAAGGAGTGGAATGGGCAGGAGTGGAGTGCACTGGAGAGGAGAGGTTAGGAATGCAGTGGAATGGAATTGGATGTAATGGAACGTAGAGAAGTGGAGTGGAATGGAGTGGGCCAGGGTGGAATGGAATGGAATGCAATGGAAAGGAATGGAGTGGAATAGAATGGAATGGAATGGAATGGAAAGGAACGGAGTGGAATGAAATGTAGTGGAGTGGAGTGAAATGGAGTGGAATGGAATGGAGTGGAGTGGAGTGGAATGTGATAGAATGGAGAGGAGGGGAATGGAGCAGAATGGAATGGAGTGCAGCGGAATGGAGTGGAGTGGAATGGAATCAAATGGAGTGGAATGGAACCAAGTGGAATGGAATGGAGTGCAATAGACTAGAATTGAGTGTAGTGTAGTGGAATTTAGTGGAATGGACTGAAATGGAGTGGAATGGAATGGAATTGAGAGGAATGGAATGGAATGGAATGGAATGGAATGGAATGGAATGGAAAGGAATAGAATTGAATGGAACGGAATTAAAAGAATGCAATGGAATGCAATGGAATAGAATGCAATGGAATGTATAGTTGACATGTAATATGAGCTGAGATTGTGACACTGCACTCCAGCCAGGGTGACATAGTGATATCCTGTCGTAAGAAGTGAATGGAATGCAATTTAGTGAAATGGAATGGAAAAAAATGGAATGGAGTGGAGTGGAAGGGAATGGAGTGGAATGGAAGCGAATGCAGTGGAGTGGAGTGGGGTGGAGTGGAATGAAATGGAATGCAGTGGACTGTAATGGCATGGAGTGGAAAGAAGTAGAGTGGAATGGAGTGGAATGGAATGGACTGGCATAGAATGGAGTGTAATTGAATGCAATGGAGTGGATTGGAAAGGAATAGAAAGGAGTAGAGTGGAGTAGAGTGGTGTGGAGTGGAGTGGAATGGAGCTGAATGTACTTCAATGGAGTACAATGGAATGGAACGGAGTGGAATGGAATGGAATGATAAGAAGTGGATTGGAGTGGAATGTAGTGGAGTGGAATGGAATGGAATAGAATGGAATGGAGTAGAGTATAACGGAATGCAGTGGCGATAAGTGGAGTGGAATGGAATGCATTGGAGTAGAGTGGAGTGGAATGGAATGGAATGGAGTGGAGAGGAGGGGAGTGGAGTGGAATGGAATTGAGTGAAGTGGAGTGCAGTTGAATGGAATATCGTGGTGTGGAGTGGAGTGGAAGTGAATGGAGTGAATAGGAGTGGAATTAAATGAAATGGAATGGAGTGGAGAGAAACGCAGTTGATTGGAGTGGAGTGGAGTGGAAAGGAATGGAAAGGAGTGGGATGGAGTCTTATGGATTGGAGTGGAATGGAGTGGAATGGAATGAAGTGGAAAGGAGTGGAACGGAGTGAAATTGAATTTAGTGGACTGGATTGGAATGGAGTTAAATGGAATGGAATGGAATGGAGTGGAATGGAATGGAATGGAGTGGAGTGGAATGGAATAGAATGGAATGGAAAGGAATAGAATGGAATGGAGTGGAGTGGAGAGGAGTGGAATGGATTGGAGTGAAGTGGAGTGGAATGGAATTGAGTGGAGCGGAGAGGAAAGGAATGGAATGGAGTGGAGTGGAATGGCATGGAATGGAGTGGAATGGAATGGATAGAAGTGGAGTGGAGTGGAGTGGATTGGAGTGTAGTGGAAGGGAATGGAGTGCAGTGTAATGGACTGGAATGGAGCAGAGCAGAATGGAGTGGACTGGAGTGGAGTGGAATGGAATGGGATGGAATGGAATGGGAGCTGCGATTTTACCAGTGTGCTCTAGGCAGGGTGACTGAGTGTCATACTCTCAAAAGAAAGGAATGGAATGGAACGCAGTGGAATGGAATGGAACAGAGTGGACATTAGTGGAGTGGAATGTGGAGGAATGGAATGAAATGGAACGTAATGGCATGAATTGGAGTGGTGTGGGTTGGAATGGATTATAGTGGAATGGGGTGGAAAGGAATGGGATGGAGTGGAATGGAGTGCAGTGGAGTTGAACGGAGTTGAATCCCCTAGAATTGAGTGGACAGTAGTGGAATGTAATGGAATGGAATGGAATCCATTGTAATAGAATATAATACAATGGAAAGTTGAGATGTAGTGTGAGCTGAGATTGTGCCACTGCACTCCAGACTGGGTGACACGTTATATCCTGTGGATAGAAAGGAATGGAATGCAATAGAGTGAAAGGGAATGGAGTGGAATGGAATTGAATGGAATGGAGTGGAGTGGAGTGGAGTGGAGTCGAATGGAGACGAATGGAATGGGACGGAGTGGAATGGAACGGAGTGGAGTGGAGTATCGTGGAGTGAAATAGAATGGAATGCAATGGGTTGGAATGGAATGCAATGGACTGCTGAAAGGAAATGTGAGCTGTTATTGTTCCACTGCACTCCAGCCTTTGTGACGGAATGAAATCCTGTGGAAAAAAAGGATTGGAATGGAATGGAATGGAATGGAATGGAATGGAATGGAATGGAATGGAATGGAATGGAGAGGAGTGTAGTGGTGTGGAGTGAAATGGAGTGGAGTGTCGTGGAGGAGAGTGGAATGGAGTGGAATGGAATGAAGAGGAAAGGAACGGAGTGGAGTGGAATGGAACGGAGTGGAGTGGAATGGAACGGAGTGGAGTGGAATGGAATCCAATGGAATGAAATGGAATTGAATCGAATGGAATGAAGAAATATGTGCAGTGATTTGGCCACTGCGCTGGAGCCTGCGTGACAGAGGGAGATCCTGTCGATAAAACAGAGTGGAATGGAAGGGATTGGAATGGAATGGAATGGAACGTATTGGAGTGGAGTGGAGTGGAATTGAGTGGAGTGGAGTGCACTGGAATGGAATGGAATGCAATGGAATGTAATGGAATGATGAAATGATATGTGAGCTGAGATTGTGCCACTGCACTCCACGCTGGGTGACAGAGTGAGATACTCTTGAAAGAAAGAAATGGAATGGAAAGAATTTTTAATTGGGTGGATTCGAGTGGACTGAAGTAGAGTGCAGTGGAATGGAGAGGAATGGAATGGAATGGAATCGGATGTAAAGGAATGGAGTGATGTGGAGTGGAGTGGTGAGGAGTGTAGTGCTGTGGAATGGAGCAGAAAGTAATGGGATGGTGTGGAGTGGAGTGCAGTGCAGTGGAGTGGAGAGGAGTGCAATGGCGTGGAATGGAATCGGATGTAAAGGAACGTACTGGAGTGGAGTGGAGTGGAAAGGAGTGGAATGGAATGGAATTGAATGTAATGCAAAGCAAAGGAATGGAATGCGATGCAATGGAATTTAATGCAATAGAATGCAGTTCAATAGAGAGTTGACATGTAATGTGAGCTGAGATTGTGCCTAAGCTCTCCAGGCTGTTTGACACAGTGATATCGTGTCGAAAGAATGGAGTGGAATGCAGTGGTGTGAAATGGAATGGAATGTAGTGGACAGGAGGAGAATGGAGTGGAGTGAAGAGGAACAGAGTGGAATGGAATGGGATGCAGTGGAATGGAATGCAGTGGAGTGGAGTGAAATAGAAAGAAATGGAATGGGATGGAATGGAATGCAATGGAATGGAGAAGAGAAATGTGAGCTGAGATTGTGTGACTACACTCCAGCCTTAGTGACCGAGAGAGATTCTGTGGAAGGAAAGAACTGATTTCAAAGGAGTGGAATGGAAGGGAATGTAGTACAGTGGAGTAGAGTGGAATGGAGTGAAACAGAATAGAATGGAGTGGAATGCAATGGAATGGAATGGAATGGAGTGGAGTGGAATAGAGAGGAGTGCACTGCAATGGAGTGGAGTGGAGTGGAAGGGAGTGGAATGCAATGGAATGTAGTGGAGTGCAGTGGAGTGGAATGGAATGGAGTGGACAGGATTGGAAGGTGTAGAGTGGACTGGAATGGAATAGAATGGAACAGAATGCAGTGTAGTGGAGGGGAGTGGAGGTGAGTGGAGTGGCATGGAGTGGAATGGAATGGAATGGAGTGAAATGGAATCCAATGGATTGGAATGGAGTGGAATGGAGTGGAGTGGAATGGAGAGGAGTCGAATGGAATGGAAGGGAATGCAACGGAACGCAGTGGTGTGGATTGGAAAGCAGTGAAATGGAGTACTATGGAATCTAAAGGAGTGGAGTGGAGTCTAGTGGAGTGGAATGGAATGGAACCAAATGGAATGGAATGGCACGGAATGGAGTGGAGTAGAGTGGAGTGGGAAGGAAGGGAGATGAGTGGAATGGAGAGGAATGGAATGGAGTGGAGTGGATTGGATTGGAATGAACTGGAATGGAGAGGGATGGAATGAAGTGGAACGGAATGGACTGCAATGGAATTGAATGGAGTGAAATGGAGAGGAGTGGAGTGGAGTGGAATGGAGTGGAAATGAATGGAATGGAGTGGAATGGAAGGGAATGGAGACAAGTGGATAGGAATTGAATGAAGCAGATTGGAGTGGAGTGGAGTGGAGTGGCATGGAATGGAATGAAGTGGAAGGGAATGCAATGGAGTGGAATGTAATGGAATAAAATGGAATGGAGTGGAATGGAGAGGAATGGAGTGGAGTGGAGTGGAATGGAGGGGAGTAAGAGGAAGAGAATGGAATGGAATCGAAAGGAGGGAAGTGCAATTGTGTGGAGTGGAGTGGAGATGAAAGGAGTGGAGTGATGTGGAGTCGAGAGGAAAGGAATGGAATGGCATGGAATGGAGTTAAGTGGAGTGGAATGTAGTGGAAGGTAATGGAGTGGAATGAAAAGGAGTGGATTGGAATGGAGTGGAATGGAATGGAGTGGAATGGAGTGGAGTAGAATGGAGTGGGTTGCAGAGGAGTGGAATGGAGTGGAATGGTAGGGAATGGAATGGAATGTAGTGGAAAGGAATGGAATGGAGTGGATTGAAATTAAATGGAAAGGATTGGAGTGCAGTGGAATGGAGGGTAGTGGAATAAAATGGAGTATAGTGCAGTGGAATGGAGTGGACTGGAGTGGAGATGAGTGTAGTGGACCGAAATGTAATGGAATGGAGCGGAGTGGAACGGTGCGGAGTGGGGTGGAAAGGAATGGAACAGAATGGAATGGAGAGGAATGGAGTGGCATGTAGTGGAGTGGAGTGAAGTGGAAAGGAATGGAATTGAATGGAATTGAATGGAGTGGATTGGAGTGCAATAGAATGGAGTGGAGTGGAGTGGAATGCAGTGGAGTAGATTTTAGTGGAATGGAGTGTAGTGGAATGGAATGGAATGGCATGGAATGGAATGGAACAGAAGCGGAGATAGTGCGACTGTGCTCCAGGCTATGTGACAGAGTGAGATAACATTGAAAGAAAGGAATGGAATGGAATGGAATGGAGTGGACTGCATGGGAACAGAGTGGAGTGAAGTGGAGTGGCCTGGAATGGAGAGAACTGGAATGAGATGGAATGGAATGGATTGAAATGGAGCGGAGTGAGGTGGAGCGGAATACAGTGCAATGGAGATGAATGCAAGGGGATGGCGTGAAATGGACTGGAGTGGAATGCCGTTAAGTGTAGAGGAGTGTAAAGCAGTGGAATGCAATTTGATGTAACGCAATGTAGTGGAGTGGACTGGAGTAGAATGGAAGGAAATGGAACGGAGCAGAGCCTAGCAGAGCTGAATGGAGTGGAACGGAAAGAAAAGGAACAGAACAGAACGGGAGCTGAGACTGTGCCACTGCACTCCATGCTGAGTGACAGAGTGAGATACTCTCGAAAGAAAGGAAAAGAATGCACTGGAGTACAACAGAACGGCATGGAATGGAATGGAATGGAATGGAATAGAATGGAGTAGAATGGAATGGAATGGAGTGGATTGGAGTGAAGTGGAGTGGAGTGGAATGGAATGGAGAGAAATGGAATGGGATGGAATGGAATGGAATGAACCGGAGTTGATTGAGGTGGAGAGGATAGCAGTGGAATGGAGCGGAATGGAATGAGAAGGAGTGGAATTGAGAGGAGAGCATTGCAGCAAAGTGGAGGAGTGGAATGGAGTGGAATGGATTTGGATGTAATGGAATGTAGTGGAGTGGAGTAGAGTTGAGTGGAACGGAGGAGAATAGAATGGAATTGAAAGTAATGGAATGGAAAGCAGTGGAAGGGAATGGAATGCAAAGAATGGAGTGGAGTGGAAAGGAGTAGAATGGAATGGAGTGGAACGGAATGGAATGGAATAGAATGGAATGGATTGGAGTGGGAAAGATTGGAGTGCAGTGGAATGGAGTGGAATAGAATGGAGTGGAGTGGAGTGGAGGGAAGAGGAATGGAGTAGAATGGAATGGAATGGAAAGGAATGGAAAGGAATGGAGTGGATTGGAAAGGGAGTGGAGTGGAGTAGAATGGATTGGAATGCAATGGAATGGAGTGACGTGGAATAGTTTGGAAAGGAATGGCATGGAATGGAGTAGAGTGGAATGGAGGGGAATGGAATGCAATGGAATTGAGTGGAATGGAGTGGAGTGGAGTGGAGTGGAGAGGAATTTAATGGAGTGGAAAGGTGTGAAAGGAGTGGAATGGAGTGGAGTGGAATGCAATGGAGTAGATTGGAATGAAGTGGAAAGGAATGGAATGGAGAGAAGTAGAGTAGAATGGAGTGGATTGGAATGGAGGGGAGCAGAGTGGAGTTAACAGCAGTGGATTGGAATACAGCGGATGGAGTAGAGTGGAAGGGAGTGTAATTATATGGAATGGAATGGATTGGATTGGATTGGAGTGGAAGGGAGTGGAGTGGAGTTGAAAGTAGAGGAATCGAAAGAAGTGGAAAGGAGTGGAGTAGAGTGGATTAGAGTGGATTGGAATGGAATGGAGTGGAGTGGAATGGTGTGGAAACGAATGGAAGGGAGGGGAGTGGAATGGAACGAAATGGAATGGAATGTAGTGGAATGGAGAGGAGTGGAGTGGACTGGAGTGGAATTTAATCGAATGGAGTTTACTGAAGTGGAATGTATTTGAGAGGAGGGTAATGGACAGGAATTGAGTGGAGTGGAGTGGAGTGAAATACATCGGAATGGCATGGAATTGAATGGAATGGAGGGTAGTGGAATGCAGTGGAGTCTAGTCGATTGGAGTGGTGAGGAATAGAACGGAGTGGCATGGAATGGAGCACAGTGGAATGCAATGGAGTGGAGTGGATTGGAAAGGGGTGGAGTGGAGTGACGATGGGTGAAGTGGAATGAAATGGAGTGGAGTGCAGAGGAGTCTCATGGAATGGAATGGAACGCAATGGAAGCTGAGATTGTACCACTGCGCTCCAGGATGGGTGACAGAGTGTGATACTCTCGAAAGAAAGGAATGGAATGGAATGCAGTGGAATGGAATGGAATGCAATGGGGTGCATTGGAGTGGAGTGGAATGAAGTGAAGTGGATTGGAGTGGAATGGAGAGGAATGGAACGGAATGGAATGGAATGAAGTGGACTGGAGTGGGGTGGAGTTGAGTTCAATGGAATGGAGCGAAATGGAATCAGATGCAGTGAAATGGAGTAGGGAGGAGTGCAGTAGAGTGAAAAGGAGTGCAATGGAGTGGAATGGAATCGGAAGTAATGGAAAGTAGTGGAGTGGATGGAACGGATAGGAAAGGAGTGGAGCGGAGTGGAATGGAATGGAGCGGGAGGTGGGATGGGGCCACTGCACTCCAGGCTGGCTGACTGAGTGAGATATTCTCGAAATAAAGGAATGGAATGGAATGCCATAGAATGGAATGGAACGGAGTGGAGTGGAGTGGAATGGAGTGAGTTGGAGCAGAGTGGAATGAAGAATGCAATGGGATGGAAGGGAATTGAATGAAATGCAGTGGAGTGCAGTGGAGTGCATTGCAGTGGAATGGAGCAGAATGGAATGGAAAGGAGTGGAATGGGCAGGAGTGGAGTGCACTGGAGAGGAGAGGTTAGGAATGCAGTGGAATGGAATTGGATGTAATGGAACGTAGAGAAGTGGAGTGGAATGGAGTGGGCCAGGGTGGAATGGAATGGAATGCAATGGAAAGGAATGGAGTGGAATAGAATGGAATGGAATGGAATGGAAAGGAACGGAGTGGAATGAAATGTAGTGGAGTGGAGTGAAATGGAGTGGAATGGAATGGAGTGGAGTGGAGTGGAATGTGATAGAATGGAGAGGAGGGGAATGGAGCAGAATGGAATGGAGTGCAGCGGAATGGAGTGGAGTGGAATGGAATCAAATGGAGTGGAATGGAACCAAGTGGAATGGAATGGAGTGCAATAGACTAGAATTGAGTGTAGTGTAGTGGAATTTAGTGGAATGGACTGAAATTGAGTGGAATGGAATGGAATGGAATGGAAAGGAATAGAATTGAATGGAACGGAATTAAAAGAATGCAATGGAATGCAATGGAATAGAATGCAATGGAATGTATAGTTGACATGTAATATGAGCTGAGATTGTGACACTACACTCCAGCCAGGGTGACATAGTGATATCCTGTCGTAAGAAGTGAATGGAATGCAATGGAGTGAAATGGAATGGAAAGAAATGGAATGGAGTGGAGTGGAAGGGAATGGAGTGGAATGGAAGCGAATGCAGTGGAGTGGAGCGGGGTGGAGTGGAATGAAATGGAATGCAGTGGACTGTAATGGCATGGAGTGGAAAGAAGTAGAGTGGAATGGAGTGGAATGGAATGGACTGGCATAGAATGGAGTGTAATTGAATGCAATGGAGTGGATTGGAAAGGAATAGAAAGGAGTAGAGTGGAGTAGAGTGGTGTGGAGTGGAGTGGAATGGAGCTGAATGTACTTCAATGGAGTACAATGGAATGGAACGGAGTGGAATGGAATGGAATGATATGAGGTGGATTGGAGTGGAATGTAGTGGAGTGGAATGGAATGCAATAGAATGGAATGGAGTAGAGTGTAACGGAATGCAGTGGCGATAAGTGGAGTGGAATGGAATGCATTGGAGTAGAGTGGAGTGGAATGGAATGGAATGGAGTGGAGAGGAGGGGAGTGGAGTGGAATGGAATTGAGTGAAGTGGAGTGCAGTTGAATGGAATATCGTGGTGTGGAGTGGAGTGGAAGTGAATGGAGTGAATAGGAGTGGAATTAAATGAAATGGAATGGAGTGGAGAGAAACGCAGTTGATTGGAGTGGAGTGGAGTGGAAAGGAATGGAAAGGAGTGGGATGGAGTCTTATGGATTGGAGTGGAATGGAGTGGAATGGAATGAAGTGGAAAGGAGTGGAACGGAGTGAAATTGAATTTAGTGGACTGGAGTGGAATGGAGTTAAATGGAATGGAATGGAATGGAGTGGAATGGAATGGAATGGAGTGGAGTGGAATGGAATAGAATGGAATGGAATGGAATAGAATGGAATGGAGTGGAGTGGAGAGGAGTGGAATGGATTGGAGTGAAGTGGAGTGGAATGGAATTGAGTGGAGCGGAGAGGAAAGGAATGGAATGGAGTGGAGTGGAATGGCATGGAATGGAGTGGAATGGAATGGATAGAAGTGGAGTGGAGTGGAGTGGATTGGAGTGTAGTGCAAGGGAATGGAGTGCAGTGTAATGAACTGGAATGGAGCAGAGCAGAATGGAGTGGACTGGAGTGGAGTGGAATGGAATGGGATGGAATGGAATGGGAGCTGCGATTTTACCAGTGTGCTCTAAGCAGGGTGACTGAGTGTCATACTCTCAAAAGAAAGGAATGGAATGGAACGCAGTGGAATGGAATGGAACAGAGTGGACATTAGTGGAGTGGAATGTGGAGGAATGGAATGAAATGGAACGTAATGGCATGAATTGGAGTGGTGTGGGTTGGAATGGATTATAGTGGAATGGGGTGGAAAGGAATGGGATGGAGTGGAATGGAGTGCAGTGGAGTTGAACGGAGTTGAATGGCCTAGAATTGAGTGGACAGTAGTGGAATGTAATGGAATGGAATGGAATCCATTGTAATAGAATATAATACAATGGAAAGTTGAGATGTAGTGTGAGCTGAGATTGTGCCACTGCACTCCAGACTGGGTGACACGTTATATCCTGTGGATAGAAAGGAATGGAATGCAATAGAGTGAAATGAAATGGAGTGGAATGGAATTGAATGGAATGGAGTGGAGTGGAGTGGAGTGGAGTCGAATTGAGACGAATGGAATGGGACGGAGTGGAATGGAACGGAGTGGAGTGGAGTATCGTGGAGTGAAATAGAATGGAATGCAATGGGTTGGAATGGAATGCAATGGACTGCTGAAAGGAAATGTGAGCTGTTATTGTTCCACTGCACTCCAGCCTTTGTGACGGAATGAAATCCTGTGGAAAAAAAGCATTGGAATGGAATGGAATGGAATGGAATGGAATGGAATGGAATGGAGAGGAGTGTAGTGGTGTGGAGTGAAATGGAGTGGAGTGTCGTGGAGGAGAGTGGAATGGAGTGGAATGGAATGAAGAGGAAAGGAACGGAGTGGAGTGGAATGGAACGGAGTGGAGTGGAATGGAACGGAGTGGAGTGGAATGGAACGGAGTGGAGTGGAATGGAATCCAATGGAATGAAATGGAATTGAATCGAATGGAATGAAGAAATATGTGCAGTGATTTGGCCACTGCGCTGGATCCTGCGTGACAGAGGGAGATCCTGTCGATAAAACAGAGTGGAATGGAAGGGATTGGAATGGAATGGAATGGAACGTATTGGAGTGGAGTGGAGTGGAATTGAGTGGAGTGGAGTGCACTGGAATGGAATGGAATGCAATGGAATGTAATGGAATGATGAAATGATATGTGAGCTGAGATTGTGCCACTGCACTCCACGCTGGGTGACAGAGTGAGATACTCTTGAAAGAAAGAAATGGAATGGAAAGAATTTTTAATTGGGTGGATTCGAGTGGACTGAAGTAGAGTGCAGTGGAATGGAGAGGAATGGAATGGAATGGAATCGGATGTAAAGGAATGGAGTGATGTGGAGTGGAGTGGTGAGGAGTGTAGTGCTGTGGAATGGAGCAGAAAGTAATGGGATGGTGTGGAGTGGAGTGCAGTGCAGTGGAGTGGAGAGGAGTGCAATGGCGTGGAATGGAATCGGATGTAAAGGAACGTACTGGAGTGGAGTGGAGTGGAAAGGAGTGGAATGGAATGGAATTGAATGTAATGGAAAGCAAAGGAATGGAATGCGATGCAATGGAATTTAATGCAATAGAATGCAGTTCAATAGAGAGTTGACATGTAATGTGAGCTGAGATTGTGCCTAAGCTCTCCAGGCTGTTTGACACAGTGATATCGTGTCGAAAGAATGGAGTGGAATGCAGTGGTGTGAAATGGAATGGAATGTAGTGGACAGGAGGAGAATGGAGTGGAGTGAAGAGGAACAGAGTGGAATGGAATGGGATGCAGTGGAATGGAATGCAGTGGAGTGGAGTGAAATAGAAAGAAATGGAATGGGATGGAATGGAATGTAATGGAATGGAGAAGAGAAATGTGAGCTTAGATTGTGTGACTACACTCCAGCCTTAGTGACCGAGAGAGATTCTGTGGAAGGAAAGAACTGATTTCAAAGGAGTGGAATGGAAGGGAATGTAGTACAGTGGAGTAGAGTGGAATGGAGTGAAACAGAATAGAATGGAGTGGAATGCAATGGAATGGAATGGAATGGAGTGGAGTGGAATAGAGAGGAGTGCACTGCAATGGAGTGGAGTGGAGTGGAAGGGAGTGGAATGCAATGGAATGTAGTGGAGTGCAGTGGAGTGGAATGGAATGGAGTGGACAGGATTGGAAGGTGTAGAGTGGACTGGAATGGAATAGAATGGAACAGAATGCAGTGTAGTGGAGGGGAGTGGAGGTGAGTGGAGTGGCATGGAGTGGAATGGAATGGAATGGAGTGAAATGGAGTCCAATGGATTGGAATGGAGTGGAGTGGAGTGGAGTGGAATGGAGAGGAGTCGAATGGAATGGAAGGGAATGCAACGGAACGCAGTGGTGTGGATTGGAAAGCAGTGAAATGGAGTACTATGGAATCTAAAGGAGTGGAGTGGAGTCTAGTGGAGTGGAATGGAATGGAACCAAATGGAATGGAATGGCACGGAATGGAGTGGAGTAGAGTGGAGTGGGAAGGAAGGGAGATGAGTAAAATGGAGAGGAATGGAATGGAGTGGAGTGGATTGGATTGGAATGAACTGGAATGCAGAGGGATGGAATGCCGTGGAACGGAATGGACTGCAATGGAATTGAATGGAGTGAAATGGAGAGGAGTGGAGTGGAGTGGAATGGAGTGGAAATGAATGGAATGGAGTGGAATGGAAGGGAATGGAGACAAGTGGATAGGAATTGAATGAAGCAGATTGGAGTGGAGTGGAGTGGAGTGGCATGGAATGGAATGAAGTGGAAGGGAATGCAATGGAGTGGAATGTAATGGAATAAAATGGAATGGAGTGGAATGGAGAGGAATGGAGTGGAGTGGAGTGGAATGGAGGGGAGTAAGAGGAAGAGAATGGAATGGAATCGAAAGGAGGGATGTGCAATTGTGTGGAGGGGAGTGGAGATGAAAGGAGTGGAGTGATGTGGAGTCGAGAGGAAAGGAATGGAATGGCATGGAATGGAGTTAAGTGGAGTGGAATGGAGTGGAAGGTAATGGAGTGGAATGAAAAGGAGTGGATTGGAATGGAGTGGAATGGAATGGAGTGGAATGGAGTGGAGTAGAATGGAGTGGGTTGCAGAGGAGTGGAATGGAGTGGAATGGAAGGGAATGGAATGGAATGTAGTGGAAAGGAATGGAATGGAGTGGATTGAAATTAAATGGAAAGGATTGGAGTGCAGTGGAATGGAGGGGAGTGGAATAAAATGGAGTATAGTGCAGTGGAATGGAGTGGACTGGAGTGGAGATGAGTGTAGTGGACCGAAATGGAATGGAATGGAGTGGAGTAGAACGGTGTGGAGTGGGGTGGAAAGGAATGGAACAGAATGGAATGGAGAGGAATGGAGTGGCATGTAGTGGAGTGGAGTGAAGTGGAAAGGAATGGAATTGAATGGAATTGAATGGAGTGGATTGAAGTGCAATAGAATGGAGTGGAGTGGAGTGGAATGCAGTGGAGTAGATTTTAGTGGAATGGAGTGTAGTGGAATGGAATGGAATGGCATGGAATGGAATGGAACAGAAGCGGAGATAGTGCGACTGTGCTCCAGGCTATGTGACAGAGTGAGATAACATTGAAAGAAAGGAATGGAATGGAATGGAATGGAGTGGACTGCATGGGAACAGAGTGGAGTCAAGTGGAGTGGCCTGGAATGGAGAGAACTGGAATGAGATGGAATGGAATGGATTGAAATGGAGCGGAGTGAGGGGGAGGGGAATACAGTGCAATGGAGATGAATGCAAGGGGATGGCGTGAAATGGAGTGGAGTGGAATGCCGTTAAGTGTAGAGGAGTGTAAAGCAGTGGAATGCAATTGGATGTAACGCAATGTAGTGGAGTGGACTGGAGTAGAATGGAAGGAAATGGAACGGAGCAGAGCCTAGCAGAGCTGAATGGAGTGGAACGGAAAGAAAAGGAACAGAACAGAACGGGAGCTGAGACTGTGCCACTGCACTCCATGCTGAGTGACAGAGTGAGATACTCTCGAAAGAAAGGAAAAGAATGCAATGGAGTACAACAGAACGGCATGGAATGGAATGGAATGGAATGGAATAGAATGGAGTAGAATGGAATGGAATGGAGTGGATTGGAGTGAAGTGGAGTGGAGTGGAATGGAATGGAGAGAAATGGAATGGGATGGAATGGAATGGAATGAACCGGAGTTGATTGAGGTGGAGAGGATAGCAGTGGAATGGAGCGGAATGGAATGAGAAGGAGTGGAATTGAGAGGAGAGCATTGCAGCAAAGTGGAGGAGTGGAATGGAGTGGAATGGATTTGGATGTAATGGAATGTAGTGGAGTGGAGTAGAGTTGAGTGGAACGGAGGAGAATAGAATAGAATTGAAAGTAATGGAATGGAAAGCAGTGGAAGGGAATGGAATGCAAAGAATGGAGTGGAGTGGAAAGGAGTAGAATGGAATGGAGTGGAACGGAATGGAATGGAATAGAATGGAATGGATTGGAGTGGGAAAGATTGGAGTGCAGTGGAATGGAGTGGAATAGAATGGAGTGGAGTGGAGTGGAGGGAAGAGGAATGGAGTAGAATGGAATGGAATGGAAAGGAATGGAAAGGAATGGAGTGGATTGGAAAGGGAGTGGAGTGGAGTAGAATGGATTGGAATGCAATGGAATGGAGTGACGTGGAATAGTTTGGAAAGGAATGGCATGGAATGGAGTAGAGTGGAATGGAGGGGAATGGAATGCAATGGAATTGAGTGGAATGGAGTGGAGTGGAGTGGAGTGGAGAGGAATGGAATGGAGTGGAAAGGTGTGAAAGGAGTGGAATGGAGTGGAGTGGAATGCAATGGAGTAGATTGGAATGAAGTGGAAAGGAATGGAATGGAGAGAAGTAGAGTAGAATGGAGTGGATTGGAATGGAGGGGAGCAGAGTGGAGTTAACAGCAGTGGATTGGAATACAGCGGATGGAGTAGAGTGGAAGGGAGTGTAATTATATGGAATGGAATGGATTGGATTGGATTGGAGTGGAAGGGAGTGGAGTGGAGTTGAAAGTAGAGGAATCGAAAGAAGTGGAAAGGAGTGGAGTAGAGTGGATTAGAGTGGATTGGAATGGAATGGAGTGGAGTGGAATGGTGTGGAAACGAATGGAAGGGAGGGGAGTGGAATGGAACGAAATGGAATGGAATGTAGTGGAATGGAGAGGAGTGGAGTGGACTGGAGTGGAATTTAATCGAATGGAGTTTACTGAAGTGGAATGTATTTGAGAGGAGGGTAATGGACAGGAATTGAGTGGAGTGGAGTGGAGTGAAATACATCGGAATGGCATGGAATTGAATGGAATGGAGGGTAGTGGAATGCAGTGGAGTCTAGTCGATTGGAGTGGTGAGGAATAGAACGGAGTGGCATGGAATGGAGCACAGTGGAATGCAATGGAGTGGAGTGGATTGGAAAGGGGTGGAGTGGAGTGACGATGGGTGAAGTGGAATGGAATGGAGTGGAGTGCAGAGGAGTCTCATGGAATGGAATGGAACGCAATGGAAGCTGAGATTGTACCACTGCGCTCCAGGATGGGTGACAGAGTGTGATACTCTCGAAAGAAAGGAATGGAATGGAATGCAGTGGAATGGAATGGAATGCAATGGGGTGCATTGGAGTGGAGTGGAATGAAGTGAAGTGGATTGGAGTGGAATGGAGAGGAATGGAACGGAATGGAATGGAATGAAGTGGACTGGAGTGGGGTGGAGTTGAGTTCAATGGAATGGAGCGAAATGGAATCAGATGCAGTGAAATGGAGTAGGGAGGAGTGCAGTAGAGTGAAAAGGAGTGCAATGGAGTGGAATGGAATCGGAAGAAATGGAAAGTAGTGGAGTGGATGGAACGGATAGGAAAGGAGTGGAGCGGAGTGGAATGGAATGGAGCGGGAGGTGGGATGGGGCCACTGCACTCCAGGCTGGCTGACTGAGTGAGACATTCTCGAAATAAAGGAATGGAATGGAATGCCATAGAATGGAATGGAACGAAGTGGAGTGGAGTGGAATGGAGTGAGTTGGAGCAGAGTGGAATGAAGAATGCAATGGGATGGAAGGGAATTGAATGAAATGCAGTGGAGTGCATTGCAGTGGAATGGAGCAGAATTGAATGGAAAGGAGTGGAATGGGCAGGAGTGGAGTGCACTGGAGAGGAGAGGTTAGGAATGCAGTGGAATGGAATTGGATGTAATGGAACGTAGAGAAGTGGAGTGGAATGGAGTGGGCCAGAGTGGAATGGAATGGAATGCAATGGAAAGGAATGGAGTGGAATAGAATGGAATGGAATGGAATGGAAAGGAACGGAGTGGAATGAAATGTAGTGGAGTGCAGTGAAATGCAGTGGAATGGAATGGAGTGGAGTGGAGTGGAATGTGATAGAATGGAGAGGAGGGGAATGGAGCAGAATGGAATGGAGTGCAGCGGAATGGAGTGGAGTGGAATGGAATCAAATGGAGTGGAATGGAACCAAGTGGAATGGAATGGAGTGCAATAGACTAGGATTGAGTGTAGTGTAGTGGAATTTAGTGGAATGGACTGAAATGGAGTGGAATGGAATGGAATTGAGAGGAATGGAATGGAATGGAATGGAATGGAATGGAATAGAATTGAATGGAACGGAATTAAAACAATGCAATGGAATGCAATGGAATAGAATGCAATGGAATGTATAGTTGACATGTAATATGAGCTGAGATTGGGACACTGCACTCCAGCCAGGGTGACATAGTGATATCCTGTCGTAAGAAGTGAATGGAATGCAATGGAGTGAAATGGAATGGAAAGAAATGGAATGGAGTGGAGTGGAAGGGAATGGAGTGGAATGGAAGCGAATGCAGTGGAGTGGAGCGGGGTGGAGTGGAATGAAATGGAATGCAGTGGACTGTAATGGCATGGAGTGGAAAGAAGTAGAGTGGAATGGAGTGGAATGGAATGGACTGGCATAGAATGGAGTGTAATTGAATGCAATGGAGTGGATTGGAAAGGAATAGAAAGGAGTAGAGTGGAGTAGAGTGGTGTGGAGTGGAGTGGAATGGAGCTGAATGTACTTCAATGGAGTACAATGGAATGGAACGGAGTGGAATGGAATGGAATGATATGAGGTGGATTGGAGTGGAATGTAGTGGAGTGGAATGGAATGGAATAGAATGGAATGGAGTAGAGTGTAACGGAATGCAGTGGCGATAAGTGGAGTGGAATGGAATGCATTGGAGTAGAGTGGAGTGGAATGGAATGGAATGGAGTGGAGAGGAGGGGAGTGGAGTGGAATGGAATTGAGTGAAGTGCAGTGCAGTTGAATGGAATATCGTGGTGTGGAGTGGAGTGGAAGTGAATGGAGTGAATAGGAGTGGAATTAAATGAAATGGAATGCAGTGGAGAGAAACGCAGTTGATTGGAGTGGAGTGGAGTGGAAAGGAATGGAAAGGAGTGGGATGGAGTCTTATGGATTGGAGTGGAATGGAGTGGAATGGAATGAAGTGGAAAGGAGTGGAACGGAGTGAAATTGAATTTAGTGGACTGGAGTGGAATGGAGTTAAATGGAATGGAATGGAATGGAGTGGAATGGAATGGAATGGAGTGGAGTGGAATGGAATGGAATGGAGTGGAGTGGAATGGAATAGAATGGAATGGAATGGAATAGAATGGAATGGAGTGGAGTGGAGAGGAGTGGAATGGATTGGAGTGAAGTGGAGTGGAATGGAATAGAGTGGAGCGGAGAGGAAAGGAATGGAATGGAGTGGAGTGGAATGGCATGGAATGGAGTGGAATGGAATGGATAGAAGTGGAGTGGAGTGGAGTGGATTGGAGTGTAGTGGAAGGGAATGGAGTGCAGTGTAATGGACTGGAATGGAGCAGAGCAGAATGGAGTGGACTGGAGTGGAGTGGAATGGAATGGGATAGAATGGAATGGGAGCTGCGATTTTAGCAGTGTGCTCTAGGCAGTGTAACTGAGTGTCATACTCTCAAAAGAAAGGAATGGAATGGAACGCAGTGGAATGGAATGGAACAGAGTGGACATTAGTGTAGTGGAATGTGGAGGAATGGAATGAAATGGAACGTAATGCCATGAATTGGAGTGATGTGGGTTGGAATGGATTATAGTGGAATGGGGTGGAAAGGAATGGGATGGAGTGGAATGGAGTGCAGTGGAGTTGAACGGAGTTGAATGGCCTAGAATTGAGTGGACAGTAGTGGAATGTAATGGAATGGAATGGAATCCATTGTAATAGAATATAATACAATGGAAAGTTGAGATGTAGTGTGAGCTGAGATTGTGCCACTGCACTCCAGACTGGGTGACACGTTATATCCTGTGGATAGAAAGGAATGGAATGCAATAGAGTGAAATGGAATGGAGTGGAATGGAATTGAATGGAATGGAGTGGAGTGGAGTGGAGTGGAGTCGAATGGAGACGAATGGAATGGGACGGAGTGGAATGGAACGGAGTGGAGTGGAGTATCGTGGAGTGAAATAGAATGGAATGCAATGGGTTGGAATGGAATGCAATGGACTGCTGAAAGGAAATGTGAGCTGTTATTGTTCCACTGCACTCCAGCCTTTGTGACCGAATGAAATCCTGTGGAAAAAAAGGATTGGAATGGAATGGAATGGAATGGAATGGAATGGAATGGAATGGAGAGGAGTGTAGTGGTGTGGAGTGAAATGGAGTGGAGTGTCGTGGAGGAGAGTGGAATGGAGTGGAATGGAATGAAGAGGAAAGGAACGGAGTGGAGTGGAATGGAACGGAGTGGAGTGGAATGGAACGGAGTGGAGTGGAATGGAACGGAGTGGAGTGGAATGGAATCCAATGGAATGAAATGGAATTGAATCGAATGGAATGAAGAAATATGTGCAGTGATTTGGCCACTGCGCTGGAGCCTGCGTGACAGAGGGAGATCCTGTCGATAAAACAGAGTGGAATGGAAGGGATTGGAATGGAATGGAATGGAACGTATTGGAGTGGAGTGGAGTGGAATTGAGTGGAGTGGAGTGCACTGGAATGGAATGGAATGCAATGGAATGTAATGGAATGATGAAATGATATGTGAGCTGAGATTGTGCCACTGCACTCCACGCTGGGTGACAGAGTGAGATACTCTTGAAAGAAAGAAATGGAATGGAAAGAATTTTTAATTGGGTGGATTCGAGTGGACTGAAGTAGAGTGCAGTGGAATGGAGAGGAATGGAATGGAATGGAATCGGATGTAAAGGAATGGAGTGATGTGGAGTGGAGTGGTGAGGAGTGTAGTGCTGTGGAATGGAGCAGAAAGTAATGGGATGGTGTGGAGTGGAGTGCAGTGCAGTGGAGTGGAGAGGAGTGCAATGGCGTGGAATGGAATCAGATGTAAAGGAACGTACTGGAGTGGAGTGGAGTGGAAAGGAGTGGAATGGAATGGAATTGAATGTAATGCAAAGCAAAGGAATGGAATGCGATGCAATGGAATTTAATGCAATAGAATGCAGTTCAATAGAGAGTTGACATGTAATGTGAGCTGAGATTGTGCCTAAGCTCTCCAGGCTGTTTGACACAGTGATATCGTGTCGAAAGAATGGAGTGGAATGCAGTGGTGTGAAATGGAATGGAATGTAGTGGACAGGAGGAGAATGGAGTGGAGTGAAGAGGAACAGAGTGGAATGGAATGGGATGCAGTGGAATGGAATGCAGTGGAGTGGAGTGAAATAGAAAGAAATGGAATGGGATGGAATGGAATGCAATGGAATGGAGAAGAGAAATGTGAGCTGAGATTGTGTGACTACACTCCAGCCTTAGTGACCGAGAGAGATTCTGTGGAAGGAAAGAACTGATTTCAAAGGAGTGGAATGGAAGGGAATGTAGTACAGTGGAGTAGAGTGGAATGGAGTGAAACAGAATAGAATGGAGTGGAATGCAATGGAATGGAATGGAATGGAGTGGAGTGGAATAGAGTGGAGTGCACTGCAATGGAGTGGAGTGGAGTGGAAGGGAGTGGAATGCAATGGAATGTAGTGGAGTGCAGTGGAGTGGAATGGAATGGAGTGGACAGGATTGGAAGGTGTAGAGTGGACTGGAATGGAATAGAATGGAACAGAATGCAGTGTAGTGGAGGGGAGTGGAGGTGAGTGGAGTGGCATGGAGTGGAATGGAATGGAATGGAGTGAAATGGAATCCAATGGATTGGAAAGGAGTGGAATGGAGTGGAGTGGAATGGAGAGGAGTCGAATGGAATGGAAGGGAATGCAACGGAACGCAGTGGTGTGGATTGGAAAGCAGTGAAATGGAGTACTATGGAATCTAAAGGAGTGGAGTGGAGTCTAGTGGAGTGGAATGGAATGGAACCAAATGGAATGGAATGGCACGGAATGGAGTGGAGTAGAGTGGAGTGGGAAGGAAGGGAGATGAGTGGAATGGAGAGGAATGGAATGGAGTGGAGTGGATTGGATTGGAATGAACTGGAATGGAGAGGGATGGAATGAAGTGGAACGGAATGGACTGCAATGGAATTGAATGGAGTGAAATGGAGAGGAGTGGAGTGGAGTGGAATGGAGTGGAAATGAATGGAATGGAGTGGAATGGAAGGGAATGGAGACAAGTGGATAGGAATTGAATGAAGCAGATTGGAGTGGAGTGGAGTGGAGTGGCATGGAATGGAATGAAGTGGAAGGGAATGCAATGGAGTGGAATGTAATGGAATAAAATGGAATGGAGTGGAATGGAGAGGAATGGAGTGGAGTGGAGTGGAATTGAGGGGAGTAAGAGGAAGAGAATAGAATGGAATCGAAAGGAGGGAAGTGCAATTGTGTGGAGTGGAGTGGAGATGAAAGGAGTGGAGTGATGTGGAGTCGAGAGGAAAGGAATGGAATGGCATGGAATGGAGTTAAGTGGAGTGGAATGGAGTGGAAGGTAATGGAGTGGAATGAAAAGGAGTGGATTGGAATGGAGTGGAATGGAATGGAGTGGAATGGAGTGGAGTAGAATGGAGTGGGTTGCAGAGGAGTGGAATGGAGTGGAATGGTAGGGAATGGAATGGAATGTAGTGGAAAGGAATGGAATGGAGTGGATTGAAATTAAATGGAAAGGATTGGAGTGCAGTGGAATGGAGGGTAGTGGAATAAAATGGAGTATAGTGCAGTGGAATGGAGTGGACTGGAGTGGAGATGAGTGTAGTGGACCGAAATGGAATGGAATGGAGTGGAGTGGAACGGTGTGGGGTGGGGTGGAAAGGAATGGAACAGAATGGAATGGAGAGGAATGGAGTGGCATGTAGTGGAGTGGAGTGAAGTGGAAAGGAATGGAATTGAATGGAATTGAATGGAGTGGATTGGAGTGCAATAGAATGGAGTGGAGTGGAGTGGAATGCAGTGGAGTAGATTTTAGTGGAATGGAGTGTAGTGGAATGGAATGGAATGGCATGGAATGGAATGGAACAGAAGCGGAGATAGTGCGACTGTGCTCCAGGCTATGTGACAGAGTGAGATAACATTGAAAGAAAGGAATGGAATGGAATGGAATGGAGTGGACTGCATGGGAACAGAGTGGAGTCAAGTGGAGTGGCCTGGAATGGAGAGAACTGGAATGAGATGGAATGGAATGGATTGAAATGGAGCGGAGTGAGGTGGAGCGGAATACAGTGCAATGGAGATGAATACAAGGGGATGGCGTGAAATGGAGTGGAGTGGAATGCCGTTAAGTGTAGAGGAGTGTAAAGCAGTGGAATGCAATTGGATGTAACGCAATGTAGTGGAGTGGACTGGAGTAGAATGGAAGGAAATGGAACGGAGCAGAGCCTAGCAGAGCTGAATGGAGTGGAACGGAAAGAAAAGGAACAGAACAGAACGGGAGCTGAGACTGTGCCACTGCACTCCATGCTGAGTGACAGAGTGAGATACTCTCGAAAGAAAGGAAAAGAATGCAATGGAGTACAACAGAACGGCATGGAATGGAATGGAATGGAATGGAATAGAATGGAGTAGAATGGAATGGAATGGAGTGGATTGGAGTGAAGTGGAGTGGAGTGGAATGGAATGGAGAGAAATGGAATGGGATGGAATGGAATGGAATGAACCGGAGTTGATTGAGGTGGAGAGGATAGCAGTGGAATGGAGCGGAATGGAATGAGAAGGAGTGGAATTGAGAGGAGAGCATTGCAGCAAAGTGGAGGAGTGGAATGGAGTGGAATGGATTTGGATGTAATGGAATGTAGTGGAGTGGAGTAGAGTTGAGTGGAACGGAGGAGAATAGAATAGAATTGAAAGTAATGGAATGGAAAGCAGTGGAAGGGAATGGAATGCAAAGAATGGAGTGGAGTGGAAAGGAGTAGAATGGAATGGAGTGGAACGGAATGGAATGGAATAGAATGGAATGGATTGGAGTGGGAAAGATTGGAGTGCAGTGGAATGGAGTGGAATAGAATGGAGTGGAGTGGAGTGGAGGGAAGAGGAATGGAGTAGAATGGAATGGAATGGAAAGGAATGGAAAGGAATGGAGTGGATTGGAAAGGGAGTGGAGTGGAGTAGAATGGATTGGAATGCAATGGAATGGAGTGACGTGGAATAGTTTGGAAAGGAATGGCATGGAATGGAGTAGAGTGGAATGGAGGGGAATGGAATGCAATGGAATTGAGTGGAATGGAGTGGAGTGGAGTGGAGTGGAGAGGAATGGAATGGAGTGGAAAGGTGTGAAAGGAGTGGAATGGAGTGGAGTGGAATGCAATGGAGTAGATTGGAATGAAGTGGAAAGGAATGGAATGGAGAGAAGTAGAGTAGAATGGAGTGGATTGGAATGGAGGGGAGCAGAGTGGAGTTAACAGCAGTGGATTGGAATACAGCGGATGGAGTAGAGTGGAAGGGAGTGTAATTATATGGAATGGAATGGATTGGATTGGATTGGAGTGGAAGGGAGTGGAGTGGAGTTGAAAGTAGAGGAATCGAAAGAAGTGGAAAGGAGTGGAGTAGAGTGGATTAGAGTGGATTGGAATGGAATGGAGTGGAGTGGAATGGTGTGGAAACGAATGGAAGGGAGGGGAGTGGAATGGAATGAAATGGAATGGAATGTAGTGGAATGGAGAGGAGTGGAGTGGACTGGAGTGGAATTTAATCGAATGGAGTTTACTGAAGTGGAATGTATTTGAGAGGAGGGTAATGGACAGGAATTGAGTGGAGTGGAGTGGAGTGAAATACATCGGAATGGCATGGAATTGAATGGAATGGAGGGTAGTGGAATGCAGTGGAGTCTAGTCGATTGGAGTGGTGAGGAATAGAACGGAGTGGCATGGAATGGAGCACAGTGGAATGCAATGGAGTGGAGTGGATTGGAAAGGGGTGGAGTGGAGTGACGATGGGTGAAGTGGAATGGAATGGAGTGGAGTGCAGAGGAGTCTCATGGAATGGAATGGAACGCAATGGAAGCTGAGATTGTACCACTGCGCTCCAGGATGGGTGACAGAGTGTGATACTCTCGAAAGAAAGGAATGGAATGGAATGCAGTGGAATGGAATGGAATGCAATGGGGTGCATTGGAGTGGAGTGGAATGAAGTGAAGTGGATTGGAGTGGAATGGAGAGGAATGGAACGGAATGGAATGGAATGAAGTGGACTGGAGTGGGGTGGAGTTGAGTTCAATGGAATGGAGCGAAATGGAATCAGATGCAGTGAAATGGAGTAGGGAGGAGTGCAGTAGAGTGAAAAGGAGTGCAATGGAGTGGAATGGAATCGGAAGTAATGGAAAGTAGTGGAGTGGATGGAACGGATAGGAAAGGAGTGGAGCGGAGTGGAATGGAATGGAGCGGGAGGTGGGATGGGGCCACTGCACTCCAGGCTGGCTGACTGAGTGAGATATTCTCGAAATAAAGGAATGGAATGGAATGCCATAGAATGGAATGGAACGGAGTGGAGTGGAGTGGAATGGAGTGAGTTGGAGCAGAGTGGAATGAAGAATGCAATGGGATGGAAGGGAATTGAATGAAACGCAGTGGAGTGCAGTGGAGTGCATTGCAGTGGAATGGAGCAGAATGGAATGGAAAGGAGTGGAATGGGCAGGAGTGGAGTGCACTGGAGAGGAGAGGTTAGGAATGCAGTGGAATGGAATTGGATGTAATGGAACGTAGAGAAGTGGAGTGGAATGGAGTGGGCCAGGGTGGAATGGAATGGAATGCAATGGAAAGGAATGGAGTGGAATAGAATGGAATGGAATGGAATGGAAAGGAACGGAGTGGAATGAAATGTAGTGGAGTGGAGTGAAATGGAGTGGAATGGAATGGAGTGGAGTGGAGTGGAATGTGATAGAATGGAGAGGAGGGGAATGGAGCAGAATGGAATGGAGTGCAGCGGAATGGAGTGGAGTGGAATGGAATCAAATGGAGTGGAATGGAACCAAGTGGAATGGAATGGAGTGCAATAGACTAGAATTGAGTGTAGTGTAGTGGAATTTAGTGGAATGGACTGAAATTGAGTGGAATGGAATGGAATGGAATGGAAAGGAATAGAATTGAATGGAACGGAATTAAAAGAATGCAATGGAATGCAATGGAATAGAATGCAATGGAATGTATAGTTGACATGTAATATGAGCTGAGATTGTGACACTGCACTCCAGCCAGGGTGACATAGTGATATCCTGTCGTAAGAAGTGAATGGAATGCAATGGAGTGAAATGGAATGGAAAGAAATGGAATGGAGTGGAGTGGAAGGGAATGGAGTGGAATGGAAGCGAATGCAGTGGAGTGGAGCGGGGTGGAGTGGACTGAAATGGAATGCAGTGGACTGTAATGGCATGGAGTGGAAAGAAGTAGAGTGGAATGGAGTGGAATGGAATGGACTGGCATAGAATGGAGTGTAATTGAATGCAATGGAGTGGATTGGAAAGGAATAGAAAGGAGTAGAGTGGAGTAGAGTGGTGTGGAGTGGAGTGGAATGGAGCTGAATGTACTTCAATGGAGTACAATGGAATGGAACGGAGTGGAATGGAATGGAATGATATGAGGTGGATTGGAGTGGAATGTAGTGGAGTGGAATGGAATGGAATAGAATGGAATGGAGTAGAGTGTAACGGAATGCAGTGGCGATAAGTGGAGTGGAATGGAATGCATTGGAGTAGAGTGGAGTGGAATGGAATGGAATGGAGTGGAGAGGAGGGGAGTGGAGTGGAATGGAATTGAGTGAAGTGGAGTGCAGTTGAATGGAATATCGTGGTGTGGAGTGGAGTGGAAGTGAATGGAGTGAATAGGAGTGGAATTAAATGAAATGGAATGGAGTGGAGAGAAACGCAGTTGATTGGAGTGGAGTGGAGTGGAAAGGAATGGAAAGGAGTGGGATGGAGTCTTATGGATTGGAGTGGAATGGAGTGGAATGGAAAGAAGTGGAAAGGAGTGGAACGGAGTGAAATTGAATTTAGTGGACTGGAGTGGAATGGAGTTAAATGGAATGGAATGGAATGGAGTGGAATGGAATGGAATGGAGTGGAGTGGAATGGAATAGAATGGAATGGAATGGAATAGAATGGAATGGAGTGGAGTGGAGAGGAGTGGAATGGATTGGAGTGAAGTGGAGTGGAATGGAATTGAGTGGAGCGGAGAGGAAAGGAATGGAATGGAGTGGAGTGGAATGGCATGGAATGGAGTGGAATGGAATGGATAGAAGTGGAGTGGAGTGGAGTGGATTGGAGTGTAGTGCAAGGGAATGGAGTGCAGTGTAATGGACTGGAATGGAGCAGAGCAGAATGGAGTGGACTGGAGTGGAGTGGAATGGAATGGGATGGAATGGAATGGGAGCTGCGATTTTACCAGTGTGCTCTAAGCAGGGTGACTGAGTGTCATACTCTCAAAAGAAAGGAATGGAATGGAACGCAGTGGAATGGAATGGAACAGAGTGGACATTAGTGGAGTGGAATGTGGAGGAATGGAATGAAATGGAACGTAATGGCATGAATTGGAGTGGTGTGGGTTGGAATGGATTATAGTGGAATGGGGTGGAAAGGAATTGGATGGAGTGGAATGGAGTGCAGTGGAGTTGAACGGAGTTGAATGGCCTAGAATTGAGTGGACAGTAGTGGAATGTAATGGAATGGAATGGAATCCATTGTAATAGAATATAATACAATGGAAAGTTGAGATGTAGTGTGAGCTGAGATTGTGCCACTGCACTCCAGACTGGGTGACACGTTATATCCTGTGGATAGAAAGGAATGGAATGCAATAGAGTGAAAGGGAATGGAGTGGAATGGAATTGAATGGAATGGAGTGGAGTGGAGTGGAGTGGAGTCGAATGGAGACGAATGGAATGGGACGGAGTGGAATGGAACGGAGTGGAGTGGAGTATCGTGGAGTGAAATAGAATGGAATGCAATGGGTTGGAATGGAATGCAATGGACTGCTGAAAGGAAATGTGAGCTGTTATTGTTCCACTGCACTCCAGCCTTTGTGACGGAATGAAATCCTGTGGAAAAAAAGGATTGGAATGGAATGGAATGGAATGGAATGGAATGGAATGGAATGGAATGGAATGGAATGGAGAGGAGTGTAGTGGTGTGGAGTGAAATGGAGTGGAGTGTCGTGGAGGAGAGTGGAATGGAGTGGAATGGAATGAAGAGGAAAGGAACGGAGTGGAGTGGAATGGAACGGAGTGGAGTGGAATGGAACGGAGTGGAGTGGAATGGAATCCAATGGAATGAAATGGAATTGAATCGAATGGAATGAAGAAATATGTGCAGTGATTTGGCCACTGCGCTGGAGCCTGCGTGACAGAGGGAGATCCTGTCGATAAAACAGAGTGGAATGGAAGGGATTGGAATGGAATGGAATGGAACGTATTGGAGTGGAGTGGAGTGGAATTGAGTGGAGTGGAGTGCACTGGAATGGAATGGAATGCAATGGAATGTAATGGAATGATGAAATGATATGTGAGCTGAGATTGTGCCACTGCACTCCACGCTGGGTGACAGAGTGAGATACTCTTGAAAGAAAGAAATGGAATGGAAAGAATTTTTAATTGGGTGGATTCGAGTGGACTGAAGTAGAGTGCAGTGGAATGGAGAGGAATGGAATGGAATGGAATCGGATGTAAAGGAATGGAGTGATGTGGAGTGGAGTGGTGAGGAGTGTAGTGCTGTGGAATGGAGCAGAAAGTAATGGGATGGTGTGGAGTGGAGTGCAGTGCAGTGGAGTGGAGAGGAGTGCAATGGCGTGGAATGGAATCGGATGTAAAGGAACGTACTGGAGTGGAGTGGAGTGGAAAGGAGTGGAATGGAATGGAATTGAATGTAATGCAAAGCAAAGGAATGGAATGCGATGCAATGGAATTTAATGCAATAGAATGCAGTTCAATAGAGAGTTGACATGTAATGTGAGCTGAGATTGTGCCTAAGCTCTCCAGGCTGTTTGACACAGTGATATCGTGTCGAAAGAATGGAGTGGAATGCAGTGGTGTGAAATGGAATGGAATGTAGTGGACAGGAGGAGAATGGAGTGGAGTGAAGAGGAACAGAGTGGAATGGAATGGGATGCAGTGGAATGGAATGCAGTGGAGTGGAGTGAAATAGAAAGAAATGGAATGGGATGGAATGGAATGCAATGGAATGGAGAAGAGAAATGTGAGCTGAGATTGTGTGACTACACTCCAGCCTTAGTGACCGAGAGAGATTCTGTGGAAGGAAAGAACTGATTTCAAAGGAGTGGAATGGAAGGGAATGTAGTACAGTGGAGTAGAGTGGAATGGAGTGAAACAGAATAGAATGGAGTGGAATGCAATGGAATGGAATGGAATGGAGTGGAGTGGAATAGAGAGGAGTGCACTGCAATGGAGTGGAGTGGAGTGGAAGGGAGTGGAATGCAATGGAATGTAGTGGAGTGCAGTGGAGTGGAATGGAATGGAGTGGACAGGATTGGAAGGTGTAGAGTGGACTGGAATGGAATAGAATGGAACAGAATGCAGTGTAGTGGAGGGGAGTGGAGGTGAGTGGAGTGGCATGGAGTGGAATGGAATGGAATGGAGTGAAATGGAATCCAATGGATTGGAATGGAGTGGAATGGAGTGGAGTGGAATGGAGAGGAGTCGAATGGAATGGAAGGGAATGCAACGGAACGCAGTGGTGTGGATTGGAAAGCAGTGAAATGGAGTACTATGGAATCTAAAGGAGTGGAGTGGAGTCTAGTGGAGTGGAATGGAATGGAACCAAATGGAATGGAATGGCACGGAATGGAGTGGAGTAGAGTGGAGTGGGAAGGAAGGGAGATGAGTGGAATGGAGAGGAATGGAATGGAGTGGAGTGGATTGGATTGGAATGAACTGGAATGGAGAGGGATGGAATGAAGTGGAACGGAATGGACTGCAATGGAATTGAATGGAGTGAAATGGAGAGGAGTGGAGTGGAGTGGAATGGAGTGGAAATGAATGGAATGGAGTGGAATGGAAGGGAATGGAGACAAGTGGATAGGAATTGAATGAAGCAGATTGGAGTGGAGTGGAGTGGAGTGGCATGGAATGGAATGAAGTGGAAGGGAATGCAATGGAGTGGAATGTAATGGAATAAAATGGAATGGAGTGGAATGGAGAGGAATGGAGTGGAGTGGAGTGGAATGGAGGGGAGTAAGAGGAAGAGAATGGAATGGAATCGAAAGGAGGGAAGTGCAATTGTGTGGAGTGGAGTGGAGATGAAAGGAGTGGAGTGATGTGGAGTCGAGAGGAAAGGAATGGAATGGCATGGAATGGAGTTAAGTGGAGTGGAATGTAGTGGAAGGTAATGGAGTGGAATGAAAAGGAGTGGATTGGAATGGAGTGGAATGGAATGGAGTGGAATGGAGTGGAGTAGAATGGAGTGGGTTGCAGAGGAGTGGAATGGAGTGGAATGGTAGGGAATGGAATGGAATGTAGTGGAAAGGAATGGAATGGAGTGGATTGAAATTAAATGGAAAGGATTGGAGTGCAGTGGAATGGAGGGTAGTGGAATAAAATGGAGTATAGTGCAGTGGAATGGAGTGGACTGGAGTGGAGATGAGTGTAGTGGACCGAAATGTAATGGAATGGAGCGGAGTGGAACGGTGCGGAGTGGGGTGGAAAGGAATGGAACAGAATGGAATGGAGAGGAATGGAGTGGCATGTAGTGGAGTGGAGTGAAGTGGAAAGGAATGGAATTGAATGGAATTGAATGGAGTGGATTGGAGTGCAATAGAATGGAGTGGAGTGGAGTGGAATGCAGTGGAGTAGATTTTAGTGGAATGGAGTGTAGTGGAATGGAATGGAATGGCATGGAATGGAATGGAACAGAAGCGGAGATAGTGCGACTGTGCTCCAGGCTATGTGACAGAGTGAGATAACATTGAAAGAAAGGAATGGAATGGAATGGAATGGAGTGGACTGCATGGGAACAGAGTGGAGTCAAGTGGAGTGGCCTGGAATGGAGAGAACTGGAATGAGATGGAATGGAATGGATTGAAATGGAGCGGAGTGAGGTGGAGCGGAATACAGTGCAATGGAGATGAATGCAAGGGGATGGCGTGAAATGGACTGGAGTGGAATGCCGTTAAGTGTAGAGGAGTGTAAAGCAGTGGAATGCAATTTGATGTAACGCAATGTAGTGGAGTGGACTGGAGTAGAATGGAAGGAAATGGAACGGAGCAGAGCCTAGCAGAGCTGAATGGAGTGGAACGGAAAGAAAAGGAACAGAACAGAACGGGAGCTGAGACTGTGCCACTGCACTCCATGCTGAGTGACAGAGTGAGATACTCTCGAAAGAAAGGAAAAGAATGCACTGGAGTACAACAGAACGGCATGGAATGGAATGGAATGGAATGGAATAGAATGGAGTAGAATGGAATGGAATGGAGTGGATTGGAGTGAAGTGGAGTGGAGTGGAATGGAATGGAGAGAAATGGAATGGGATGGAATGGAATGGAATGAACCGGAGTTGATTGAGGTGGAGAGGATAGCAGTGGAATGGAGCGGAATGGAATGAGAAGGAGTGGAATTGAGAGGAGAGCATTGCAGCAAAGTGGAGGAGTGGAATGGAGTGGAATGGATTTGGATGTAATGGAATGTAGTGGAGTGGAGTAGAGTTGAGTGGAACGGAGGAGAATAGAATGGAATTGAAAGTAATGGAATGGAAAGCAGTGGAAGGGAATGGAATGCAAAGAATGGAGTGGAGTGGAAAGGAGTAGAATGGAATGGAGTGGAACGGAATGGAATGGAATAGAATGGAATGGATTGGAGTGGGAAAGATTGGAGTGCAGTGGAATGGAGTGGAATAGAATGGAGTGGAGTGGAGTGGAGGGAAGAGGAATGGAGTAGAATGGAATGGAATGGAAAGGAATGGAAAGGAATGGAGTGGATTGGAAAGGGAGTGGAGTGGAGTAGAATGGATTGGAATGCAATGGAATGGAGTGACGTGGAATAGTTTGGAAAGGAATGGCATGGAATGGAGTAGAGTGGAATGGAGGGGAATGGAATGCAATGGAATTGAGTGGAATGGAGTGGAGTGGAGTGGAGTGGAGAGGAATTTAATGGAGTGGAAAGGTGTGAAAGGAGTGGAATGGAGTGGAGTGGAATGCAATGGAGTAGATTGGAATGAAGTGGAAAGGAATGGAATGGAGAGAAGTAGAGTAGAATGGAGTGGATTGGAATGGAGGGGAGCAGAGTGGAGTTAACAGCAGTGGATTGGAATACAGCGGATGGAGTAGAGTGGAAGGGAGTGTAATTATATGGAATGGAATGGATTGGATTGGATTGGAGTGGAAGGGAGTGGAGTGGAGTTGAAAGTAGAGGAATCGAAAGAAGTGGAAAGGAGTGGAGTAGAGTGGATTACAGTGGATTGGAATGGAATGGAGTGGAGTGGAATGGTGTGGAAACGAATGGAAGGGAGGGGAGTGGAATGGAACGAAATGGAATGGAATGTAGTGGAATGGAGAGGAGTGGAGTGGACTGGAGTGGAATTTAATCGAATGGAGTTTACTGAAGTGGAATGTATTTGAGAGGAGGGTAATGGACAGGAATTGAGTGGAGTGGAGTGGAGTGAAATACATCGGAATGGCATGGAATTGAATGGAATGGAGGGTACTGGAATGCAGTGGAGTCTAGTCGATTGGAGTGGTGAGGAATAGAACGGAGTGGCATGGAATGGAGCACAGTGGAATGCAATGGAGTGGAGTGGATTGGAAAGGGGTGGAGTGGAGTGACGATGGGTGAAGTGGAATGAAATGGAGTGGAGTGCAGAGGAGTCTCATGGAATGGAATGGAACGCAATGGAAGCTGAGATTGTACCACTGCGCTCCAGGATGGGTGACAGAGTGTGATACTCTCGAAAGAAAGGAATGGAATGGAATGCAGTGGAATGGAATGGAATGCAATGGGGTGCATTGGAGTGGAGTGGAATGAAGTGAAGTGGATTGGAGTGGAATGGAGAGGAATGGAACGGAATGGAATGGAATGAAGTGGACTGGAGTGGGGTGGAGTTGAGTTCAATGGAATGGAGCGAAATGGAATCAGATGCAGTGAAATGGAGTAGGGAGGAGTGCAGTAGAGTGAAAAGGAGTGCAATGGAGTGGAATGGAATCGGAAGTAATGGAAAGTAGTGGAGTGGATGGAACGGATAGGAAAGGAGTGGAGCGGAGTGGAATGGAATGGAGTGGGAGGTGGGATGGGGCCACTGCACTCCAGGCTGGCTGACTGAGTGAGATATTCTCGAAATAAAGGAATGGAATGGAATGCCATAGAATGGAATTGAACGGAGTGGAGTGGAGTGGAATGGAGTGAGTTGGAGCAGAGTGGAATGAAGAATGCAATGGGATGGAAGGGAATTGAATGAAATGCAGTGGAGTGCAGTGGAGTGCATTGCAGTGGAATGGAGCAGAATGGAATGGAAAGGAGTGGAATGGGCAGGAGTGGAGTGCACTGGAGAGGAGAGGTTAGGAATGCAGTGGAATGGAATTGGATGTAATGGAACGTAGAGAAGTGGAGTGGAATGGAGTGGGCCAGGGTGGAATGGAATGGAATGCAATGGAAAGGAATGGAGTGGAATAGAATGGAATGGAATGGAATGGAAAGGAACGGAGTGGAATGAAATGTAGTGGAGTGGAGTGAAATGGAGTGGAATGGAATGGAGTGGAGTGGAGTGGAATGTGATAGAATGGAGAGGAGGGGAATGGAGCAGAATGGAATGGAGTGCAGCGGAATGGAGTGGAGTGGAATGGAATCAAATGGAGTGGAATGGAACCAAGTGGAATGGAATGGAGTGCAATAGACTAGAATTGAGTGTAGTGTAGTGGAATTTAGTGGAATGGACTGAAATTGAGTGGAATGGAATGGAATGGAATGGAAAGGAATAGAATTGAATGGAACGGAATTAAAAGAATGCAATGGAATGCAATGGAATAGAATGCAATGGAATGTATAGTTGACATGTAATATGAGCTGAGATTGTGACACTGCACTCCAGCCAGGGTGACATAGTGATATCCTGTCGTAAGAAGTGAATGGAATGCAATGGAGTGAAATGGAATGGAAAGAAATGGAATGGAGTGGAGTGGAAGGGAATGGAGTGGAATGGAAGCGAATGCAGTGGAGTGGAGCGGGGTGGAGTGGAATGAAATGGAATGCAGTGGACTGTAATGGCATGGAGTGGAAAGAAGTAGAGTGGAATGGAGTGGAATGGAATGGACTGGCATAGAATGGAGTGTAATTGAATGCAATGGAGTGGATTGGAAAGGAATAGAAAGGAGTAGAGTGGAGTAGAGTGGTGTGGAGTGGAGTGGAATGGAGCTGAATGTACTTCAATGGAGTACAATGGAATGGAACGGAGTGGAATGGAATGGAATGATATGAGGTGGATTGGAGTGGAATGTAGTGGAGTGGAATGGAATGCAATAGAATGGAATGGAGTAGAGTGTAACGGAATGCAGTGGCGATAAGTGGAGTGGAATGGAATGCATTGGAGTAGAGTGGAGTGGAATGGAATGGAATGGAGTGGAGAGGAGGGGAGTGGAGTGGAATGGAATTGAGTGAAGTGGAGTGCAGTTGAATGGAATATCGTGGTGTGGAGTGGAGTGGAAGTGAATGGAGTGAATAGGAGTGGAATTAAATGAAATGGAATGGAGTGGAGAGAAACGCAGTTGATTGGAGTGGAGTGGAGTGGAAAGGAATGGAAAGGAGTGGGATGGAGTCTTATGGATTGGAGTGGAATGGAGTGGAATGGAATGAAGTGGAAAGGAGTGGAACGGAGTGAAATTGAATTTAGTGGACTGGAGTGGAATGGAGTTAAATGGAATGGAATGGAATGGAGTGGAATGGAATGGAATGGAGTGGAGTGGAATGGAATAGAATGGAATGGAATGGAATAGAATGGAATGGAGTGGAGTGGAGAGGAGTGGAGTGGATTGGAGTGAAGTGGAGTGGAATGGAATTGAGTGGAGCGGAGAGGAAAGGAATGGAATGGAGTGGAGTGGAATGGCATGGAATGGAGTGGAATGGAATGGATAGAAGTGGAGTGGAGTGGAGTGGATTGGAGTGTAGTGCAAGGGAATGGAGTGCAGTGTAATGGACTGGAATGGAGCAGAGCAGAATGGAGTGGACTGGAGTGGAGTGGAATGGAATGGGATGGAATGGAATGGGAGCTGCGATTTTACCAGTGTGCTCTAAGCAGGGTGACTGAGTGTCATACTCTCAAAAGAAAGGAATGGAATGGAACGCAGTGGAATGGAATGGAACAGAGTGGACATTAGTGGAGTGGAATGTGGAGGAATGGAATGAAATGGAACGTAATGGCATGAATTGGAGTGGTGTGGGTTGGAATGGATTATAGTGGAATGGGGTGGAAAGGAATGGGATGGAGTGGAATGGAGTGCAGTGGAGTTGAACGGAGTTGAATGGCCTAGAATTGAGTGGACAGTAGTGGAATGTAATGGAATGGAATGGAATCCATTGTAATAGAATATAATACAATGGAAAGTTGAGATGTAGTGTGAGCTGAGATTGTGCCACTGCACTCCAGACTGGGTGACACGTTATATCCTGTGGATAGAAAGGAATGGAATGCAATAGAGTGAAATGAAATGGAGTGGAATGGAATTGAATGGAATGGAGTGGAGTGGAGTGGAGTGGAGTCGAATTGAGACGAATGGAATGGGACGGAGTGGAATGGAACGGAGTGGAGTGGAGTATCGTGGAGTGAAATAGAATGGAATGCAATGGGTTGGAATGGAATGCAATGGACTGCTGAAAGGAAATGTGAGCTGTTATTGTTCCACTGCACTCCAGCCTTTGTGACGGAATGAAATCCTGTGGAAAAAAAGGATTGGAATGGAATGGAATGGAATGGAATGGAATGGAATGGAATGGAGAGGAGTGTAGTGGTGTGGAGTGAAATGGAGTGGAGTGTCGTGGAGGAGACTGGAATGGAGTGGAATGGAATGAAGAGGAAAGGAACGGAGTGGAGTGGAATGGAACGGAGTGGAGTGGAATGGAACGGAGTGGAGTGGAATGGAACGGAGTGGAGTGGAATGGAATCCAATGGAATGAAATGGAATTGAATCGAATGGAATGAAGAAATATGTGCAGTGATTTGGCCACTGCGCTGGAGCCTGCGTGACAGAGGGAGATCCTGTCGATAAAACAGAGTGGAATGGAAGGGATTGGAATGGAATGGAATGGAACGTATTGGAGTGGAGTGGAGTGGAATTGAGTGGAGTGGAGTGCACTGGAATGGAATGGAATGCAATGGAATGTAATGGAATGATGAAATGATATGTGAGCTGAGATTGTGCCACTGCACTCCACGCTGGGTGACAGAGTGAGATACTCTTGAAAGAAAGAAATGGAATGGAAAGAATTTTTAATTGGGTGGATTCGAGTGGACTGAAGTAGAGTGCAGTGGAATGGAGAGGAATGGAATGGAATGGAATCGGATGTAAAGGAATGGAGTGATGTGGAGTGGAGTGGTGAGGAGTGTAGTGCTGTGGAAAGGAGCAGAAAGTAATGGGATGGTGTGGAGTGGAGTGCAGTGCAGTGGAGTGGAGAGGAGTGCAATGGCGTGGAATGGAATCGGATGTAAAGGAACGTACTGGAGTGGAGTGGAGTGGAAAGGAGTGGAATGGAATGGAATTGAATGTAATGGAAAGCAAAGGAATGGAATGCGATGCAATGGAATTTAATGCAATAGAATGCAGTTCAATAGAGAGTTGACATGTAATGTGAGCTGAGATTGTGCCTAAGCTCTCCAGGCTGTTTGACACAGTGATATCGTGTCGAAAGAATGGAGTGGAATGCAGTGGTGTGAAATGGAATGGAATGTAGTGGACAGGAGGAGAATGGAGTGGAGTGAAGAGGAACAGAGTGGAATGGAATGGGATGCAGTGGAATGGAATGCAGTGGAGTGGAGTGAAATAGAAAGAAATGGAATGGGATGGAATGGAATGTAATGGAATGGAGAAGAGAAATGTGAGCTTAGATTGTGTGACTACACTCCAGCCTTAGTGACCGAGAGAGATTCTGTGGAAGGAAAGAACTGATTTCAAAGGAGTGGAATGGAAGGGAATGTAGTACAGTGGAGTAGAGTGGAATGGAGTGAAACAGAATAGAATGGAGTGGAATGCAATGGAATGGAATGGAATGGAGTGGAGTGGAATAGAGAGGAGTGCACTGCAATGGAGTGGAGTGGAGTGGAAGGGAGTGGAATGCAATGGAATGTAGTGGAGTGCAGTGGAGTGGAATGGAATGGAGTGGACAGGATTGGAAGGTGTAGAGTGGACTGGAATGGAATAGAATGGAACAGAATGCAGTGTAGTGGAGGGGAGTGGAGGTGAGTGGAGTGGCATGGAGTGGAATGGAATGGAATGGAGTGAAATGGAGTCCAATGGATTGGAATGGAGTGGAGTGGAGTGGAGTGGAATGGAGAGGAGTCGAATGGAATGGAAGGGAATGCAACGGAACGCAGTGGTGTGGATTGGAAAGCAGTGAAATGGAGTACTATGGAATCTAAAGGAGTGGAGTGGAGTCTAGTGGAGTGGAATGGAATGGAACCAAATGGAATGGAATGGCACGGAATGGAGTGGAGTAGAGTGGAGTGGGAAGGAAGGGAGATGAGTAAAATGGAGAGGAATGGAATGGAGTGGAGTGGATTGGATTGGAATGAACTGGAATGCAGAGGGATGGAATGCCGTGGAACGGAATGGACTGCAATGGAATTGAATGGAGTGAAATGGAGAGGAGTGGAGTGGAGTGGAATGGAGTGGAAATGAATGGAATGGAGTGGAATGGAAGGGAATGGAGACAAGTGGATAGGAATTGAATGAAGCAGATTGGAGTGGAGTGGAGTGGAGTGGCATGGAATGGAATGAAGTGGAAGGGAATGCAATGGAGTGGAATGTAATGGAATAAAATGGAATGGAGTGGAATGGAGAGGAATGGAGTGGAGTGGAGTGGAATGGAGGGGAGTAAGAGGAAGAGAATGGAATGGAATCGAAAGGAGGGATGTGCAATTGTGTGGAGGGGAGTGGAGATGAAAGGAGTGGAGTGATGTGGAGTCGAGAGGAAAGGAATGGAATGGCATGGAATGGAGTTAAGTGGAGTGGAATGGAGTGGAAGGTAATGGAGTGGAATGAAAAGGAGTGGATTGGAATGGAGTGGAATGGAATGGAGTGGAATGGAGTGGAGTAGAATGGAGTGGGTTGCAGAGGAGTGGAATGGAGTGGAATGGAAGGGAATGGAATGGAATGTAGTGGAAAGGAATGGAATGGAGTGGATTGAAATTAAATGGAAAGGATTGGAGTGCAGTGGAATGGAGGGGAGTGGAATAAAATGGAGTATAGTGCAGTGGAATGGAGTGGACTGGAGTGGAGATGAGTGTAGTGGACCGAAATGGAATGGAATGGAGTGGAGTAGAACGGTGTGGAGTGGGGTGGAAAGGAATGGAACAGAATGGAATGGAGAGGAATGGAGTGGCATGTAGTGGAGTGGAGTGAAGTGGAAAGGAATGGAATTGAATGGAATTGAATGGAGTGGATTGAAGTGCAATAGAATGGAGTGGAGTGGAGTGGAATGCAGTGGAGTAGATTTTAGTGGAATGGAGTGTAGTGGAATGGAATGGAATGGCATGGAATGGAATGGAACAGAAGCGGAGATAGTGCGACTGTGCTCCAGGCTATGTGACAGAGTGAGATAACATTGAAAGAAAGGAATGGAATGGAATGGAATGGAGTGGACTGCATGGGAACAGAGTGGAGTCAAGTGGAGTGGCCTGGAATGGAGAGAACTGGAATGAGATGGAATGGAATGGATTGAAATGGAGCGGAGTGAGGGGGAGGGGAATACAGTGCAATGGAGATGAATGCAAGGGGATGGCGTGAAATGGAGTGGAGTGGAATGCCGTTAAGTGTAGAGGAGTGTAAAGCAGTGGAATGCAATTGGATGTAACGCAATGTAGTGGAGTGGACTGGAGTAGAATGGAAGGAAATGGAACGGAGCAGAGCCTAGCAGAGCTGAATGGAGTGGAACGGAAAGAAAAGGAACAGAACAGAACGGGAGCTGAGACTGTGCCACTGCACTCCATGCTGAGTGACAGAGTGAGATACTCTCGAAAGAAAGGAAAAGAATGCAATGGAGTACAACAGAACGGCATGGAATGGAATGGAATGGAATGGAATAGAATGGAGTAGAATGGAATGGAATGGAGTGGATTGGAGTGAAGTGGAGTGGAGTGGAATGGAATGGAGAGAAATGGAATGGGATGGAATGGAATGGAATGAACCGGAGTTGATTGAGGTGGAGAGGATAGCAGTGGAATGGAGCGGAATGGAATGAGAAGGAGTGGAATTGAGAGGAGAGCATTGCAGCAAAGTGGAGGAGTGGAATGGAGTGGAATGGATTTGGATGTAATGGAATGTAGTGGAGTGGAGTAGAGTTGAGTGGAACGGAGGAGAATAGAATAGAATTGAAAGTAATGGAATGGAAAGCAGTGGAAGGGAATGGAATGCAAAGAATGGAGTGGAGTGGAAAGGAGTAGAATGGAATGGAGTGGAACGGAATGGAATGGAATAGAATGGAATGGATTGGAGTGGGAAAGATTGGAGTGCAGTGGAATGGAGTGGAATAGAATGGAGTGGAGTGGAGTGGAGGGAAGAGGAATGGAGTAGAATGGAATGGAATGGAAAGGAATGGAAAGGAATGGAGTGGATTGGAAAGGGAGTGGAGTGGAGTAGAATGGATTGGAATGCAATGGAATGGAGTGACGTGGAATAGTTTGGAAAGGAATGGCATGGAATGGAGTAGAGTGGAATGGAGGGGAATGGAATGCAATGGAATTGAGTGGAATGGAGTGGAGTGGAGTGGAGTGGAGAGGAATGGAATGGAGTGGAAAGGTGTGAAAGGAGTGGAATGGAGTGGAGTGGAATGCAATGGAGTAGATTGGAATGAAGTGGAAAGGAATGGAATGGAGAGAAGTAGAGTAGAATGGAGTGGATTGGAATGGAGGGGAGCAGAGTGGAGTTAACAGCAGTGGATTGGAATACAGCGGATGGAGTAGAGTGGAAGGGAGTGTAATTATATGGAATGGAATGGATTGGATTGGATTGGAGTGGAAGGGAGTGGAGTGGAGTTGAAAGTAGAGGAATCGAAAGAAGTGGAAAGGAGTGGAGTAGAGTGGATTAGAGTGGATTGGAATGGAATGGAGTGGAGTGGAATGGTGTGGAAACGAATGGAAGGGAGGGGAGTGGAATGGAACGAAATGGAATGGAATGTAGTGGAATGGAGAGGAGTGGAGTGGACTGGAGTGGAATTTAATCGAATGGAGTTTACTGAAGTGGAATGTATTTGAGAGGAGGGTAATGGACAGGAATTGAGTGGAGTGGAGTGGAGTGAAATACATCGGAATGGCATGGAATTGAATGGAATGGAGGGTAGTGGAATGCAGTGGAGTCTAGTCGATTGGAGTGGTGAGGAATAGAACGGAGTGGCATGGAATGGAGCACAGTGGAATGCAATGGAGTGGAGTGGATTGGAAAGGGGTGGAGTGGAGTGACGATGGGTGAAGTGGAATGGAATGGAGTGGAGTGCAGAGGAGTCTCATGGAATGGAATGGAACGCAATGGAAGCTGAGATTGTACCACTGCGCTCCAGGATGGGTGACAGAGTGTGATACTCTCGAAAGAAAGGAATGGAATGGAATGCAGTGGAATGGAATGGAATGCAATGGGGTGCATTGGAGTGGAGTGGAATGAAGTGAAGTGGATTGGAGTGGAATGGAGAGGAATGGAACGGAATGGAATGGAATGAAGTGGACTGGAGTGGGGTGGAGTTGAGTTCAATGGAATGGAGCGAAATGGAATCAGATGCAGTGAAATGGAGTAGGGAGGAGTGCAGTAGAGTGAAAAGGAGTGCAATGGAGTGGAATGGAATCGGAAGAAATGGAAAGTAGTGGAGTGGATGGAACGGATAGGAAAGGAGTGGAGCGGAGTGGAATGGAATGGAGCGGGAGGTGGGATGGGGCCACTGCACTCCAGGCTGGCTGACTGAGTGAGACATTCTCGAAATAAAGGAATGGAATGGAATGCCATAGAATGGAATGGAACGAAGTGGAGTGGAGTGGAATGGAGTGAGTTGGAGCAGAGTGGAATGAAGAATGCAATGGGATGGAAGGGAATTGAATGAAATGCAGTGGAGTGCATTGCAGTGGAATGGAGCAGAATTGAATGGAAAGGAGTGGAATGGGCAGGAGTGGAGTGCACTGGAGAGGAGAGGTTAGGAATGCAGTGGAATGGAATTGGATGTAATGGAACGTAGAGAAGTGGAGTGGAATGGAGTGGGCCAGAGTGGAATGGAATGGAATGCAATGGAAAGGAATGGAGTGGAATAGAATGGAATGGAATGGAATGGAAAGGAACGGAGTGGAATGAAATGTAGTGGAGTGCAGTGAAATGCAGTGGAATGGAATGGAGTGGAGTGGAGTGGAATGTGATAGAATGGAGAGGAGGGGAATGGAGCAGAATGGAATGGAGTGCAGCGGAATGGAGTGGAGTGGAATGGAATCAAATGGAGTGGAATGGAACCAAGTGGAATGGAATGGAGTGCAATAGACTAGGATTGAGTGTAGTGTAGTGGAATTTAGTGGAATGGACTGAAATGGAGTGGAATGGAATGGAATTGAGAGGAATGGAATGGAATGGAATGGAATGGAATGGAATAGAATTGAATGGAACGGAATTAAAACAATGCAATGGAATGCAATGGAATAGAATGCAATGGAATGTATAGTTGACATGTAATATGAGCTGAGATTGGGACACTGCACTCCAGCCAGGGTGACATAGTGATATCCTGTCGTAAGAAGTGAATGGAATGCAATGGAGTGAAATGGAATGGAAAGAAATGGAATGGAGTGGAGTGGAAGGGAATGGAGTGGAATGGAAGCGAATGCAGTGGAGTGGAGCGGGGTGGAGTGGAATGAAATGGAATGCAGTGGACTGTAATGGCATGGAGTGGAAAGAAGTAGAGTGGAATGGAGTGGAATGGAATGGACTGGCATAGAATGGAGTGTAATTGAATGCAATGGAGTGGATTGGAAAGGAATAGAAAGGAGTAGAGTGGAGTAGAGTGGTGTGGAGTGGAGTGGAATGGAGCTGAATGTACTTCAATGGAGTACAATGGAATGGAACGGAGTGGAATGGAATGGAATGATATGAGGTGGATTGGAGTGGAATGTAGTGGAGTGGAATGGAATGGAATAGAATGGAATGGAGTAGAGTGTAACGGAATGCAGTGGCGATAAGTGGAGTGGAATGGAATGCATTGGAGTAGAGTGGAGTGGAATGGAATGGAATGGAGTGGAGAGGAGGGGAGTGGAGTGGAATGGAATTGAGTGAAGTGCAGTGCAGTTGAATGGAATATCGTGGTGTGGAGTGGAGTGGAAGTGAATGGAGTGAATAGGAGTGGAATTAAATGAAATGGAATGCAGTGGAGAGAAACGCAGTTGATTGGAGTGGAGTGGAGTGGAAAGGAATGGAAAGGAGTGGGATGGAGTCTTATGGATTGGAGTGGAATGGAGTGGAATGGAATGAAGTGGAAAGGAGTGGAACGGAGTGAAATTGAATTTAGTGGACTGGAGTGGAATGGAGTTAAATGGAATGGAATGGAATGGAGTGGAATGGAATGGAATGGAGTGGAGTGGAATGGAATGGAATGGAGTGGAGTGGAATGGAATAGAATGGAATGGAATGGAATAGAATGGAATGGAGTGGAGTGGAGAGGAGTGGAATGGATTGGAGTGAAGTGGAGTGGAATGGAATAGAGTGGAGCGGAGAGGAAAGGAATGGAATGGAGTGGAGTGGAATGGCATGGAATGGAGTGGAATGGAATGGATAGAAGTGGAGTGGAGTGGAGTGGATTGGAGTGTAGTGGAAGGGAATGGAGTGCAGTGTAATGGACTGGAATGGAGCAGAGCAGAATGGAGTGGACTGGAGTGGAGTGGAATGGAATGGGATAGAATGGAATGGGAGCTGCGATTTTAGCAGTGTGCTCTAGGCAGTGTAACTGAGTGTCATACTCTCAAAAGAAAGGAATGGAATGGAACGCAGTGGAATGGAATGGAACAGAGTGGACATTAGTGGAGTGGAATGTGGAGGAATGGAATGAAATGGAACGTAATGCCATGAATTGGAGTGATGTGGGTTGGAATGGATTATAGTGGAATGGGGTGGAAAGGAATGGGATGGAGTGGAATGGAGTGCAGTGGAGTTGAACGGAGTTGAATGGCCTAGAATTGAGTGGACAGTAGTGGAATGTAATGGAATGGAATGGAATCCATTGTAATAGAATATAATACAATGGAAAGTTGAGATGTAGTGTGAGCTGAGATTGTGCCACTGCACTCCAGACTGGGTGACACGTTATATCCTGTGGATAGAAAGGAATGGAATGCAATAGAGTGAAATGGAATGGAGTGGAATGGAATTGAATGGAATGGAGTGGAGTGGAGTGGAGTGGAGTCGAATGGAGACGAATGGAATGGGACGGAGTGGAATGGAACGGAGTGGAGTGGAGTATCGTGGAGTGAAATAGAATGGAATGCAATGGGTTGGAATGGAATGCAATGGACTGCTGAAAGGAAATGTGAGCTGTTATTGTTCCACTGCACTCCAGCCTTTGTGACGGAATGAAATCCTGTGGAAAAAAAGGATTGGAATGGAATGGAATGGAATGGAATGGAATGGAATGGAATGGAGAGGAGTGTAGTGGTGTGGAGTGAAATGGAGTGGAGTGTCGTGGAGGAGAGTGGAATGGAGTGGAATGGAATGAAGAGGAAAGGAACGGAGTGGAGTGGAATGGAACGGAGTGGAGTGGAATGGAACGGAGTGGAGTGGAATGGAACGGAGTGGAGTGGAATGGAATCCAATGGAATGAAATGGAATTGAATCGAATGGAATGAAGAAATATGTGCAGTGATTTGGCCACTGCGCTGGAGCCTGCGTGACAGAGGGAGATCCTGTCGATAAAACAGAGTGGAATGGAAGGGATTGGAATGGAATGGAATGGAACGTATTGGAGTGGAGTGGAGTGGAATTGAGTGGAGTGGAGTGCACTGGAATGGAATGGAATGCAATGGAATGTAATGGAATGATGAAATGATATGTGAGCTGAGATTGTGCCACTGCACTCCACGCTGGGTGACAGAGTGAGATACTCTTGAAAGAAAGAAATGGAATGGAAAGAATTTTTAATTGGGTGGATTCGAGTGGACTGAAGTAGAGTGCAGTGGAATGGAGAGGAATGGAATGGAATGGAATCGGATGTAAAGGAATGGAGTGATGTGGAGTGGAGTGGTGAGGAGTGTAGTGCTGTGGAATGGAGCAGAAAGTAATGGGATGGTGTGGAGTGGAGTGCAGTGCAGTGGAGTGGAGAGGAGTGCAATGGCGTGGAATGGAATCAGATGTAAAGGAACGTACTGGAGTGGAGTGGAGTGGAAAGGAGTGGAATGGAATGGAATTGAATGTAATGCAAAGCAAAGGAATGGAATGCGATGCAATGGAATTTAATGCAATAGAATGCAGTTCAATAGAGAGTTGACATGTAATGTGAGCTGAGATTGTGCCTAAGCTCTCCAGGCTGTTTGACACAGTGATATCGTGTCGAAAGAATGGAGTGGAATGCAGTGGTGTGAAATGGAATGGAATGTAGTGGACAGGAGGAGAATGGAGTGGAGTGAAGAGGAACAGAGTGGAATGGAATGGGATGCAGTGGAATGGAATGCAGTGGAGTGGAGTGAAATAGAAAGAAATGGAATGGGATGGAATGGAATGCAATGGAATGGAGAAGAGAAATGTGAGCTGAGATTGTGTGACTACACTCCAGCCTTAGTGACCGAGAGAGATTCTGTGGAAGGAAAGAACTGATTTCAAAGGAGTGGAATGGAAGGGAATGTAGTACAGTGGAGTAGAGTGGAATGGAGTGAAACAGAATAGAATGGAGTGGAATGCAATGGAATGGAATGGAATGGAGTGGAGTGGAATAGAGTGGAGTGCACTGCAATGGAGTGGAGTGGAGTGGAAGGGAGTGGAATGCAATGGAATGTAGTGGAGTGCAGTGGAGTGGAATGGAATGGAGTGGACAGGATTGGAAGGTGTAGAGTGGACTGGAATGGAATAGAATGGAACAGAATGCAGTGTAGTGGAGGGGAGTGGAGGTGAGTGGAGTGGCATGGAGTGGAATGGAATGGAATGGAGTGAAATGGAATCCAATGGATTGGAAAGGAGTGGAATGGAGTGGAGTGGAATGGAGAGGAGTCGAATGGAATGGAAGGGAATGCAACGGAACGCAGTGGTGTGGATTGGAAAGCAGTGAAATGGAGTACTATGGAATCTAAAGGAGTGGAGTGGAGTCTAGTGGAGTGGAATGGAATGGAACCAAATGGAATGGAATGGCACGGAATGGAGTGGAGTAGAGTGGAGTGGGAAGGAAGGGAGATGAGTGGAATGGAGAGGAATGGAATGGAGTGGAGTGGATTGGATTGGAATGAACTGGAATGGAGAGGGATGGAATGAAGTGGAACGGAATGGACTGCAATGGAATTGAATGGAGTGAAATGGAGAGGAGTGGAGTGGAGTGGAATGGAGTGGAAATGAATGGAATGGAGTGGAATGGAAGGGAATGGAGACAAGTGGATAGGAATTGAATGAAGCAGATTGGAGTGGAGTGGAGTGGAGTGGCATGGAATGGAATGAAGTGGAAGGGAATGCAATGGAGTGGAATGTAATGGAATAAAATGGAATGGAGTGGAATGGAGAGGAATGGAGTGGAGTGGAGTGGAATGGAGGGGAGTAAGAGGAAGAGAATAGAATGGAATCGAAAGGAGGGAAGTGCAATTGTGTGGAGTGGAGTGGAGATGAAAGGAGTGGAGTGATGTGGAGTCGAGAGGAAAGGAATGGAATGGCATGGAATGGAGTTAAGTGGAGTGGAATGGAGTGGAAGGTAATGGAGTGGAATGAAAAGGAGTGGATTGGAATGGAGTGGAATGGAATGGAGTGGAATGGAGTGGAGTAGAATGGAGTGGGTTGCAGAGGAGTGGAATGGAGTGGAATGGTAGGGAATGGAATGGAATGTAGTGGAAAGGAATGGAATGGAGTGGATTGAAATTAAATGGAAAGGATTGGAGTGCAGTGGAATGGAGGGTAGTGGAATAAAATGGAGTATAGTGCAGTGGAATGGAGTGGACTGGAGTGGAGATGAGTGTAGTGGACCGAAATGGAATGGAATGGAGTGGAGTGGAACGTTGTGGGGTGGGGTGGAAAGGAATGGAACAGAATGGAATGGAGAGGAATGGAGTGGCATGTAGTGGAGTGGAGTGAAGTGGAAAGGAATGGAATTGAATGGAATTGAATGGAGTGGATTGGAGTGCAATAGAATGGAGTGGAGTGGAGTGGAATGCAGTGGAGTAGATTTTAGTGGAATGGAGTGTAGTGGAATGGAATGGAATGGCATGGAATGGAATGGAACAGAAGCGGAGATAGTGCGACTGTGCTCCAGGCTATGTGACAGAGTGAGATAACATTGAAAGAAAGGAATGGAATGGAATGGAATGGAGTGGACTGCATGGGAACAGAGTGGAGTCAAGTGGAGTGGCCTGGAATGGAGAGAACTGGAATGAGATGGAATGGAATGGATTGAAATGGAGCGGAGTGAGGTGGAGCGGAATACAGTGCAATGGAGATGAATACAAGGGGATGGCGTGAAATGGAGTGGAGTGGAATGCCGTTAAGTGTAGAGGAGTGTAAAGCAGTGGAATGCAATTGGATGTAACGCAATGTAGTGGAGTGGACTGGAGTAGAATGGAAGGAAATGGAACGGAGCAGAGCCTAGCAGAGCTGAATGGAGTGGAACGGAAAGAAAAGGAACAGAACAGAACGGGAGCTGAGACTGTGCCACTGCACTCCATGCTGAGTGACAGAGTGAGATACTCTCGAAAGAAAGGAAAAGAATGCAATGGAGTACAACAGAACGGCATGGAATGGAATGGAATGGAATGGAATAGAATGGAGTAGAATGGAATGGAATGGAGTGGATTGGAGTGAAGTGGAGTGGAGTGGAATGGAATGGAGAGAAATGGAATGGGATGGAATGGAATGGAATGAACCGGAGTTGATTGAGGTGGAGAGGATAGCAGTGGAATGGAGCGGAATGGAATGAGAAGGAGTGGAATTGAGAGGAGAGCATTGCAGCAAAGTGGAGGAGTGGAATGGAGTGGAATGGATTTGGATGTAATGGAATGTAGTGGAGTGGAGTAGAGTTGAGTGGAACGGAGGAGAATAGAATAGAATTGAAAGTAATGGAATGGAAAGCAGTGGAAGGGAATGGAATGCAAAGAATGGAGTGGAGTGGAAAGGAGTAGAATGGAATGGAGTGGAACGGAATGGAATGGAATAGAATGGAATGGATTGGAGTGGGAAAGATTGGAGTGCAGTGGAATGGAGTGGAATAGAATGGAGTGGAGTGGAGTGGAGGGAAGAGGAATGGAGTAGAATGGAATGGAATGGAAAGGAATGGAAAGGAATGGAGTGGATTGGAAAGGGAGTGGAGTGGAGTAGAATGGATTGGAATGCAATGGAATGGAGTGACGTGGAATAGTTTGGAAAGGAATGGCATGGAATGGAGTAGAGTGGAATGGAGGGGAATGGAATGCAATGGAATTGAGTGGAATGGAGTGGAGTGGAGTGGAGTGGAGAGGAATGGAATGGAGTGGAAAGGTGTGAAAGGAGTGGAATGGAGTGGAGTGGAATGCAATGGAGTAGATTGGAATGAAGTGGAAAGGAATGGAATGGAGAGAAGTAGAGTAGAATGGAGTGGATTGGAATGGAGGGGAGCAGAGTGGAGTTAACAGCAGTGGATTGGAATACAGCGGATGGAGTAGAGTGGAAGGGAGTGTAATTATATGGAATGGAATGGATTGGATTGGATTGGAGTGGAAGGGAGTGGAGTGGAGTTGAAAGTAGAGGAATCGAAAGAAGTGGAAAGGAGTGGAGTAGAGTGGATTAGAGTGGATTGGAATGGAATGGAGTGGAGTGGAATGGTGTGGAAACGAATGGAAGGGAGGGGAGTGGAATGGAATGAAATGGAATGGAATGTAGTGGAATGGAGAGGAGTGGAGTGGACTGGAGTGGAATTTAATCGAATGGAGTTTACTGAAGTGGAATGTATTTGAGAGGAGGGTAATGGACAGGAATTGAGTGGAGTGGAGTGGAGTGAAATACATCGGAATGGCATGGAATTGAATGGAATGGAGGGTAGTGGAATGCAGTGGAGTCTAGTCGATTGGAGTGGTGAGGAATAGAACGGAGTGGCATGGAATGGAGCACAGTGGAATGCAATGGAGTGGAGTGGATTGGAAAGGGGTGGAGTGGAGTGACGATGGGTGAAGTGGAATGGAATGGAGTGGAGTTCAGAGGAGTCTCATGGAATGGAATGGAACGCAATGGAAGCTGAGATTGTACCACTGCGCTCCAGGATGGGTGACAGAGTGTGATACTCTCGAAAGAAAGGAATGGAATGGAATGCAGTGGAATGGAATGGAATGCAATGGGGTGCATTGGAGTGGAGTGGAATGAAGTGAAGTGGATTGGAGTGGAATGGAGAGGAATGGAACGGAATGGAATGGAATGAAGTGGACTGGAGTGGGGTGGAGTTGAGTTCAATGGAATGGAGCGAAATGGAATCAGATGCAGTGAAATGGAGTAGGGAGGAGTGCAGTAGAGTGAAAAGGAGTGCAATGGAGTGGAATGGAATCGGAAGTAATGGAAAGTAGTGGAGTGGATGGAACGGATAGGAAAGGAGTGGAGCGGAGTGGAATGGAATGGAGCGGGAGGTGGGATGGGGCCACTGCACTCCAGGCTGGCTGACTGAGTGAGATATTCTCGAAATAAAGGAATGGAATGGAATGCCATAGAATGGAATGGAACGGAGTGGAGTGGAGTGGAATGGAGTGAGTTGGAGCAGAGTGGAATGAAGAATGCAATGGGATGGAAGGGAATTGAATGAAACGCAGTGGAGTGCAGTGGAGTGCATTGCAGTGGAATGGAGCAGAATGGAATGGAAAGGAGTGGAATGGGCAGGAGTGGAGTGCACTGGAGAGGAGAGGTTAGGAATGCAGTGGAATGGAATTGGATGTAATGGAACGTAGAGAAGTGGAGTGGAATGGAGTGGGCCAGGGTGGAATGGAATGGAATGCAATGGAAAGGAATGGAGTGGAATAGAATGGAATGGAATGGAATGGAAAGGAACGGAGTGGAATGAAATGTAGTGGAGTGGAGTGAAATGGAGTGGAATGGAATGGAGTGGAGTGGAGTGGAATGTGATAGAATGGAGAGGAGGGGAATGGAGCAGAATGGAATGGAGTGCAGCGGAATGGAGTGGAGTGGAATGGAATCAAATGGAGTGGAATGGAACCAAGTGGAATGGAATGGAGTGCAATAGACTAGAATTGAGTGTAGTGTAGTGGAATTTAGTGGAATGGACTGAAATTGAGTGGAATGGAATGGAATGGAATGGAAAGGAATAGAATTGAATGGAACGGAATTAAAAGAATGCAATGGAATGCAATGGAATAGAATGCAATGGAATGTATAGTTGACATGTAATATGAGCTGAGATTGTGACACTGCACTCCAGCCAGGGTGACATAGTGATATCCTGTCGTAAGAAGTGAATGGAATGCAATGGAGTGAAATGGAATGGAAAGAAATGGAATGGAGTGGAGTGGAAGGGAATGGAGTGGAATGGAAGCGAATGCAGTGGAGTGGAGCGGGGTGGAGTGGAATGAAATGGAATGCAGTGGACTGTAATGGCATGGAGTGGAAAGAAGTAGAGTGGAATGGAGTGGAATGGAATGGACTGGCATAGAATGGAGTGTAATTGAATGCAATGGAGTGGATTGGAAAGGAATAGAAAGGAGTAGAGTGGAGTAGAGTGGTGTGGAGTGGAGTGGAATGGAGCTGAATGTACTTCAATGGAGTACAATGGAATGGAACGGAGTGGAATGGAATGGAATGATATGAGGTGGATTGGAGTGGAATGTAGTGGAGTGGAATGGAATGGAATAGAATGGAATGGAGTAGAGTGTAACGGAATGCAGTGGCGATAAGTGGAGTGGAATGGAATGCATTGGAGTAGAGTGGAGTGGAATGGAATGGAATGGAGTGGAGAGGAGGGGAGTGGAGTGGAATGGAATTGAGTGAAGTGGAGTGCAGTTGAATGGAATATCGTGGTGTGGAGTGGAGTGGAAGTGAATGGAGTGAATAGGAGTGGAATTAAATGAAATGGAATGGAGTGGAGAGAAACGCAGTTGATTGGAGTGGAGTGGAGTGGAAAGGAATGGAAAGGAGTGGGATGGAGTCTTATGGATTGGAGTGGAATGGAGTGGAATGGAAAGAAGTGGAAAGGAGTGGAACGGAGTGAAATTGAATTTAGTGGACTGGAGTGGAATGGAGTTAAATGGAATGGAATGGAATGGAGTGGAATGGAATGGAATGGAGTGGAGTGGAATGGAATAGAATGGAATGGAATGGAATAGAATGGAATGGAGTGGAGTGGAGAGGAGTGGAATGGATTGGAGTGAAGTGGAGTGGAATGGAATTGAGTGGAGCGGAGAGGAAAGGAATGGAATGGAGTGGAGTGGAATGGCATGGAATGGAGTGGAATGGAATGGATAGAAGTGGAGTGGAGTGGAGTGGATTGGAGTGTAGTGCAAGGGAATGGAGTGCAGTGTAATGGACTGGAATGGAGCAGAGCAGAATGGAGTGGACTGGAGTGGTGTGGAATGGAATGGGATGGAATGGAATGGGAGCTGCGATTTTACCAGTGTGCTCTAAGCAGGGTGACTGAGTGTCATACTCTCAAAAGAAAGGAATGGAATGGAACGCAGTGGAATGGAATGGAACAGAGTGGACATTAGTGGAGTGGAATGTGGAGGAATGGAATGAAATGGAACGTAATGGCATGAATTGGAGTGGTGTGGGTTGGAATGGATTATAGTGGAATGGGGTGGAAAGGAATTGGATGGAGTGGAATGGAGTGCAGTGGAGTTGAACGGAGTTGAATGGCCTAGAATTGAGTGGACAGTAGTGGAATGTAATGGAATGGAATGGAATCCATTGTAATAGAATATAATACAATGGAAAGTTGAGATGTAGTGTGAGCTGAGATTGTGCCACTGCACTCCAGACTGGGTGACACGTTATATCCTGTGGATAGAAAGGAATGGAATGCAATAGAGTGAAATGAAATGGAGTGGAATGGAATTGAATGGAATGGAGTGGAGTGGAGTGGAGTGGAGTCGAATTGAGACGAATGGAATGGGACGGAGTGGAATGGAACGGAGTGGAGTGGAGTATCGTGGAGTGAAATAGAATGGAATGCAATGGGTTGGAATGGAATGCAATGGACTGCTGAAAGGAAATGTGAGCTGTTATTGTTCCACTGCACTCCAGCCTTTGTGACGGAATGAAATCCTGTGGAAAAAAAGGATTGGAATGGAATGGAATGGAATGGAATGGAATGGAATGGAATGGAATGGAATGGAATGGAATGGAATGGAGAGGAGTGTAGTGGTGTGGAGTGAAATGGAGTGGAGTGTCGTGGAGGAGACTGGAATGGAGTGGAATGGAATGAAGAGGAAAGGAACGGAGTGGAGTGGAATGGAACGGAGTGGAGTGGAATGGAACGGAGTGGAGTGGAATGGAACGGAGTGGAGTGGAATGGAATCCAATGGAATGAAATGGAATTGAATCGAATGGAATGAAGAAATATGTGCAGTGATTTGGCCACTGCGCTGGAGACTGCGTGACAGAGGGAGATCCTGTCGATAAAACAGAGTGGAATGGAAGGGATTGGAATGGAATGGAATGGAACGTATTGGAGTGGAGTGGAGTGGAATTGAGTGGAGTGGAGTGCACTGGAATGGAATGGAATGCAATGGAATGTAATGGAATGATGAAATGATATGTGAGCTGAGATTGTGCCACTGCACTCCACGCTGGGTGACAGAGTGAGATACTCTTGAAAGAAAGAAATGGAATGGAAAGAATTTTTAATTGGGTGGATTCGAGTGGACTGAAGTAGAGTGCAGTGGAATGGAGAGGAATGGAATGGAATGGAATCGGATGTAAAGGAATGGAGTGATGTGGAGTGGAGTGGTGAGGAGTGTAGTGCTGTGGAATGGAGCAGAAAGTAATGGGATGGTGTGGAGTGGAGTGCAGTGCAGTGGAGTGGAGAGGAGTGCAATGGCGTGGAATGGAATCGGATGTAAAGGAACGTACTGGAGTGGAGTGGAGTGGAAAGGAGTGGAATGGAATGGAATTGAATGTAATGCAAAGCAAAGGAATGGAATGCGATGCAATGGAATTTAATGCAATAGAATGCAGTTCAATAGAGAGTTGACATGTAATGTGAGCTGAGATTGTGCCTAAGCTCTCCAGGCTGTTTGACACAGTGATATCGTGTCGAAAGAATGGAGTGGAATGCAGTGGTGTGAAATGGAATGGAATGTAGTGGACAGGAGGAGAATGGAGTGGAGTGAAGAGGAACAGAGTGGAATGGAATGGGATGCAGTGGAATGGAATGCAGTGGAGTGGAGTGAAATAGAAAGAAATGGAATGGGATGGAATGGAATGCAATGGAATGGAGAAGAGAAATGTGAGCTGAGATTGTGTGACTACACTCCAGCCTTAGTGACCGAGAGAGATTCTGTGGAAGGAAAGAACTGATTTCAAAGGAGTGGAATGGAAGGGAATGTAGTACAGTGGAGTAGAGTGGAATGGAGTGAAACAGAATAGAATGGAGTGGAATGCAATGGAATGGAATGGAATGGAGTGGAGTGGAATAGAGAGGAGTGCACTGCAATGGAGTGGAGTGGAGTGGAAGGGAGTGGAATGCAATGGAATGTAGTGGAGTGCAGTGGAGTGGAATGGAATGGAGTGGACAGGATTGGAAGGTGTAGAGTGGACTGGAATGGAATAGAATGGAACAGAATGCAGTGTAGTGGAGGGGAGTGGAGGTGAGTGGAGTGGCATGGAGTGGAATGGAATGGAATGGAGTGAAATGGAATCCAATGGATTGGAATGGAGTGGAATGGAGTGGAGTGGAATGGAGAGGAGTCGAATGGAATGGAAGGGAATGCAACGGAACGCAGTGGTGTGGATTGGAAAGCAGTGAAATGGAGTACTATGGAATCTAAAGGAGTGGAGTGGAGTCTAGTGGAGTGGAATGGAATGGAACCAAATGGAATGGAATGGCACGGAATGGAGTGGAGTAGAGTGGAGTGGGAAGGAAGGGAGATGAGTGGAATGGAGAGGAATGGAATGGAGTGGAGTGGATTGGATTGGAATGAACTGGAATGGAGAGGGATGGAATGAAGTGGAACGGAATGGACTGCAATGGAATTGAATGGAGTGAAATGGAGAGGAGTGGAGTGGAGTGGAATGGAGTGGAAATGAATGGAATGGAGTGGAATGGAAGGGAATGGAGACAAGTGGATAGGAATTGAATGAAGCAGATTGGAGTGGAGTGGAGTGGAGTGGCATGGAATGGAATGAAGTGGAAGGGAATGCAATGGAGTGGAATGTAATGGAATAAAATGGAATGGAGTGGAATGGAGAGGAATGGAGTGGAGTGGAGTGGAATGGAGAGGAGTAAGAGGAAGAGAATAGAATGGAATCGAAAGGAGGGAAGTGCAATTGTGTGGAGTGGAGTGGAGATGAAAGGAGTGGAGTGATGTGGAGTCGAGAGGAAAGGAATGGAATGGCATGGAATGGAGTTAAGTGGAGTGGAATGGAGTGGAAGGTAATGGAGTGGAATGAAAAGGAGTGGATTGGAATGGAGTGGAATGGAATGGAGTGGAATGGAGTGGAGTAGAATGGAGTGGGTTGCAGAGGAGTGGAATGGAGTGGAATGGTAGGGAATGGAATGGAATGTAGTGGAAAGGAATGGAATGGAGTGGATTGAAATTAAATGGAAAGGATTGGAGTGCAGTGGAATGGAGGGTAGTGGAATAAAATGGAGTATAGTGCAGTGGAATGGAGTGGACTGGAGTGGAGATGAGTGTAGTGGACCGAAATGGAATGGAATGGAGTGGAGTGGAACTGTGTGGAGTGGGGTGGAAAGGAATGGAACAGAATGGAATGGAGAGGAATGGAGTGGCATGTAGTGGAGTGGAGTGAAGTGGAAAGGAATGGAATTGAATGGAATTGAATGGAGTGGATTGGAATGCAATAGAATGGAGTGGAGTGGAGTGGAATGCAGTGGAGTAGATTTTAGTGGAATGGAGTGTAGTGGAATGGAATGGAATGGCATGGAATGGAATGGAACAGAAGCGGAGATAGTGCGACTGTGCTCCAGGCTTGTGACAGAGTGAGATAACATTGAAAGAAAGGAGTGGAATGGAATGGAATGGAGTGGACTGCGTGGGAACAGAGTGGAGTGAAGTGGAGTGGCCTGGAATGGAGAGAACTGGAATGAGATGGAATGGAATGGATTGAAATGGAGCGGAGTGAGGTGGAGCGGAATACAGTGCAATGGAGATGAATGCAAGGGGATGGCGTGAAATGGAGTGGAGTGGAATGCAGTTAAGTGTAGAGGAGTGTAAAGCAGTGGAATGCAATTGGATGTAACGCAATGTAGTGGAGTGGACTGGAGTAGAATGGAAGGAAATGGAACGGAGCAGAGCCTAACAGAGCTGAATGGAGTGGAACGGAAAGAAAAGGAACAGAACAGAACGGGAGCTGAGACTGTGCCACTGCACTCCATGCTGAGTGACAGAGTGAGATACTCTCGAAAGAAAGGAAAAGAATGCAATGGAGTACAACAGAACGGCATGGAATGGAATGGAATGGAATGGAATAGAATGGAGTAGAATGGAATGGAATGGAGTGGATTGGAGTGAAGTGGAGTGGAGTGGAATGGAATGGAGAGAAATGGAATGGGATGGAATGGAATGGAATGAACCGGAGTTGATTGAGGTGGAGAGGATAGCAGTGGAATGGAGCGGAATGGAATGAGAAGGAGTGGAATTGAGAGGAGAGCATTGCAGCAAAGTGGAGGAGTGGAATGGAGTGGAATGGATTTGGATGTAATGGAATGTAGTGGAGTGGAGTAGAGTTGAGTGGAACGGAGGAGAATAGAATAGAATTGAAAGTAATGGAATGGAAAGCAGTGGAAGGGAATGGAATGCAAAGAATGGAGTGGAGTGGAAAGGAGTAGAATGGAATGGAGTGGAACGGAATGGAATGGAATAGAATGGAATGGATTGGAGTGGGAAAGATTGGAGTGCAGTGGAATGGAGTGGAATAGAATGGAGTGGAGTGGAGTGGAGGGAAGAGGAATGGAGTAGAATGGAATGGAATGGAAAGGAATGGAAAGGAATGGAGTGGATTGGAAAGGGAGTGGAGTGGAGTAGAATGGATTGGAATGCAATGGAATGGAGTGACGTGGAATAGTTTGGAAAGGAATGGCATGGAATGGAGTAGAGTGGAATGGAGGGGAATGGAATGCAATGGAATTGAGTGGAATGGAGTGGAGTGGAGTGGAGTGGAGAGGAATGGAATGGAGTGGAAAGGTGTGAAAGGAGTGGAATGGAGTGGAGTGGAATGCAATGGAGTAGATTGGAATGAAGTGGAAAGGAATGGAATGGAGAGAAGTAGAGTAGAATGGAGTGGATTGGAATGGAGGGGAGCAGAGTGGAGTTAACAGCAGTGGATTGGAATACAGCGGATGGAGTAGAGTGGAAGGGAGTGTAATTATATGGAATGGAATGGATTGGATTGGATTGGAGTGGAAGGGAGTGGAGTGGAGTTGAAAGTAGAGGAATCGAAAGAAGTGGAAAGGAGTGGAGTAGAGTGGATTAGAGTGGATTGGAATGGAATGGAGTGGAGTGGAATGGTGTGGAAACGAATGGAAGGGAGGGGAGTGGAATGGAACGAAATGGAATGGAATGTAGTGGAATGGAGAGGAGTGGAGTGGACTGGAGTGGAATTTAATCGAATGGAGTTTACTGAAGTGGAATGTATTTGAGAGGAGGGTAATGGACAGGAATTGAGTGGAGTGGAGTGGAGTGAAATACATCGGAATGGCATGGAATTGAATGGAATGGAGGGTAGTGGAATGCAGTGGAGTCTAGTCGATTGGAGTGGTGAGGAATAGATCGGAGTGGCATGGAATGGAGCACAGTGGAATGCAATGGAGTGGAGTGGATTGGAAAGGGGTGGAGTGGAGTGACGATGGGTGAAGTGGAATGGAATGGAGTGGAGTGCAGAGGAGTCTCATGGAATGGAATGGAACGCAATGGAAGCTGAGATTGTACCACTGCGCTCCAGGATGGGTGACAGAGTGTGATACTCTCGAAAGAAAGGAATGGAATGGAATGCAGTGGAATGGAATGGAATGCAATGGGGTGCATTGGAGTGGAGTGGAATGAAGTGAAGTGGATTGGAGTGGAATGGAGAGGAATGGAACGGAATGGAATGGAATGAAGTGGACTGGAGTGGGGTGGAGTTGAGTTCAATGGAATGGAGCGAAATGGAATCAGATGCAGTGAAATGGAGTAGGGAGGAGTGCAGTAGAGTGAAAAGGAATGCAATGGAGTGGAATGGAATCGGAAGTAATGGAAAGTAGTGGAGTGGATGGAACGGATAGGAAAGGAGTGGAGCGGAGTGGAATGGAATGGAGCGGGAGGTGGGATGGGGCCACTGCACTCCAGGCTGGCTGACTGAGTGAGATATTCTCGAAATAAAGGAATGGAATGGAATGCCATAGAATGGAATGGAACGAAGTGGAGTGGAGTGGAATGGAGTGAGTTGGAGCAGAGTGGAATGAAGAATGCAATTGGATGGAAGGGAATTGAATGAAATGCAGTGGAGTGCAGTGGAGTGCATTGCAGTGGAATGGAGCAGAATGGAATGGAAAGGAGTGGAATGGGCAGGAGTGGAGTGCACTGGAGAGGAGAGGTTAGGAATGCAGTGGAATGGAATTGGATGTAATGGAACGTAGAGAAGTGGAATGGAATGGAGTGGGCCAGAGTGGAATGGAATGGAATGCAATGGAAAGGAATGGAGTGGAATAGAATGGAATGGAATGGAATGGAAAGGAACGGAGTGGAATGAAATGTAGTGGAGTGGAGTGAAATGGAGTGGAATGGAATGGAGTGGAGTGGAGTGGAATGTGATAGAATGGAGAGGAGGGGAATGGAGCAGAATGGAATGGAGTGCAGCGGAATGGAGTGGAGTGGAATGGAATCAAATGGAGTGGAATGGAACCAAGTGGAATGGAATGGAGTGCAATAGACTAGAATTGAGTGTAGTGTGGTGGAATTTAGTGGAATGGACTGAAATTGAGTGGAATGGAATGGAATGGAATGGAAAGGAATAGAATTGAATGGAACGGAATTAAAAGAATGCAATGGAATGCAATGGAATAGAATGCAATGGAATGTATAGTTGACATGTAATATGAGCTGAGATTGTGACACTGCACTCCAGCCAGGGTGACATAGTGATATCCTGTCGTAAGAAGTGAATGGAATGCAATGGAGTGAAATGGAATGGAAAGAAATGGAATGGAGTGGAGTGGAAGGGAATGGAGTGGAATGGAAGCGAATGCAGTGGAGTGGAGCGGGGTGGAGTGGAATGAAATGGAATGCAGTGGACTGTAATGGCATGGAGTGGAAAGAAGTAGAGTGGAATGGAGTGGAATGGAATGGACTGGCATAGAATGGAGTGTAATTGAATGCAATGGAGTGGATTGGAAAGGAATAGAAAGGAGTAGAGTGGAGTAGAGTGGTGTGGAGTGGAGTGGAATGGAGCTGAATGTACTTCAATGGAGTACAATGGAATGGAACGGAGTGGAATGGAATGGAATGATATGAGGTGGATTGGAGTGGAATGTAGTGGAGTGGAATGGAATGGAATAGAATGGAATGGAGTAGAGTGTAACGGAATGCAGTGGCGATAAGTGGAGTGGAATGGAATGCATTGGAGTAGAGTGGAGTGGAATGGAATGGAATGGAGTGGAGAGGAGGGGAGTGGAGTGGAATGGAATTGAGTGAAGTGGAGTGCAGTTGAATGGAATATCGTGGTGTGGAGTGGAGTGGAAGTGAATGGAGTGAATAGGAGTGGAATTAAATGAAATGGAATGGAGTGGAGAGAAACGCAGTTGATTGGAGTGGAGTGGAGTGGAAAGGAATGGAAAGGAGTGGGATGGAGTCTTATGGATTGGAGTGGAATGGAGTGGAATGGAATGAAGTGGAAAGGAGTGGAACGGAGTGAAATTGAATTTAGTGGACTGGAGTGGAATGGAGTTAAATGGAATGGAATGGAATGGAGTGGAATGGAATGGAATGGAGTGGAGTGGAATGGAATAGAATGGAATGGAATGGAATAGAATGGAATGGAGTGGAGTGGAGAGGAGTGGAATGGATTGGAGTGAAGTGGAGTGGAATGGAATTGAGTGGAGCGGAGAGGAAAGGAATGGAATGGAGTGGAGTGGAATGGCATGGAATGGAGTGGAATGGAATGGATAGAAGTGGAGTGGAGTGGAGTGGATTGGAGTGTAGTGCAAGGGAATGGAGTGCAGTGTAATGGACTGGAATGGAGCAGAGCAGAATGGAGTGGACTGGAGTGGAGTGGAATGGAATGGGATGGAATGGAATGGGAGCTGCGATTTTACCAGTGTGCTCTAAGCAGGGTGACTGAGTGTCATACTCTCAAAAGAAAGGAATGGAATGGAACGCAGTGGAATGGAATGGAACAGAGTGGACATTAGTGGAGTGGAATGTGGAGGAATGGAATGAAATGGAACGTAATGGCATGAATTGGAGTGGTGTGGGTTGGAATGGATTATAGTGGAATGGGGTGGAAAGGAATTGGATGGAGTGGAATGGAGTGCAGTGGAGTTGAACGGAGTTGAATGGCCTAGAATTGAGTGGACAGTAGTGGAATGTAATGGAATGGAATGGAATCCATTGTAATAGAATATAATACAATGGAAAGTTGAGATGTAGTGTGAGCTGAGATTGTGCCACTGCACTCCAGACTGGGTGACACGTTATATCCTGTGGATAGAAAGGAATGGAATGCAATAGAGTGAAATGAAATGGAGTGGAATGGAATTGAATGGAATGGAGTGGAGTGGAGTGGAGTGGAGTCGAATTGAGACGAATGGAATGGGACGGAGTGGAATGGAACGGAGTGGAGTGGAGTATCGTGGAGTGAAATAGAATGGAATGCAATGGGTTGGAATGGAATGCAATGGACTGCTGAAAGGAAATGTGAGCTGTTATTGTTCCACTGCACTCCAGCCTTTGTGACGGAATGAAATCCTGTGGAAAAAAAGGATTGGAATGGAATGGAATGGAATGGAATGGAATGGAATGGAATGGAATGGAATGGAGAGGAGTGTAGTGGTGTGGAGTGAAATGGAGTGGAGTGTCGTGGAGGAGACTGGAATGGAGTGGAATGGAATGAAGAGGAAAGGAACGGAGTGGAGTGGAATGGAACGGAGTGGAGTGGAATGGAACGGAGTGGAGTGGAATGGAACGGAGTGGAGTGGAATGGAATCCAATGGAATGAAATGGAATTGAATCGAATGGAATGAAGAAATATGTGCAGTGATTTGGCCACTGCGCTGGAGCCTGCGTGACAGAGGGAGATCCTGTCGATAAAACAGAGTGGAATGGAAGGGATTGGAATGGAATGGAATGGAACGTATTGGAGTGGAGTGGAGTGGAATTGAGTGGAGTGGAGTGCACTGGAATGGAATGGAATGCAATGGAATGTAATGGAATGATGAAATGATATGTGAGCTGAGATTGTGCCACTGCACTCCACGCTGGGTGACAGAGTGAGATACTCTTGAAAGAAAGAAATGGAATGGAAAGAATTTTTAATTGGGTGGATTCGAGTGGACTGAAGTAGAGTGCAGTGGAATGGAGAGGAATGGAATGGAATGGAATCGGATGTAAAGGAATGGAGTGATGTGGAGTGGAGTGGTGAGGAGTGTAGTGCTGTGGAATGGAGCAGAAAGTAATGGGATGGTGTGGAGTGGAGTGCAGTGCAGTGGAGTGGAGAGGAGTGCAATGGCGTGGAATGGAATCGGATGTAAAGGAACGTACTGGAGTGGGGTGGAGTGGAAAGGAGTGGAATGGAATGGAATTGAATGTAATGCAAAGCAAAGGAATGGAATGCGATGCAATGGAATTTAATGCAATAGAATGCAGTTCAATAGAGAGTTGACATGTAATGTGAGCTGAGATTGTGCCTAAGCTCTCCAGGCTGTTTGACACAGTGATATCGTGTCGAAAGAATGGAGTGGAATGCAGTGGTGTGAAATGGAATGGAATGTAGTGGACAGGAGGAGAATGGAGTGGAGTGAAGAGGAACAGAGTGGAATGGAATGGGATGCAGTGGAATGGAATGCAGTGGAGTGGAGTGAAATAGAAAGAAATGGAATGGGATGGAATGGAATGCAATGGAATGGAGAAGAGAAATGTGAGCTGAGATTGTGTGACTACACTCCAGCCTTAGTGACCGAGAGAGATTCTGTGGAAGGAAAGAACTGATTTCAAAGGAGTGGAATGGAAGGGAATGTAGTACAGTGGAGTAGAGTGGAATGGAGTGAAACAGAATAGAATGGAGTGGAATGCAATGGAATGGAATGGAATGGAGTGGAGTGGAATAGAGAGGAGTGCACTGCAATGGAGTGGAGTGGAGTGGAAGGGAGTGGAATGCAATGGAATGTAGTGGAGTGCAGTGGAGTGGAATGGAATGGAGTGGACAGGATTGGAAGGTGTAGAGTGGACTGGAATGGAATAGAATGGAACAGAATGCAGTGTAGTGGAGGGGAGTGGAGGTGAGTGGAGTGGCATGGAGTGGAATGGAATGGAATGGAGTGAAATGGAATCCAATGGATTGGAATGGAGTGGAATGGAGTGGAGTGGAATGGAGAGGAGTCGAATGGAATGGAAGGGAATGCAACGGAACGCAGTGGTGTGGATTGGAAAGCAGTGAAATGGAGTACTATGGAATCTAAAGGAGTGGAGTGGAGTCTAGTGGAGTGGAATGGAATGGAACCAAATGGAATGGAATGGCACGGAATGGAGTGGAGTAGAGTGGAGTGGGAAGGAAGGGAGATGAGTAAAATGGAGAGGAATGGAATGGAGTGGAGTGGATTGGATTGGAATGAACTTAAATGGAGAGGGATGGAATGCCGTGGAACGGAATGGACTGCAATGGAATTGAATGGAGTGAAATGGAGAGGAGTGGAGTGGAGTGGAATGGAGTGGAAATGAATGGAATGGAGTGGAATGGAAGGGAATGGAGACAAGTGGATAGGAATTGAATGAAGCAGATTGGAGTGGAGTGGAGTGGAGTGGCATGGAATGGAATGAAGTGGAAGGGAATGCAATGGAGTGGAATGTAATGGAATAAAATGGAATGGAGTGGAATGGAGAGGAATGGAGTGGAGTGGAGTGGAATGGAGGGGAGTAAGAGGAAGAGAATGGAATGGAATCGAAAGGAGGGATGTGCAATTGTGTGGAGGGGAGTGGAGATGAAAGGAGTGGAGTGATGTGGAGTCGAGAGGAAAGGAATGGAATGGCATGGAATGGAGTTAAGTGGAGTGGAATGGAGTGGAAGGTAATGGAGTGGAATGAAAAGGAGTGGATTGGAATGGAGTGGAATGGAATGGAGTGGAATGGAGTGGAGTAGAATGGAGTGGGTTGCAGAGGAGTGGAATGGAGTGGAATGGAAGGGAATGGAATGGAATGTAGTGGAAAGGAATGGAATGGAGTGGATTGAAATTAAATGGAAAGGATTGGAGTGCAGTGGAATGGAGGGGAGTGGAATAAAATGGAGTATAGTGCAGTGGAATGGAGTGGACTGGAGTGGAGATGAGTGTAGTGGACCGAAATGGAATGGAATGGAGTGGAGTGGAACGGTGTGGAGTGGGGTGGAAAGGAATGGAACAGAATGGAATGGAGAGGAATGGAGTGGCATGTAGTGGAGTGGAGTGAAGTGGAAAGGAATGGAATTGAATGGAATTGAATGGAGTGGATTGAAGTGCAATAGAATGGAGTGGAGTGGAGTGGAATGCAGTGGAGTAGATTTTAGTGGAATGGAGTGTAGTGGAATGGAATGGAATGGCATGGAATGGAATGGAACAGAAGCGGAGATAGTGCGACTGTGCTCCAGGCTATGTGACAGAGTGAGATAACATTGAAAGAAAGGAATGGAATGGAATGGAATGGAGTGGACTGCATGGGAACAGAGTGGAGTGAAGTGGAGTGGCCTGGAATGGAGAGAACTGGAATGAGATGGAATGGAATGGATTGAAATGGAGCGGAGTGAGGGGGAGGGGAATACAGTGCAATGGAGATGAATGCAAGGGGATGGCGTGAAATGGAGTGGAGTGGAATGCCGTTAAGTGTAGAGGAGTGTAAAGCAGTGGAATGCAATTGGATGTAACGCAATGTAGTGGAGTGGACTGGAGTAGAATGGAAGGAAATGGAACGGAGCAGAGCCTAGCAGAGCTGAATGGAGTGGAACGGAAAGAAAAGGAACAGAACAGAACGGGAGCTGAGACTGTGCCACTGCACTCCATGCTGAGTGACAGAGTGAGATACTCTCGAAAGAAAGGAAAAGAATGCAATGGAGTACAACAGAACGGCATGGAATGGAATGGAATGGAATGGAATAGAATGGAGTAGAATGGAATGGAATGGAGTGGATTGGAGTGAAGTGGAGTGGAGTGGAATGGAATGGAGAGAAATGGAATGGGATGGAATGGAATGGAATGAACCGGAGTTGATTGAGGTGGAGAGGATAGCAGTGGAATGGAGCGGAATGGAATGAGAAGGAGTGGAATTGAGAGGAGAGCATTGCAGCAAAGTGGAGGAGTGGAATGGAGTGGAATGGATTTGGATGTAATGGAATGTAGTGGAGTGGAGTAGAGTTGAGTGGAACGGAGGAGAATAGAATAGAATTGAAAGTAATGGAATGGAAAGCAGTGGAAGGGAATGGAATGCAAAGAATGGAGTGGAGTGGAAAGGAGTAGAATGGAATGGAGTGGAACGGAATGGAATGGAATAGAATGGAATGGATTGGAGTGGGAAAGATTGGAGTGCAGTGGAATGGAGTGGAATAGAATGGAGTGGAGTGGAGTGGAGGGAAGAGGAATGGAGTAGAATGGAATGGAATGGAAAGGAATGGAAAGGAATGGAGTGGATTGGAAAGGGAGTGGAGTGGAGTAGAATGGATTGGAATGCAATGGAATGGAGTGACGTGGAATAGTTTGGAAAGGAATGGCATGGAATGGAGTAGAGTGGAATGGAGGGGAATGGAATGCAATGGAATTGAGTGGAATGGAGTGGAGTGGAGTGGAGTGGAGAGGAATGGAATGGAGTGGAAAGGTGTGAAAGGAGTGGAATGGAGTGGAGTGGAATGCAATGGAGTAGATTGGAATGAAGTGGAAAGGAATGGAATGGAGAGAAGTAGAGTAGAATGGAGTGGATTGGAATGGAGGGGAGCAGAGTGGAGTTAACAGCAGTGGATTGGAATACAGCGGATGGAGTAGAGTGGAAGGGAGTGTAATTATATGGAATGGAATGGATTGGATTTGATTGGAGTGGAAGGGAGTGGAGTGGAGTTGAAAGTAGAGGAATCGAAAGAAGTGGAAAGGAGTGGAGTAGAGTGGATTAGAGTGGATTGGAATGGAATGGAGTGGAGTGGAATGGTGTGGAAACGAATGGAAGGGAGGGGAGTGGAATGGAACGAAATGGAATGGAATGTAGTGGAATGGAGAGGAGTGGAGTGGACTGGAGTGGAATTTAATCGAATGGAGTTTACTGAAGTGGAATGTATTTGAGAGGAGGGTAATGGACAGGAATTGAGTGGAGTGGAGTGGAGTGAAATACATCGGAATGGCATGGAATTGAATGGAATGGAGGGTAGTGGAATGCAGTGGAGTCTAGTCGATTGGAGTGGTGAGGAATAGATCGGAGTGGCATGGAATGGAGCACAGTGGAATGCAATGGAGTGGAGTGGATTGGAAAGGGGTGGAGTGGAGTGACGATGGGTGAAGTGGAATGGAATGGAGTGGAGTGCAGAGGAGTCTCATGGAATGGAATGGAACGCAATGGAAGCTGAGATTGTACCACTGCGCTCCAGGATGGGTGACAGAGTGTGATACTCTCGAAAGAAAGGAATGGAATGGAATGCAGTGGAATGGAATGGAATGCAATGGGGTGCATTGGAGTGGAGTGGAATGAAGTGAAGTGGATTGGAGTGGAATGGAGAGGAATGGAACGGAATGGAATGGAATGAAGTGGACTGGAGTGGGGTGGAGTTGAGTTCAATGGAATGGAGCGAAATGGAATCAGATGCAGTGAAATGGAGTAGGGAGGAGTGCAGTAGAGTGAAAAGGAATGCAATGGAGTGGAATGGAATCGGAAGTAATGGAAAGTAGTGGAGTGGATGGAACGGATAGGAAAGGAGTGGAGCGGAGTGGAATGGAATGGAGCGGGAGGTGGGATGGGGCCACTGCACTCCAGGCTGGCTGACTGAGTGAGATATTCTCGAAATAAAGGAATGGAATGGAATGCCATAGAATGGAATGGAACGAAGTGGAGTGGAGTGGAATGGAGTGAGTTGGAGCAGAGTGGAATGAAGAATGCAATTGGATGGAAGGGAATTGAATGAAATGCAGTGGAGTGCAGTGGAGTGCATTGCAGTGGAATGGAGCAGAATGGAATGGAAAGGAGTGGAATGGGCAGGAGTGGAGTGCACTGGAGAGGAGAGGTTAGGAATGCAGTGGAATGGAATTGGATGTAATGGAACGTAGAGAAGTGGAATGGAATGGAGTGGGCCAGAGTGGAATGGAATGGAATGCAATGGAAAGGAATGGAGTGGAATAGAATGGAATGGAATGGAATGGAAAGGAACGGAGTGGAATGAAATGTAGTGGAGTGGAGTGAAATGGAGTGGAATGGAATGGAGTGGAGTGGAGTGGAATGTGATAGAATGGAGAGGAGGGGAATGGAGCAGAATGGAATGGAGTGCAGCGGAATGGAGTGGAGTGGAATGGAATCAAATGGAGTGGAATGGAACCAAGTGGAATGGAATGGAGTGCAATAGACTAGAATTGAGTGTAGTGTGGTGGAATTTAGTGGAATGGACTGAAATTGAGTGGAATGGAATGGAATGGAATGGAAAGGAATAGAATTGAATGGAACGGAATTAAAAGAATGCAATGGAATGCAATGGAATAGAATGCAATGGAATGTATAGTTGACATGTAATATGAGCTGAGATTGTGACACTGCACTCCAGCCAGGGTGACATAGTGATATCCTGTCGTAAGAAGTGAATGGAATGCAATGGAGTGAAATGGAATGGAAAGAAATGGAATGGAGTGGAGTGGAAGGGAATGGAGTGGAATGGAAGCGAATGCAGTGGAGTGGAGCGGGGTGGAGTGGAATGAAATGGAATGCAGTGGACTGTAATGGCATGGAGTGGAAAGAAGTAGAGTGGAATGGAGTGGAATGGAATGGACTGGCATAGAATGGAGTGTAATTGAATGCAATGGAGTGGATTGGAAAGGAATAGAAAGGAGTAGAGTGGAGTAGAGTGGTGTGGAGTGGAGTGGAATGGAGCTGAATGTACTTCAATGGAGTACAATGGAATGGAACGGAGTGGAATGGAATGGAATGATATGAGGTGGATTGGAGTGGAATGTAGTGGAGTGGAATGGAATGGAATAGAATGGAATGGAGTAGAGTGTAACGGAATGCAGTGGCGATAAGTGGAGTGGAATGGAATGCATTGGAGTAGAGTGGAGTGGAATGGAATGGAATGGAGTGGAGAGGAGGGGAGTGGAGTGGAATGGAATTGAGTGAAGTGGAGTGCAGTTGAATGGAATATCGTGGTGTGGAGTGGAGTGGAAGTGAATGGAGTGAATAGGAGTGGAATTAAATGAAATGGAATGGAGTGGAGAGAAACGCAGTTGATTGGAGTGGAGTGGAGTGGAAAGGAATGGAAAGGAGTGGGATGGAGTCTTATGGATTGGAGTGGAATGGAGTGGAATGGAATGAAGTGGAAAGGAGTGGAACGGAGTGAAATTGAATTTAGTGGACTGGAGTGGAATGGAGTTAAATGGAATGGAATGGAATGGAGTGGAATGGAATGGAATGGAGTGGAGTGGAATGGAATAGAATGGAATGGAATGGAATAGAATGGAATGGAGTGGAGTGGAGAGGAGTGGAATGGATTGGAGTGAAGTGGAGTGGAATGGAATTGAGTGGAGCGGAGAGGAAAGGAATGGAATGGAGTGGAGTGGAATGGCATGGAATGGAGTGGAATGGAATGGATAGAAGTGGAGTGGAGTGGAGTGGATTGGAGTGTAGTGCAAGGGAATGGAGTGCAGTGTAATGGACTGGAATGGAGCAGAGCAGAATGGAGTGGACTGGAGTGGAGTGGAATGGAATGGGATGGAATGGAATGGGAGCTGCGATTTTACCAGTGTGCTCTAAGCAGGGTGACTGAGTGTCATACTCTCAAAAGAAAGGAATGGAATGGAACGCAGTGGAATGGAATGGAACAGAGTGGACATTAGTGGAGTGGAATGTGGAGGAATGGAATGAAATGGAACGTAATGGCATGAATTGGAGTGGTGTGGGTTGGAATGGATTATAGTGGAATGGGGTGGAAAGGAATGGGATGGAGTGGAATGGAGTGCAGTGGAGTTGAACGGAGTTGAATGGCCTAGAATTGAGTGGACAGTAGTGGAATGTAATGGAATGGAATGGAATCCATTGTAATAGAATATAATACAATGGAAAGTTGAGATGTAGTGTGAGCTGAGATTGTGCCACTGCACTCCAGACTGGGTGACACGTTATATCCTGTGGATAGAAAGGAATGGAATGCAATAGAGTGAAATGAAATGGAGTGGAATGGAATTGAATGGAATGGAGTGGAGTGGAGTGGAGTGGAGTCGAATTGAGACGAATGGAATGGGACGGAGTGGAATGGAACGGAGTGGAGTGGAGTATCGTGGAGTGAAATAGAATGGAATGCAATGGGTTGGAAAGGAATGCAATGGACTGCTGAAAGGAAATGTGAGCTGTTATTGTTCCACTGCACTCCAGCCTTTGTGACGGAATGAAATCCTGTGGAAAAAAAGGATTGGAATGGAATGGAATGGAATGGAATGGAATGGAATGGAATGGAATGGAATGGAATGGAGAGGAGTGTAGTGGTGTGGAGTGAAATGGAGTGGAGTGTCGTGGAGGAGAGTGGAATGGAGTGGAATGGAATGAAGAGGAAAGGAACGGAGTGGAGTGGAATGGAACGGAGTGGAGTGGAATGGAACGGAGTGGAGTGGAATGGAATCCAATGGAATGAAATGGAATTGAATCGAATGGAATGAAGAAATATGTGCAGTGATTTGGCCACTGCGCTGGAGCCTGCGTGACAGAGGGAGATCCTGTCGATAAAACAGAGTGGAATGGAAGGGATTGGAATGGAATGGAATGGAACGTATTGGAGTGGAGTGGAGTGGAATTGAGTTGAGTGGAGTGCACTGGAATGGAATGGAATGCAAAGGAATGTAATGGAATGATGAAATGATATGTGAGCTGAGATTGTGCCACTGCACTCCACGCTGGGTGACAGAGTGAGATACTCTTGAAAGAAAGAAATGGAATGGAAAGAATTTTTAATTGGGTGGATTCGAGTGGACTGAAGTAGAGTGCAGTGGAATGGAGAGGAATGGAATGGAATGGAATCGGATGTAAAGGAATGGAGTGATGTGGAGTGGAGTGGTGAGGAGTGTAGTGCTGTGGAATGGAGCAGAAAGTAATGGGATGGTGTGGAGTGGAGTGCAGTGCAGTGGAGTGGAGAGGAGTGCAATGGCGTGGAATGGAATCGGATGTAAAGGAACGTACTGGAGTGGAGTGGAGTGGAAAGGAGTGGAATGGAATGGAATTGAATGTAATGGAAAGCAAAGGAATGGAATGCGATGCAATGGAATTTAATGCAATAGAATGCAGTTCAATAGAGAGTTGACATGTAATGTGAGCTGAGATTGTGCCTAAGCTCTCCAGGCTGTTTGACACAGTGATATCGTGTCGAAAGAATGGAGTGGAATGCAGTGGTGTGAAATGGAATGGAATGTAGTGGACAGGAGGAGAATGGAGTGGAGTGAAGAGGAACAGAGTGGAATGGAATGGGATGCAGTGGAATGGAATGCAGTGGAGTGGAGTGAAATAGAAAGAAATGGAATGGGATGGAATGGAATGTAATGGAATGGAGAAGAGAAATGTGAGCTTAGATTGTGTGACTACACTCCAGCCTTAGTGACCGAGAGAGATTCTGTGGAAGGAAAGAACTGATTTCAAAGGAGTGGAATGGAAGGGAATGTAGTACAGTGGAGTAGAGTGGAATGGAGTGAAACAGAATAGAATGGAGTGGAATGCAATGGAATGGAATGGAATGGAGTGGAGTGGAATAGAGAGGAGTGCACTGCAATGGAGTGGAGTGGAGTGGAAGGGAGTGGAATGCAATGGAATGTAGTGGAGTGCAGTGGAGTGGAATGGAATGTAGTGGACAGGATTGGAAGGTGTAGAGTGGACTGGAATGGAATAGAATGGAACAGAATGCTGTGGAGTGGAGGGGAGTGGAGGTGAGTGGAGTGGCATGGAGTGGAATGGAATGGAATGGAGTGAAATGGAGTCCAATGGATTGGAATGGAGTGGAGTGGAGTGGAGTGGAATGGAGAGGAGTCGAATGGAATGGAAGGGAATGCAACGGAACGCAGTGGTGTGGATTGGAAAGCAGTGAAATGGAGTACTATGGAATCTAAAGGAGTGGAGTGGAGTCTAGTGGAGTGGAATGGAATGGAACCAAATGGAATGGAATGGCACGGAATGGAGTGGAGTAGAGTGGAGTGGGAAGGAAGGGAGATGAGTAAAATGGAGAGGAATGGAATGGAGTGGAGTGGATTGGATTGGAATGAACTTAAATGGAGAGGGATGGAATGCCGTGGAACGGAATGGACTGCAATGGAATTGAATGGAGTGAAATGGAGAGGAGTGGAGTGGAGTGGAATGGAGTGGAAATGAATGGAATGGAGTGGAATGGAAGGGAATGGAGACAAGTGGATAGGAATTGAATGAAGCAGATTGGAGTGGAGTGGAGTGGAGTGGCATGGAATGGAATGAAGTGGAAGGGAATGCAATGGAGTGGAATGTAATGGAATAAAATGGAATGGAGTGGAATGGAGAGGAATGGAGTGGAGTGGAGTGGAATGGAGGGGAGTAAGAGGAAGAGAATGGAATGGAATCGAAAGGAGGGATGTGCAATTGTGTGTAGGGGAGTGGAGATGAAAGGAGTGGAGTGATGTGGAGTCGAGAGGAAAGGAATGGAATGGCATGGAATGGAGTTAAGTGGAGTGGAATGGAGTGGAAGGTAATGGAGTGGAATGAAAAGGAGTGGATTGGAATGGAGTGGAATGGAATGGAGTGGAATGGAGTGGAGTAGAATGGAGTGGGTTGCAGAGGAGTGGAATGGAGTGGAATGGAAGGGAATGGAATGGAATGTAGTGGAAAGGAATGGAATGGAGTGGATTGAAATTAAATGGAAAGGATTGGAGTGCAGTGGAATGGAGGGGAGTGGAATAAAATGGAGTATAGTGCAGTGGAATGGAGTGGACTGGAGTGGAGATGAGTGTAGTGGACCGAAATGGAATGGAATGGAGTGGAGTGGAACGGTGTGGAGTGGGGTGGAAAGGAATGGAACAGAATGGAATGGAGAGGAATGGAGTGGCATGTAGTGGAGTGGAGTGAAGTGGAAAGGAATGGAATTGAATGGAATTGAATGGAGTGGATTGAAGTGCAATAGAATGGAGTGGAGTGGAGTGGAATGCAGTGGAGTAGATTTTAGTGGAATGGAGTGTAGTGGAATGGAATGGAATGGCATGGAATGGAATGGAACAGAAGCGGAGATAGTGCGACTGTGCTCCAGGCTATGTGACAGAGTGAGATAACATTGAAAGAAAGGAATGGAATGGAATGGAATGGAGTGGACTGCATGGGAACAGAGTGGAGTGAAGTGGAGTGGCCTGGAATGGAGAGAACTGGAATGAGATGGAATGGAATGGATTGAAATGGAGCGGAGTGAGGGGGAGGGGAATACAGTGCAATGGAGATGAATGCAAGGGGATGGCGTGAAATGGAGTGGAGTGGAATGCCGTTAAGTGTAGAGGAGTGTAAAGCAGTGGAATGCAATTGGATGTAACGCAATGTAGTGGAGTGGACTGGAGTAGAATGGAAGGAAATGGAACGGAGCAGAGCCTAGCAGAGCTGAATGGAGTGGAACGGAAAGAAAAGGAACAGAACAGAACGGGAGCTGAGACTGTGCCACTGCACTCCATGCTGAGTGACAGAGTGAGATACTCTCGAAAGAAAGGAAAAGAATGCAATGGAGTACAACAGAACGGCATGGAATGGAATGGAATGGAATGGAATAGAATGGAGTAGAATGGAATGGAATGGAGTGGATTGGAGTGAAGTGGAGTGGAGTGGAATGGAATGGAGAGAAATGGAATGGGATGGAATGGAATGGAATGAACCGGAGTTGATTGAGGTGGAGAGGATAGCAGTGGAATGGAGCGGAATGGAATGAGAAGGAGTGGAATTGAGAGGAGAGCATTGCAGCAAAGTGGAGGAGTGGAATGGAGTGGAATGGATTTGGATGTAATGGAATGTAGTGGAGTGGAGTAGAGTTGAGTGGAACGGAGGAGAATAGAATAGAATTGAAAGTAATGGAATGGAAAGCAGTGGAAGGGAATGGAATGCAAAGAATGGAGTGGAGTGGAAAGGAGTAGAATGGAATGGAGTGGAACGGAATGGAATGGAATAGAATGGAATGGATTGGAGTGGGAAAGATTGGAGTGCAGTGGAATGGAGTGGAATAGAATGGAGTGGAGTGGAGTGGAGGGAAGAGGAATGGAGTAGAATGGAATGGAATGGAAAGGAATGGAAAGGAATGGAGTGGATTGGAAAGGGAGTGGAGTGGAGTAGAATGGATTGGAATGCAATGGAATGGAGTGACGTGGAATAGTTTGGAAAGGAATGGCATGGAATGGAGTAGAGTGGAATGGAGGGGAATGGAATGCAATGGAATTGAGTGGAATGGAGTGGAGTGGAGTGGAGTGGAGAGGAATGGAATGGAGTGGAAATGTGTGAAAGGAGTGGAATGGAGTGGAGTGGAATGCAATGGAGTAGATTGGAATGAAGTGGAAAGGAATGGAATGGAGAGAAGTAGAGTAGAATGGAGTGGATTGGAATGGAGGGGAGCAGAGTGGAGTTAACAGCAGTGGATTGGAATACAGCGGATGGAGTAGAGTGGAAGGGAGTGTAATTATATGGAATGGAATCGATTGGATTGGATTGGAGTGGAAGGGAGTGGAGTGGAGTTGAAAGTAGAGGAATCGAAAGAAGTGGAAAGGAGTGGAGTAGAGTGGATTAGAGTGGATTGGAATGGAATGGAGTGGAGTGGAATGGTGTGGAAACGAATGGAAGGGAGGGGAGTGGAATGGAACGAAATGGAATGGAATGTAGTGGAATGGAGAGGAGTGGAGTGGACTGGAGTGGAATTTAATCGAATGGAGTTTACTGAAGTGGAATGTATTTGAGAGGAGGGTAATGGACAGGAATTGAGTGGAGTGGAGTGGAGTGAAATACATCGGAATGGCATGGAATTGAATGGAATGGAGGGTAGTGGAATGCAGTGGAGTCTAGTCGATTGGAGTGGTGAGGAATAGAACGGAGTGGCATGGAATGGAGCACAGTGGAATGCAATGGAGTGGAGTGGATTGGAAAGGGGTGGAGTGGAGTGACGATGGGTGAAGTGGAATGGAATGGAGTGGAGTGCAGAGGAGTCTCATGGAATGGAATGGAACGCAATGGAAGCTGAGATTGTACCACTGCGCTCCAGGATGGGTGACAGAGTGTGATACTCTCGAAAGAAAGGAATGGAATGGAATGCAGTGGAATGGAATGGAATGCAATGGGGTGCATTGGAGTGGAGTGGAATGAAGTGAAGTGGATTGGAGTGGAATGGAGAGGAATGGAACGGAATGGAATGGAATGAAGTGGACTGGAGTGGGGTGGAGTTGAGTTCAATGGAATGGAGCGAAATGGAATCAGATGCAGTGAAATGGAGTAGGGAGGAGTGCAGTAGAGTGAAAAGGAGTGCAATGGAGTGGAATGGAATCGGAAGTAATGGAAAGTAGTGGAGTGGATGGAACGGATAGGAAAGGAGTGGAGCGGAGTGGAATGGAATGGAGCGGGAGGTGGGATGGGGCCACTGCACTGCAGGCTGGCTGACTGAGTGAGACATTCTCGAAATAAAGGAATGGAATGGAATGCCATAGAATGGAATGGAACGAAGTGGAGTGGAGTGGAATGGAGTGAGTTGGAGCAGAGTGGAATGAAGAATGCAATGGGATGGAAGGGAATTGAATGAAATGCAGTGGAGTGCATTGCAGTGGAATGGAGCAGAATTGAATGGAAAGGAGTGGAATGGGCAGGAGTGGAGTGCACTGGAGAGGAGAGGTTAGGAATGCAGTGGAATGGAATTGGATGTAATGGAACGTAGAGAAGTGGAGTGGAATGGAGTGGGCCAGAGTGGAATGGAATGGAATGCAATGGAAAGGAATGGAGTGGAATAGAATGGAATGGAATGGAATGGAAAGGAACGGAGTGGAATGAAATGTAGTGGAGTGCAGTGAAATGCAGTGGAATGGAATGGAGTGGAGTGGAGTGGAATGTGATAGAATGGAGAGGAGGGGAATGGAGCAGAATGGAATGGAGTGCAGCGGAATGGAGTGGAGTGGAATGGAATCAAATGGAGTGGAATGGAACCAAGTGGAATGGAATGGAGTGCAATAGACTAGAATTGAGTGTAGTGTAGTGGAATTTAGTGGAATGGACTAAAATGGAGTGGAATGGAATGGAATTGAGAGGAATGGAATGGAATGGAATGGAATGGAATGGAATAGAATTGAATGGAACGGAATTAAAACAATGCAATGGAATGCAATGGAATAGAATGCAATGGAATGTATAGTTGACATGTAATATGAGCTGAGATTGGGACACTGCACTCCAGCCAGGGTGACATAGTGATATCCTGTCGTAAGAAGTGAATGGAATGCAATGGAGTGAAATGGAATGGAAAGAAATGGAATGGAGTGGAGTGGAAGGGAATGGAGTGGAATGGAAGCGAATGCAGTGGAGTGGAGCGGGGTGGAGTGGAATGAAATGGAATGCAGTGGACTGTAATGGCATGGAGTGGAAAGAAGTAGAGTGGAATGGAGTGGAATGGAATGGACTGGCATAGAATGGAGTGTAATTGAATGCAATGGAGTGGATTGGAAAGGAATAGAAAGGAGTAGAGTGGAGTAGAGTGGTGTGGAGTGGAGTGGAATGGAGCTGAATGTACTTCAATGGAGTACAATGGAATGGAACGGAGTGGAATGGAATGGAATGATATGAGGTGGATTGGAGTGGAATGTAGTGGAGTGGAATGGAATGGAATAGAATGGAATGGAGTAGAGTGTAACGGAATGCAGTGGCGATAAGTGGAGTGGAATGGAATGCATTGGAGTAGAGTGGAGTGGAATGGAATGGAATGGAGTGGAGAGGAGGGGAGTGGAGTGGAATGGAATTGAGTGAAGTGCAGTGCAGTTGAATGGAATATCGTGGTGTGGAGTGGAGTGGAAGTGAATGGAGTGAATAGGAGTGGAATTAAATGAAATGGAATGCAGTGGAGAGAAACGCAGTTGATTGGAGTGGAGTGGAGTGGAAAGGAATGGAAAGGAGTGGGATGGAGTCTTATGGATTGGAGTGGAATGGAGTGGAATGGAATGAAGTGGAAAGGAGTGGAACGGAGTGAAATTGAATTTAGTGGACTGGAGTGGAATGGAGTTAAATGGAATGGAATGGAATGGAGTGGAATGGAATGGAATGGAGTGGAGTGGAATGGAATGGAATGGAGTGGAGTGGAATGGAATAGAATGGAATGGAATGGAATAGAATGGAATGGAGTGGAGTGGAGAGGAGTGGAATGGATTGGAGTGAAGTGGAGTGGAATGGAATAGAGTGGAGCGGAGAGGAAAGGAATGGAATGGAGTGGAGTGGAATGGCATGGAATGGAGTGGAATGGAATGGATAGAAGTGGAGTGGAGTGGAGTGGATTGGAGTGTAGTGGAAGGGAATGGAGTGCAGTGTAATGGACTGGAATGGAGCAGAGCAGAATGGAGTGGACTGGAGTGGAGTGGAATGGAATGGGATAGAATGGAATTGGAGCTGCGATTTTAGCAGTGTGCTCTAGGCAGTGTAACTGAGTGTCATACTCTCAAAAGAAAGGAATGGAATGGAACGCAGTGGAATGGAATGGAACAGAGTGGACATTAGTGGAGTGGAATGTGGAGGAATGGAATGAAATGGAACGTAATGGCATGAATTGGAGTGATGTGGGTTGGAATGGATTATAGTGGAATGGGGTGGAAAGGAATGGGATGGAGTGGAATGGAGTGCAGTGGAGTTGAACGGAGTTGAATGGCCTAGAATTGAGTGGACAGTAGTGGAATGTAATGGAATGGAATGGAATCCATTGTAATAGAATATAATACAATGGAAAGTTGAGATGTAGTGTGAGCTGAGATTGTGCCACTGCACTCCAGACTGGGTGACACGTTATATCCTGTGGATAGAAAGGAATGGAATGCAATAGAGTGAAATGGAATGGAGTGGAATGGAATTGAATGGAATGGAGTGGAGTGGAGTGGAGTGGAGTCGAATGGAGACGAATGGAATGGGACGGAGTGGAATGGAACGGAGTGGAGTGGAGTATCGTGGAGTGAAATAGAATGGAATGCAATGGGTTGGAATGGAATGCAATGGACTGCTGAAAGGAAATGTGAGCTGTTATTGTTCCACTGCACTCCAGCCTTTGTGACGGAATGAAATCCTGTGGAAAAAAAGGATTGGAATGGAATGGAATGGAATGGAATGGAATGGAATGGAATGGAGAGGAGTGTAGTGGTGTGGAGTGAAATGGAGTGGAGTGTCGTGGAGGAGAGTGGAATGGAGTGGAATGGAATGAAGAGGAAAGGAACGGAGTGGAGTGGAATGGAACGGAGTGGAGTGGAATGGAACGGAGTGGAGTGGAATGGAACGGAGTGGAGTGGAATGGAATCCAATGGAATGAAATGGAATTGAATCGAATGGAATGAAGAAATATGTGCAGTGATTTGGCCACTGCGCTGGAGCCTGCGTGACAGAGGGAGATCCTGTCGATAAAACAGAGTGGAATGGAAGGGATTGGAATGGAATGGAATGGAACGTATTGGAGTGGAGTGGAGTGGAATTGAGTGGAGTGGAGTGCACTGGAATGGAATGGAATGCAATGGAATGTAATGGAATGATGAAATGATATGTGAGCTGAGATTGTGCCACTGCACTCCACGCTGGGTGACAGAGTGAGATACTCTTGAAAGAAAGAAATGGAATGGAAAGAATTTTTAATTGGGTGGATTCGAGTGGACTGAAGTAGAGTGCAGTGGAATGGAGAGGAATGGAATGGAATGGAATCGGATGTAAAGGAATGGAGTGATGTGGAGTGGAGTGGTGAGGAGTGTAGTGCTGTGGAATGGAGCAGAAAGTAATGGGATGGTGTGGAGTGGAGTGCAGTGCAGTGGAGTGGAGAGGAGTGCAATGGCGTGGAATGGAATCAGATGTAAAGGAACGTACTGGAGTGGAGTGGAGTGGAAAGGAGTGGAATGGAATGGAATTGAATGTAATGCAAAGCAAAGGAATGGAATGCGATGCAATGGAATTTAATGCAATAGAATGCAGTTCAATAGAGAGTTGACATGTAATGTGAGCTGAGATTGTGCCTAAGCTCTCCAGGCTGTTTGACACAGTGATATCGTGTCGAAAGAATGGAGTGGAATGCAGTGGTGTGAAATGGAATGGAATGTAGTGGACAGGAGGAGAATGGAGTGGAGTGAAGAGGAACAGAGTGGAATGGAATGGGATGCAGTGGAATGGAATGCAGTGGAGTGGAGTGAAATAGAAAGAAATGGAATGGGATGGAATGGAATGCAATGGAATGGAGAAGAGAAATGTGAGCTGAGATTGTGTGACTACACTCCAGCCTTAGTGACCGAGAGAGATTCTGTGGAAGGAAAGAACTGATTTCAAAGGAGTGGAATGGAAGGGAATGTAGTACAGTGGAGTAGAGTGGAATGGAGTGAAACAGAATAGAATGGAGTGGAATGCAATGGAATGGAATGGAATGGAGTGGAGTGGAATAGAGAGGAGTGCACTGCAATGGAGTGGAGTGGAGTGGAAGGGAGTGGAATGCAATGGAATGTAGTGGAGTGCAGTGGAGTGGAATGGAATGGAGTGGACAGGATTGGAAGGTGTAGAGTGGACTGGAATGGAATAGAATGGAACAGAATGCAGTGTAGTGGAGGGGAGTGGAGGTGAGTGGAGTGGCATGGAGTGGAATGGAATGGAATGGAGTGAAATGGAATCCAATGGATTGGAATGGAGTGGAATGGAGTGGAGTGGAATGGAGAGGAGTCGAATGGAATGGAAGGGAATGCAACGGAACGCAGTGGTGTGGATTGGAAAGCAGTGAAATGGAGTACTATGGAATCTAAAGGAGTGGAGTGGAGTCTAGTGGAGTGGAATGGAATGGAACCAAATGGAATGGAATGGCACGGAATGGAGTGGAGTAGAGTGGAGTGGGAAGGAAGGGAGATGAGTGGAATGGAGAGGAATGGAATGGAGTGGAGTGGATTGGATTGGAATGAACTGGAATGGAGAGGGATGGAATGAAGTGGAACGGAATGGACTGCAATGGAATTGAATGGAGTGAAATGGAGAGGAGTGGAGTGGAGTGGAATGGAGTGGAAATGAATGGAATGGAGTGGAATGGAAGGGAATGGAGACAAGTGGATAGGAATTGAATGAAGCAGATTGGAGTGGAGTGGAGTGGAGTGGCATGGAATGGAATGAAGTGGAAGGGAATGCAATGGAGTGGAATGTAATGGAATAAAATGGAATGGAGTGGAATGGAGAGGAATGGAGTGGAGTGGAGTGGAATGGAGGGGAGTAAGAGGAAGAGAATAGAATGGAATCGAAAGGAGGGAAGTGCAATTGTGTGGAGTGGAGTGGAGATGAAAGGAGTGGAGTGATGTGGAGTCGAGAGGAAAGGAATGGAATGGCATGGAATGGAGTTAAGTGGAGTGGAATGGAGTGGAAGGTAATGGAGTGGAATGAAAAGGAGTGGATTGGAATGGAGTGGAATGGAATGGAGTGGAATGGAGTGGAGTAGAATGGAGTGGGTTGCAGAGGAGTGGAATGGAGTGGAATGGTAGGGAATGGAATGGAATGTAGTGGAAAGGAATGGAATGGAGTGGATTGAAATAAAATGGAAAGGATTGGAGTGCAGTGGAATGGAGGGTAGTGGAATAAAATGGAGTATAGTGCAGTGGAATGGAGTGGACTGGAGTGGAGATGAGTGTAGTGGACCGAAATGGAATGGAATGGAGTGGAGTGGAACGGTGTGGAGTGGGGTGGAAAGGAATGGAACAGAATGGAATGGAGAGGAATGGAGTGGCATGTAGTGGAGTGGAGTGAAGTGGAAAGGAATGGAATTGAATGGAATTGAATGGAGTGGATTGGAGTGCAATAGAATGGAGTGGAGTGGAGTGGAATGCAGTGGAGTAGATTTTAGTGGAATGGAGTGTAGTGGAATGGAATGGAATGGCATGGAATGGAATGGAACAGAAGCGGAGATAGTGCGACTGTGCTCCAGGCTATGTGACAGAGTGAGATAACATTGAAAGAAAGGAATGGAATGGAATGGAATGGAGTGGACTGCATGGGAACAGAGTGGAGTCAAGTGGAGTGGCCTGGAATGGAGAGAACTGGAATGAGATGGAATGGAATGGATTGAAATGGAGCGGAGTGAGGTGGAGCGGAATACAGTGCAATGGAGATGAATACAAGGGGAAGGCGTGAAATGGAGTGGAGTGGAATGCCGTTAAGTGTAGAGGAGTGTAAAGCAGTGGAATGCAATTGGATGTAACGCAATGTAGTGGAGTGGACTGGAGTAGAATGGAAGGAAATGGAACGGAGCAGAGCCTAGCAGAGCTGAATGGAGTGGAACGGAAAGAAAAGGAACAGAACAGAACGGGAGCTGAGACTGTGCCACTGCACTCCATGCTGAGTGACAGAGTGAGATACTCTCGAAAGAAAGGAAAAGAATGCAATGGAGTACAACAGAACGGCATGGAATGGAATGGAATGGAATGGAATAGAATGGAGTAGAATGGAATGGAATGGAGTGGATTGGAGTGAAGTGGAGTGGAGTGGAATGGAATGGAGAGAAATGGAATGGGATGGAATGGAATGGAATGAACCGGAGTTGATTGAGGTGGAGAGGATAGCAGTGGAATGGAGCGGAATGGAATGAGAAGGAGTGGAATTGAGAGGAGAGCATTGCAGCAAAGTGGAGGAGTGGAATGGAGTGGAATGGATTTGGATGTAATGGAATGTAGTGGAGTGGAGTAGAGTTGAGTGGAACGGAGGAGAATAGAATAGAATTGAAAGTAATGGAATGGAAAGCAGTGGAAGGGAATGGAATGCAAAGAATGGAGTGGAGTGGAAAGGAGTAGAATGGAATGGAGTGGAACGGAATGGAATGGAATAGAATGGAATGGATTGGAGTGGGAAAGATTGGAGTGCAGTGGAATGGAGTGGAATAGAATGGAGTGGAGTGGAGTGGAGGGAAGAGGAATGGAGTAGAATGGAATGGAATGGAAAGGAATGGAAAGGAATGGAGTGGATTGGAAAGGGAGTGGAGTGGAGTAGAATGGATTGGAATGCAATGGAATGGAGTGACGTGGAATAGTTTGGAAAGGAATGGCATGGAATGGAGTAGAGTGGAATGGAGGGGAATGGAATGCAATGGAATTGAGTGGAATGGAGTGGAGTGGAGTGGAGTGGAGAGGAATGGAATGGAGTGGAAAGGTGTGAAAGGAGTGGAATGGAGTGGAGTGGAATGCAATGGAGTAGATTGGAATGAAGTGGAAAGGAATGGAATGGAGAGAAGTAGAGTAGAATGGAGTGGCTTGGAATGGAGGGGAGCAGAGTGGAGTTAACAGCAGTGGATTGGAATACAGCGGATGGAGTAGAGTGGAAGGGAGTGTAATTATATGGAATGGAATGGATTGGATTGGATTGGAGTGGAAGGGAGTGGAGTGGAGTTGAAAGTAGAGGAATCGAAAGAAGTGGAAAGGAGTGGAGTAGAGTGGATTAGAGTGGATTGGAATGGAATGGAGTGGAGTGGAATGGTGTGGAAACGAATGGAAGGGAGGGGAGTGGAATGGAACGAAATGGAATGGAATGTAGTGGAATGGAGAGGAGTGGAGTGGACTGGAGTGGAATTTAATCGAATGGAGTTTACTGAAGTGGAATGTATTTGAGAGGAGGGTAATGGACAGGAATTGAGTGGAGTGGAGTGGAGTGAAATACATCGGAATGGCATGGAATTGAATGGAATGGAGGGTAGTGGAATGCAGTGGAGTCTAGTCGATTGGAGTGGTGAGGAATAGAACGGAGTGGCATGGAATGGAGCACAGTGGAATGCAATGGAGTGGAGTGGATTGGAAAGGGGTGGAGTGGAGTGACGATGGGTGAAGTGGAATGGAATGGAGTGGAGTGCAGAGGAGTCTCATGGAATGGAATGGAACGCAATGGAAGCTGAGATTTTACCACTGCGCTCCAGGATGGGTGACAGAGTGTGATACTCTCGAAAGAAAGGAATGGAATGGAATGCAGTGGAATGGAATGGAATGCAATGGGGTGCATTGGAGTGGAGTGGAATGAAGTGAAGTGGATTGGAGTGGAATGGAGAGGAATGGAACGGAATGGAATGGAATGAAGTGGACTGGAGTGGGGTGGAGTTGAGTTCAATGGAATGGAGCGAAATGGAATCAGATGCAGTGAAATGGAGTAGGGAGGAGTGCAGTAGAGTGAAAAGGAGTGCAATGGAGTGGAATGGAATCGGAAGTAATGGAAAGTAGTGGAGTGGATGGAACGGATAGGAAAGGAGTGGAGCGGAGTGGAATGGAATGGAGCGGGAGGTGGGATGGGGCCACTGCACTCCAGGCTGGCTGACTGAGTGAGATATTCTCGAAATAAAGGAATGGAATGGAATGCCATAGAATGGAATGGAACGGAGTGGAGTGGAGTGGAATGGAGTGAGTTGGAGCAGAGTGGAATGAAGAATGCAATGGGATGGAAGGGAATTGAATGAAATGCAGTGGAGTGCAGTGGAGTGCATTGCAGTGGAATGGAGCAGAATGGAATGGAAAGGAGTGGAATGGGCAGGAGTGGAGTGCACTGGAGAGGAGAGGTTAGGAATGCAGTGGAATGGAATTGGATGTAATGGAACGTAGAGAAGTGGAGTGGAATGGAGTGGGCCAGGGTGGAATGGAATGGAATGCAATGGAAAGGAATGGAGTGGAATAGAATGGAATGGAATGGAATGGAAAGGAACGGAGTGGAATGAAATGTAGTGGAGTGGAGTGAAATGGAGTGGAATGGAATGGAGTGGAGTGGAGTGGAATGTGATAGAATGGAGAGGAGGGGAATGGAGCAGAATGGAATGGAGTGCAGCGGAATGGAGTGGAGTGGAATGGAATCAAATGGAGTGGAATGGAACCAAGTGGAATGGAATGGAGTGCAATAGACTAGAATTGAGTGTAGTGTAGTGGAATTTAGTGGAATGGACTGAAATTGAGTGGAATGGAATGGAATGGAATGGAAAGGAATAGAATTGAATGGAACGGAATTAAAAGAATGCAATGGAATGCAATGGAATAGAATGCAATGGAATGTATAGTTGACATGTAATATGAGCTGAGATTGTGACACTGCACTCCAGCCAGGGTGACATAGTGATATCCTGTCGTAAGAAGTGAATGGAATGCAATGGAGTGAAATGGAATGGAAAGAAATGGAATGGAGTGGAGTGGAAGGGAATGGAGTGGAATGGAAGCGAATGCAGTGGAGTGGAGCGGGGTGGAGTGGAATGAAATGGAATGCAGTGGACTGTAATGGCATGGAGTGGAAAGAAGTAGAGTGGAATGGAGTGGAATGGAATGGACTGGCATAGAATGGAGTGTAATTGAATGCAATGGAGTGGATTGGAAAGGAATAGAAAGGAGTAGAGTGGAGTAGAGTGGTGTGGAGTGGAGTGGAATGGAGCTGAATGTACTTCAATGGAGTACAATGGAATGGAACGGAGTGGAATGGAATGGAATGATATGAGGTGGATTGGAGTGGAATGTAGTGGAGTGGAATGGAATGGAATAGAATGGAATGGAGTAGAGTGTAACGGAATGCAGTGGCGATAAGTGGAGTGGAATGGAATGCATTGGAGTAGAGTGGAGTGGAATGGAATGGAATGGAGTGGAGAGGAGGGGAGTGGAGTGGAATGGAATTGAGTGAAGTGGAGTGCAGTTGAATGGAATATCGTGGTGTGGAGTGGAGTGGAAGTGAATGGAGTGAATAGGAGTGGAATTAAATGAAATGGAATGGAGTGGAGAGAAACGCAGTTGATTGGAGTGGAGTGGAGTGGAAAGGAATGGAAAGGAGTGGGATGGAGTCTTATGGATTGGAGTGGAATGGAGTGGAATGGAAAGAAGTGGAAAGGAGTGGAACGGAGTGAAATTGAATTTAGTGGACTGGAGTGGAATGGAGTTAAATGGAATGGAATGGAATGGAGTGGAATGGAATGGAATGGAGTGGAGTGGAATGGAATAGAATGGAATGGAATGGAATAGAATGGAATGGAGTGGAGTGGAGAGGAGTGGAATGGATTGGAGTGAAGTGGAGTGGAATGGAATTGAGTGGAGCGGAGAGGAAAGGAATGGAATGGAGTGGAGTGGAATGGCATGGAATGGAGTGGAATGGAATGGATAGAAGTGGAGTGGAGTGGAGTGGATTGGAGTGTAGTGCAAGGGAATGGAGTGCAGTGTAATGGACTGGAATGGAGCAGAGCAGAATGGAGTGGACTGGAGTGGAGTGGAATGGAATGGGATGGAATGGAATGGGAGCTGCGATTTTACCAGTGTGCTCTAAGCAGGGTGACTGAGTGTCATACTCTCAAAAGAAAGGAATGGAATGGAACGCAGTGGAATGGAATGGAACAGAGTGGACATTAGTGGAGTGGAATGTGGAGGAATGGAATGAAATGGAACGTAATGGCATGAATTGGAGTGGTGTGGGTTGGAATGGATTATAGTGGAATGGGGTGGAAAGGAATGGGATGGAGTGGAATGGAGTGCAGTGGAGTTGAACGGAGTTGAATGGCCTAGAATTGAGTGGACAGTAGTGGAATGTAATGGAATGGAATGGAATCCATTGTAATAGAATATAATACAATGGAAAGTTGAGATGTAGTGTGAGCTGAGATTGTGCCACTGCACTCCAGACTGGGTGACACGTTATATCCTGTGGATAGAAAGGAATGGAATGCAATAGAGTGAAATGAAATGGAGTGGAATGGAATCGAATGGAATGGAGTGGAGTGGAGTGGAGTGGAGTCGAATTGAGACGAATGGAATGGGACGGAGTGGAATGGAACGGAGTGGAGTGGAGTATCGTGGAGTGAAATAGAATGGAATGCAATGGGTTGGAATGGAATGCAATGGACTGCTGAAAGGAAATGTGAGCTGTTATTGTTCCACTGCACTCCAGCCTTTGTGACGGAATGAAATCCTGTGGAAAAAAAGGATTGGAATGGAATGGAATGGAATGGAATGGAATGGAATGGAATGGAATGGAATGGAATGGAATGGAATGGAGAGGAGTGTAGTGGTGTGGAGTGAAATGGAGTGGAGTGTCGTGGAGGAGAGTGGAATGGAGTGGAATGGAATGAAGAGGAAAGGAACGGAGTGGAGTGGAATGGAACGGAGTGGAGTGGAATGGAACGGAGTGGAGTGGAATGGAATCCAATGGAATGAAATGGAATTGAATCGAATGGAATGAAGAAATATGTGCAGTGATTTGGCCACTGCGCTGGAGCCTGCGTGACAGAGGGAGATCCTGTCGATAAAACAGAGTGGAATGGAAGGGATTGGAATGGAATGGAATGGAACGTATTGGAGTGGAGTGGAGTGGAATTGAGTTGAGTGGAGTGCACTGGAATGGAATGGAATGCAAAGGAATGTAATGGAATGATGAAATGATATGTGAGCTGAGATTGTGCCACTGCACTCCACGCTGGGTGACAGAGTGAGATACTCTTGAAAGAAAGAAATGGAATGGAAAGAATTTTTAATTGGGTGGATTCGAGTGGACTGAAGTAGAGTGCAGTGGAATGGAGAGGAATGGAATGGAATGGAATCGGATGTAAAGGAATGGAGTGATGTGGAGTGGAGTGGTGAGGAGTGTAGTGCTGTGGAATGGAGCAGAAAGTAATGGGATGGTGTGGAGTGGAGTGCAGTGCAGTGGAGTGGAGAGGAGTGCAATGGCGTGGAATGGAATCGGATGTAAAGGAAAGTACTGGAGTGGGGTGGAGTGGAAAGGAGTGGAATGGAATGGAATTGAATGTAATGCAAAGCAAAGGAATGGAATGCGATGCAATGGAATTTAATGCAATAGAATGCAGTTCAATAGAGAGTTGACATGTAATGTGAGCTGAGATTGTGCCTAAGCTCTCCAGGCTGTTTGACACAGTGATATCGTGTCGAAAGAATGGAGTGGAATGCAGTGGTGTGAAATGGAATGGAATGTAGTGGACAGGAGGAGAATGGAGTGGAGTGAAGAGGAACAGAGTGGAATGGAATGGGATGCAGTGGAATGGAATGCAGTGGAGTGGAGTGAAATAGAAAGAAATGGAATGGGATGGAATGGAATGCAATGGAATGGAGAAGAGAAATGTGAGCTGAGATTGTGTGACTACACTCCAGCCTTAGTGACCGAGAGAGATTCTGTGGAAGGAAAGAACTGATTTCAAAGGAGTGGAATGGAAGGGAATGTAGTACAGTGGAGTAGAGTGGAATGGAGTGAAACAGAATAGAATGGAGTGGAATGCAATGGAATGGAATGGAATGGAGTGGAGTGGAATAGAGAGGAGTGCACTGCAATGGAGTGGAGTGGAGTGGAAGGGAGTGGAATGCAATGGAATGTAATGGAGTGCAGTGGAGTGGAATGGAATGGAGTGGACAGGATTGGAAGGTGTAGAGTGGACTGGAATGGAATAGAATGGAACAGAATGCAGTGTAGTGGAGGGGAGTGGAGGTGAGTGGAGTGGCATGGAGTGGAATGGAATGGAATGGAGTGAAATGGAATCCAATGGATTGGAATGGAGTGGAATGGAGTGGAGTGGAATGGAGAGGAGTCGAATGGAATGGAAGGGAATGCAACGGAACGCAGTGGTGTGGATTGGAAAGCAGTGAAATGGAGTACTATGGAATCTAAAGGAGTGGAGTGGAGTCTAGTGGAGTGGAATGGAATGGAACCAAATGGAATGGAATGGCACGGAATGGAGTGGAGTAGAGTGGAGTGGGAAGGAAGGGAGATGAGTGGAATGGAGAGGAATGGAATGGAGTGGAGTGGATTGGATTGGAATGAACTGGAATGGAGAGGGATGGAATGAAGTGGAACGGAATGGACTGCAATGGAATTGAATGGAGTGAAATGGAGAGGAGTGGAGTGGAGTGGAATGGAGTGGAAATGAATGGAATGGAGTGGAATGGAAGGGAATGGAGACAAGTGGATAGGAATTGAATGAAGCAGATTGGAGTGGAGTGGAGTGGAGTGGCATGGAATGGAATGAAGTGGAAGGGAATGCAATGGAGTGGAATGTAATGGAATAAAATGGAATGGAGTGGAATGGAGAGGAATGGAGTGGAGTGGAGTGGAATGGAGGGGAGTAAGAGGAAGAGAATGGAATGGAATCGAAAGGAGGGAAGTGCAATTGTGTGGAGGGGAGTGGAGATGAAAGGAGTGGAGTGATGTGGAGTCGAGAGGAAAGGAATGGAATGGCATGGAATGGAGTTAAGTGGAGTGGAATGGAGTGGAAGGTAATGGAGTGGAATGAAAAGGAGTGGATTGGAATGGAGTGGAATGGAATGGAGTGGAATGGAGTGGAGTAGAATGGAGTGGGTTGCAGAGGAGTGGAATGGAGTGGAATGGTAGGGAATGGAATGGAATGTAGTGGAAAGGAATGGAATGGAGTGGATTGAAATTAAATGGAAAGGATTGGAGTGCAGTGGAATGGAGGGTAGTGGAATAAAATGGAGTATAGTGCAGTGGAATGGAGTGGACTGGAGTGGAGATGAGTGTAGTGGACCGAAATGGAATGGAATGGAGTGGAGTGGAACTGTGTGGAGTGGGGTGGAAAGGAATGGAACAGAATGGAATGGAGAGGAATGGAGTGGCATGTAGTGGAGTGGAGTGAAGTGGAAAGGAATGGAATTGAATGGAATTGAATGGAGTGGATTGGAATGCAATAGAATGGAGTGGAGTGGAGTGGAATGCAGTGGAGTAGATTTTAGTGGAATGGAGTGTAGTGGAATGGAATGGAATGGCATGGAATGGAATGGAACAGAAGCGGAGATAGTGCGACTGTGCTCCAGGCTTGTGACAGAGTGAGATAACATTGAAAGAAAGGAGTGGAATGGAATGGAATGGAGTGGACTGCATGGGAACAGAGTGGAGTGAAGTGGAGTGGCCTGGAATGGAGAGAACTGGAATGAGATGGAATGGAATGGATTGAAATGGAGCGGAGTGAGGTGGAGCGGAATACAGTGCAATGGAGATGAATGCAAGGGGATGGCGTGAAATGGAGTGGAGTGGAATGCAGTTAAGTGTAGAGGAGTGTAAAGCAGTGGAATGCAATTGGATGTAACGCAATGTAGTGGAGTGGACTGGAGTAGAATGGAAGGAAATGGAACGGAGCAGAGCCTAACAGAGCTGAATGGAGTGGAACGGAAAGAAAAGGAACAGAACAGAACGGGAGCTGAGACTGTGCCACTGCACTCCATGCTGAGTGACAGAGTGAGATACTCTCGAAAGAAAGGAAAAGAATGCAATGGAGTACAACAGAACGGCATGGAATGGAATGGAATGGAATGGAATAGAATGGAGTAGAATGGAATGGAATGGAGTGGATTGGAGTGAAGTGGAGTGGAGTGGAATGGAATGGAGAGAAATGGAATGGGATGGAATGGAATGGAATGAACCGGAGTTGATTGAGGTGGAGAGGATAGCAGTGGAATGGAGCGGAATGGAATGAGAAGGAGTGGAATTGAGAGGAGAGCATTGCAGCAAAGTGGAGGAGTGGAATGGAGTGGAATGGATTTGGATGTAATGGAATGTAGTGGAGTGGAGTAGAGTTGAGTGGAACGGAGGAGAATAGAATAGAATTGAAAGTAATGGAATGGAAAGCAGTGGAAGGGAATGGAATGCAAAGAATGGAGTGGAGTGGAAAGGAGTAGAATGGAATGGAGTGGAACGGAATGGAATGGAATAGAATGGAATGGATTGGAGTGGGAAAGTTTGGAGTGCAGAGGAATGGAGTGGAATAGAATGGAGTGGAGTGGAGTGGAGGGAAGAGGAATGGAGTAGAATGGAATGGAATGGAAAGGAATGGAGTGGATTGGAAAGGGAGTGGAGTGGAGTAGAATGGATTGGAATGCAATGGAATGGAGTGACGTGGAATAGTTTGGAAAGGAATGGCATGGAATGGAGTAGAGTGGAATGGAGGGGAATGGAATGCAATGGAATTGAGTGGAATGGAGTGGAGTGGAGTGGAGTGGAGAGGAATGGAATGGAGTGGAAAGGTGTGAAAGGAGTGGAATGGAGTGGAGTGGAATGCAATGGAGTAGATTGGAATGAAGTGGAAAGGAATGGAATGGAGAGAAGTAGAGTAGAATGGAGTGGATTGGAATGGAGGGGAGCAGAGTGGAGTTAACAGCAGTGGATTGGAATACAGCGGATGGAGTAGAGTGGAAGGGAGTGTAATTATATGGAATGGAATGGATTGGATTGGATTGGAGTGGAAGGGAGTGGAGTGGAGTTGAAAGTAGAGGAATCGAAAGAAGTGGAAAGGAGTGGAGTAGAGTGGATTAGAGTGGATTGGAATGGAATGGAGTGGAGTGGAATGGTGTGGAAACGAATGGAAGGGAGGGGAGTGGAATGGAACGAAATGGAATGGAATGTAGTGGAATGGAGAGGAGTGGAGTGGACTGGAGTGGAATTTAATCGAATGGAGTTTACTGAAGTGGAATGTATTTGAGAGGAGGGTAATGGACAGGAATTGAGTGGAGTGGAGTGGAGTGAAATACATCGGAATGGCATGGAATTGAATGGAATGGAGGGTAGTGGAATGCAGTGGAGTCTAGTCGATTGGAGTGGTGAGGAATAGAACGGAGTGGCATGGAATGGAGCACAGTGGAATGCAATGGAGTGGAGTGGATTGGAAAGGGGTGGAGTGGAGTGACGATGGGTGAAGTGGAATGGAATGGAGTGGAGTGCAGAGGAGTCTCATGGAATGGAATGGAACGCAATGGAAGCTGAGATTGTACCACTGCGCTGCAGGATGGGTGACAGAGTGTGATACTCTCGAAAGAAAGGAATGGAATGGAATGCAGTGGAATGGAATGGAATGCAATGGGGTGCATTGGAGTGGAGTGGAATGAAGTGAAGTGGATTGGAGTGGAATGGAGAGGAATGGAACGGAATGGAATGGAATGAAGTGGACTGGAGTGGGGTGGAGTTGAGTTCAATGGAATGGAGCGAAATGGAATCAGATGCAGTGAAATGGAGTAGGGAGGAGTGCAGTAGAGTGAAAAGGAGTGCAATGGAGTGGAATGGAAACGGAAGTAATGGAAAGTAGTGGAGTGGATGGAACGGATAGGAAAGGAGTGGAGCGGAGTGGAATGGAATGGAGCGGGAGGTGGGATGGGGCCACTGCACTCCAGGCTGGCTGACTGAGTGAGATATTCTCGAAATAAAGGAATGGAATGGAATGCCATAGAATGGAATGGAACGAAGTGGAGTGGAGTGGAATGGAGTGAGTTGGAGCAGAGTGGAATGAAGAATGCAATGGGATGGAAGGGAATTGAATGAAATGCAGTGGAGTGCAGTGGAGTGCATTGCAGTGGAATGGAGCAGAATGGAATGGAAAGGAGTGGAATGGGCAGGAGTGGAGTGCACTGGAGAGGAGAGGTTAGGAATGCAGTGGAATGGAATTGGATGTAATGGAACGTAGAGAAGTGGAGTGGAATGGAGTGGGCCAGAGTGGAATGGAATGGAATGCAATGGAAAGGAATGGAGTGGAATAGAATGGAATGGAATGGAATGGAAAGGAACGGAGTGGAATGAAATGTAGTGGAGTGCAGTGAAATGGAGTGGAATGGAATGGAGTGGAGTGGAGTGGAATGTGATAGAATGGAGAGGAGGGGAATGGAGCAGAATGGAATGGAGTGCAGCGGAATGGAGTGGAGTGGAATGGAATCAAATGGAGTGGAATGGAACCAAGTGGAATGGAATGGAGTGCAATAGACTAGAATTGAGTGTAGTGTAGTGGAATTTAGTGGAATGGACTGAAATGGAGTGGAATGGAATGGAATTGAGAGGAATGGAATGGAATGGAATGGAATGGAAAGGAATAGAATTGAATGGAACGGAATTAAAAGAATGCAATGGAATGCAATGGAATAGAATGCAATGGAATGTATAGTTGACATGTAATATGAGCTGAGATTGTGACACTGCACTCCAGCCAGGGTGACATAGTGATATCCTGTCGTAAGAAGTGAATGGAATGCAATGGAGTGAAATGGAATGGAAAGAAATGGAATGGAGTGGAGTGGAAGGGAATGGAGTGGAATGGAAGCGAATGCAGTGGAGTGGAGCGGGGTGGAGTGGAATGAAATGGAATGCAGTGGACTGTAATGGCATGGAGTGGAAAGAAGTAGAGTGGAATGGAGTGGAATGGAATGGACTGGCATAGAATGGAGTGTAATTGAATGCAATGGAGTGGATTGGAAAGGAATAGAAAGGAGTAGAGTGGAGTAGAGTGGTGTGGAGTGGAGTGGAATGGAGCTGAATGTACTTCAATGGAGTACAATGGAATGGAACGGAGTGGAATGGAGTGGAATGATATGAGGTGGATTGGAGTGGAATGTAGTGGAGTGGAATGGAATTTAATAGAATGGAATGGAGTAGAGTGTAACGGAATGCAGTGGCGATAAGTGGAGTGGAATGGAATGCATTGGAGTAGAGTGGAGTGGAATGGAATGGAATGGAGTGGAGAGGAGGGGAGTGGAGTGGAATGGAATTGAGTGAAGTGGAGTGCAGTTGAATGGAATATCGTGGTGTGGAGTGTAGTGGAAGTGAATGGAGTGAATAGGAGTGGAATTAAATGAAATGGAATGCAGTGGAGAGAAACGCAGTTGATTGGAGTGGAGTGGAGTGGAAAGGAATGGAAAGGAGTGGGATGGAGTCTTATGGATTGGAGTGGAATGGAGTGGAATGGAATGAAGTGGAAAGGAGTGGAACGGAGTGAAATTGAATTTAGTGGACTGGAGTGGAAGGGAGTTAAATGGAATGGAATGGAATGGAGTGGAATGGAATGGAATGGAGTGGAGCGGAATGGAAAAGAATGGAATGGAATGGAATACAATGGAATGGAGTGGAGTGGAGAGGAGTGGAATGGATTGGAGTGAAGTGGAGTGGAATGGAATAGAGTGGAGCGGAGAGGAAAGGAATGGAATGGAGTGGAGTGGAATGGCATGGAATGGAGTGGAATGGAATGGATAGAAGTGGAGTGGAGTGGAGTGGATTGGAGTGTAGTGGAAGGGAATGGAGTGCAGTGTAATGGACTGGAATGGAGCAGAGCAGAATGGAGTGGACTGGAGTGGAGTGGAATGGAATGGGATAGAATGGAATGGGAGCTGCGATTTTACCAGTGTGCTCTAGGCAGTGTAACTGAGTGTCATACTCTCAAAAGAAAGGAATGGAATGGAACGCAGTGGAATGGAATGGAACAGAGTGGACATTAGTGGAGTGGAATGTGGAGGAATGGAATGAAATGGAACGTAATGGCATGAATTGGAGTGGTGTGTGTTGGAATGGATTATAGTAGAATGGGGTGGAAAGGAATGGGATGGAGTGGAATGGAGTGCAGTGGAGTTGAACGGAGATGAATGGCCTAGAATTGAGTGGACAGTAGTGGAATGTAATGGAATGGAATGGAATCCATTGTAATAGAATATAATACAATGGAAAGTTGAGATGTAGTGTGAGCTGAGATTGTGCCACTGCACTCCAGACTGGGTGACACGTTATATCCTGTGGATAGAAAGGAATGGAATGCAATAGAGTGAAATGGAATGGAGTGGAATGGAATTGAATGGAATGGAGTGGAGTGGAGTGGAGTCGAATGGAGACGAATGGAATGGGACGGAGTGGAATGGAACGGAGTGGAGTGGAGTATCGTGGAGTGAAATAGAATGGAATGCAATGGGTTGGAATGGAATGCAATGGACTACTGAAAGGAAATGTGAGCTGTTATTGTTCCACTGCACTCCAGCCTTTGTGACGGAATGAAATCCTGTGGAAAAAAGGATTGGAATGGAATGGAATGGAATGGAATGGAATGGAATGGAATGGAATGGAATGGAATGGAATGGAGAGGAGTGTAGTGGTGTGGAGTGAAATGGAGTGGAGTGTCGTGGAGGAGAGTGGAATGGAGTGGAATGGAATGAAGAGGAAAGGAACGGAGTGGAGTGGAATGGAACGGAGTGGAGTGGAATGGAACGGAGTGGAGTGGAATGGAATCCAATGGAATGAAATGGAATTGAATCGAATGGAATGAAGAAATATGTGCAGTGATTTGGCCACTGCGCTGGAGCCTGCGTGACAGAGGGAGATCCTGTCGATAAAACAGAGTGGAATGGAAAGGATTGGAATGGAATGGAATGGAACGTATTGGAGTGGAGTGGAGTGGAATTGAGTGGAGTGGAGTGCACTGGAATGGAATGGAATGCAATGGAATGTAATGGAATGATGAAATGATATGTGAGCTGAGATTGTGCCACTGCACTCCACGCTGGGTGACAGAGTGAGATACTCTTGAAAGAAAGAAATGGAATGGAAAGAATTTTTAATTGGGTGGATTCGAGTGGACTGAAGTAGAGTGCAGTGGAATGGAGAGGAATGGAATGGAATGGAATCGGATGTAAAGGAATGGAGTGATGTGGAGTGGAGTGGTGAGGAGTGTAGTGCTGTGAAATGGAGCAGAAAGTAATGGGATGGTGTGGAGTGGAGTGCAGTGCAGTGGAGTGGAGAGGAGTGCAATGGCGTGGAATGGAATCGGATGTAAAGGAACGTACTGGAGTGGAGTGGAGTGGAAAGGAGTGGAATGAAATGGAATTGAATGTAATGCAAAGCAAAGGAATGGAATGCGATGCAATGGAATTTAATGCAATAGAATGCAGTTCAATAGAGAGTTGACATGTAATGTGAGCTGAGATTGTGCCTAAGCTCTCCAGGCTGTTTGACACAGTGATATCGTGTCGAAAGAATGGAGTGGAATGCAGTGGTGTGAAATGGAATGGAATGTAGTGGACAGGAGGAGAATGGAGTGGAGTGAAGAGGAACAGAGTGGAATGGAATGGGATGCAGTGGAATGGAATGCAGTGGAGTGGAGTGAAATAGAAAGAAATGGAATGGGATGGAATGGAATGCAATGGAATGGAGAAGAGAAATGTGAGCTGAGATTGTGTGACTACACTCCAGCCTTAGTGACCGAGAGAGATTCTGTGGAAGGAAAGAACTGATTTCAAAGGAGTGGAATGGAAGGGAATGTAGTACAGTGGAGTAGAGTGGAATGGAGTGAAACAGAATAGAATGGAGTGGAATGCAATGGAATGGAATGGAATGGAGTGGAGTGGAATAGAGAGGAGTGCACTGCAATGGAGTGGAGTGGAGTGGAAGGGAGTGGAATGCAATGGAATGTAGTGGAGTGCAGTGGAGTGGAATGGAATGGAGTGGACAGGATTGGAAGGTGTAGAGTGGACTGGAATGGAATAGAATGGAACAGAATGCAGTGGAGTGGAGGGGAGTGGAGGTGAGTGGAGTGGCATGGAGTGGAACGGAATGGCATGGAGTGAAATGGAATCCAATGGATTGGAATGGAGTGGAGTGGAGTGGAGTGGAATGGAGAGGAGTCGAATGGAATGGAAGGGAATGCAACGGAACGCAGTGGTGTGGATTGGAAAGCAGTGAAATGGAGTACTATGGAATCTAAAGGAGTGGAGTGGAGTCTAGTGGAGTGGAATGGAATGGAACCAAATGGAATGGAATGGCACGGAATGGAGTGGAGTAGAGTGGAGTGGGAAGGAAGGGAGATGAGTGGAATGGAGAGGAATGGAATGGAGTGGAGTGGATTGGATTGGAATGAACTGGAATGGAGAGGGATGGAATGAAGTGGAACGGAATGGACTAAAATCGAATTGAATGGAGTGAAATGGAGAGGAGTGGAGTGGAGTGGAATGGAGTGGAAATGAATGGAATGAAGTGGAATGGAAGGGAATGGAGACAAGTGGATAGGAATTGAATGAAGCAGATTGGAGTGGAGTGGAGTGGAGTGGCATGGAATGGAATGAAGTGGAAGGGAATGCAATGGAGTGGAATGTAATGGAATAAAATGGAATGGAGTGGAATGGAGAGGAATGGAGTGGAGTGGAGTGGAATGGAGGGGAGTAAGAGGAAGAGAAGGGAATGGAATCGAAAGGAGGGATGTGCAATTGTGTGGAGGGGAGTGGAGTTGAAAGGAGTGGAGTGATGTGGAGTCGAGAGGAAAGGAATGGAATGGCATGGAATGGAGTTAAGTGGAGTGGAATGGAGTGGAAGGTAATGGAGTGGAATGAAAAGGAGTGGATTGGAATGGAGTGGAATGGAATGGAGTGGAATGGAGTGGAGTAGAATGGAGTGGGTTGCAGAGGAGTGGAATGGAGTGGAATGGAAGGGAATGGAATGGAATGTAGTGGAAAGGAATGGAATGGAGTGGATTGAAATTAAATGGAAAGGATTGGAGTGCAGTGGAATGGAGGGGAGTGGAATAAAATGGAGTATAGTGCAGTGGAATGGAGTGGACTGGAGTGGAGATGAGTGGAGTGGACCGAAATGGAATGGAATGGAGTGGAGTGGAACTGTGTGGAGTGGGGTGGAAAGGAATGGAACAGAATGGAATGGAGAGGAATGGAGTGGCATGTAGTGGAGTGGAGTGAAGTGGAAAGGAATGGAATTGAATGGAATTGAATGGAGTGGATTGGAATGCAATAGAATGGAGTGGAGTGGAGTGGAATGCAGTGGAGTAGATTTTAGTGGAATGGATTGTAGTGGAATGGAATGGAATGGCATGGAATGGAATGGAACAGAAGCGGAGATAGTGCGACTGTGCTCCAGGCTTGTGACAGAGTGAGATAACATTGAAAGAAAGGAGTGGAATGGAATGGAATGGAGTGGACTGCATGGGAACAGAGTGGAGTGAAGTGGAGTGGCCTGGAATGGAGAGAACTGGAATGAGATGGAATGGAATGGATTGAAATGGAGCGGAGTGAGGTGGAGCGGAATACAGTGCAATGGAGATGAATGCAAGGGGATGGCGTGAAATGGAGTGGAGTGGAATGCAGTTAAGTGTAGAGGAGTGTAAAGCAGTGGAATGCAATTGGATGTAACGCAATGTAGTGGAGTGGACTGGAGTAGAATGGAAGGAAATGGAACGGAGCAGAGCCTAACAGAGCTGAATGGAGTGGAACGGAAAGAAAAGGAACAGAACAGAACGGGAGCTGAGACTGTGCCACTGCACTCCATGCTGAGTGACAGAGTGAGATACTCTCGAAAGAAAGGAAAAGAATGCAATGGAGTACAACAGAACGGCATGGAATGGAATGGAATGGAATGGAATAGAATGGAGTAGAATGGAATGGAATGGAGTGGATTGGAGTGAAGTGGAGTGGAGTGGAATGGAATGGAGAGAAATGGAATGGGATGGAATGGAATGGAATGAACCGGAGTTGATTGAGGTGGAGAGGATAGCAGTGGAATGGAGCGGAATGGAATGAGAAGGAGTGGAATTGAGAGGAGAGCATTGCAGCAAAGTGGAGGAGTGGAATGGAGTGGAATGGATTTGGATGTAATGGAATGTAGTGGAGTGGAGTAGAGTTGAGTGGAACGGAGGAGAATAGAATAGAATTGAAAGTAATGGAATGGAAAGCAGTGGAAGGGAATGGAATGCAAAGAATGGAGTGGAGTGGAAAGGAGTAGAATGGAATGGAGTGGAACGGAATGGAATGGAATAGAATGGAATGGATTGGAGTGGGAAAGATTGGAGTGCAGTGGAATGGAGTGGAATAGAATGGAGTGGAGTGGAGTGGAGGGAAGAGGAATGGAGTAGAATGGAATGGAATGGAAAGGAATGGAAAGGAATGGAGTGGATTGGAAAGGGAGTGGAGTGGAGTAGAATGGATTGGAATGCAATGGAATGGAGTGACGTGGAATAGTTTGGAAAGGAATGGCATGGAATGGAGTAGAGTGGAATGGAGGGGAATGGAATGCAATGGAATTGAGTGGAATGGAGTGGAGTGGAGTGGAGTGGAGAGGAATGGAATGGAGTGGAAAGGTGTGAAAGGAGTGGAATGGAGTGGAGTGGAATGCAATGGAGTAGATTGGAATGAAGTGGAAAGGAATGGAATGGAGAGAAGTAGAGTAGAATGGAGTGGATTGGAATGGAGGGGAGCAGAGTGGAGTTAACAGCAGTGGATTGGAATACAGCGGATGGAGTAGAGTGGAAGGGAGTGTAATTATATGGAATGGAATGGATTGGATTGGATTGGAGTGGAAGGGAGTGGAGTGGAGTTGAAAGTAGAGGAATCGAAAGAAGTGGAAAGGAGTGGAGTAGAGTGGATTAGAGTGGATTGGAATGGAATGGAGTGGAGTGGAATGGTGTGGAAACGAATGGAAGGGAGGGGAGTGGAATGGAACGAAATGGAATGGAATGTAGTGGAATGGAGAGGAGTGGAGTGGACTGGAGTGGAATTTAATCGAATGGAGTTTACTGAAGTGGAATGTATTTGAGAGGAGGGTAATGGACAGGAATTGAGTGGAGTGGAGTGGAGTGAAATACATCGGAATGGCATGGAATTGAATGGAATGGAGGGTAGTGGAATGCAGTGGAGTCTAGTCGATTGGAGTGGTGAGGAATAGAACGGAGTGGCATGGAATGGAGCACAGTGGAATGCAATGGAGTGGAGTGGATTGGAAAGGGGTGGAGTGGAGTGACGATGGGTGAAGTGGAATGGAATGGAGTGGAGTGCAGAGGAGTCTCATGGAATGGAATGGAACGCAATGGAAGCTGAGATTGTACCACTGCGCTGCAGGATGGGTGACAGAGTGTGATACTCTCGAAAGAAAGGAATGGAATGGAATGCAGTGGAATGGAATGGAATGCAATGGGGTGCATTGGAGTGGAGTGGAATGAAGTGAAGTGGATTGGAGTGGAATGGAGAGGAATGGAACGGAATGGAATGGAATGAAGTGGACTGGAGTGGGGTGGAGTTGAGTTCAATGGAATGGAGCGAAATGGAATCAGATGCAGTGAAATGGAGTAGGGAGGAGTGCAGTAGAGTGAAAAGGAGTGCAATGGAGTGGAATGGAAACGGAAGTAATGGAAAGTAGTGGAGTGGATGGAACGGATAGGAAAGGAGTGGAGCGGAGTGGAATGGAATGGAGCGGGAGGTGGGATGGGGCCACTGCACTCCAGGCTGGCTGACTGAGTGAGATATTCTCGAAATAAAGGAATGGAATGGAATGCCATAGAATGGAATGGAACGAAGTGGAGTGGAGTGGAATGGAGTGAGTTGGAGCAGAGTGGAATGAAGAATGCAATGGGATGGAAGGGAATTGAATGAAATGCAGTGGAGTGCAGTGGAGTGCATTGCAGTGGAATGGAGCAGAATGGAATGGAAAGGAGTGGAATGGGCAGGAGTGGAGTGCACTGGAGAGGAGAGGTTAGGAATGCAGTGGAATGGAATTGGATGTAATGGAACGTAGAGAAGTGGAGTGGAATGGAGTGGGCCAGAGTGGAATGGAATGGAATGCAATGGAAAGGAATGGAGTGGAATAGAATGGAATGGAATGGAATGGAAAGGAACGGAGTGGAATGAAATGTAGTGGAGTGCAGTGAAATGGAGTGGAATGGAATGGAGTGGAGTGGAGTGGAATGTGATAGAATGGAGAGGAGGGGAATGGAGCAGAATGGAATGGAGTGCAGCGGAATGGAGTGGAGTGGAATGGAATCAAATGGAGTGGAATGGAACCAAGTGGAATGGAATGGAGTGCAATAGACTAGAATTGAGTGTAGTGTGGTGGAATTTAGTGGAATGGACTGAAATTTAGTGGAATGGAATGGAATGGAATGGAAAGGAATAGAATTGAATGGAACGGAATTAAAAGAATGCAATGGAATGCAATGGAATAGAATGCAATGGAATGTATAGTTGACATGTAATATGAGCTGAGATTGTGACACTGCACTCCAGCCAGGGTGACATAGTGATATCCTGTCGTAAGAAGTGAATGGAATGCAATGGAGTGAAATGGAATGGAAAGAAATGGAATGGAGTGGAGTGGAAGGGAATGGAGTGGAATGGAAGCGAATGCAGTGGAGTGGAGCGGGGTGGAGTGGAATGAAATGGAATGCAGTGGACTGTAATGGCATGGAGTGGAAAGAAGTAGAGTGGAATGGAGTGGAATGGAATGGACTGGCATAGAATGGAGTGTAATTGAATGCAATGGAGTGGATTGGAAAGGAATAGAAAGGAGTAGAGTGGAGTAGAGTGGTGTGGAGTGGAGTGGAATGGAGCTGAATGTACTTCAATGGAGTACAATGGAATGGAACGGAGTGGAATGGAATGGAATGATATGAGGTGGATTGGAGTGGAATGTAGTGGAGTGGAATGGAATGGAATAGAATGGAATGGAGTAGAGTGTAACGGAATGCAGTGGCGATAAGTGGAGTGGAATGGAATGCATTGGAGTAGAGTGGAGTGGAATGGAATGGAATGGAGTGGAGAGGAGGGGAGTGGAGTGGAATGGAATTGAGTGAAGTGGAGTGCAGTTGAATGGAATATCGTGGTGTGGAGTGGAGTGGAAGTGAATGGAGTGAATAGGAGTGGAATTAAATGAAATGGAATGGAGTGGAGAGAAACGCAGTTGATTGGAGTGGAGTGGAGTGGAAAGGAATGGAAAGGAGTGGGATGGAGTCTTATGGATTGGAGTGGAATGGAGTGGAATGGAATGAAGTGGAAAGGAGTGGAACGGAGTGAAATTGAATTTAGTGGACTGGAGTGGAATGGAGTTAAATGGAATGGAATGGAATGGAGTGGAATGGAATGGAATGGAGTGGAGTGGAATGGAATAGAATGGAATGGAATGGAATAGAATGGAATGGAGTGGAGTGGAGAGGAGTGGAATGGATTGGAGTGAAGTGGAGTGGAATGGAATTGAGTGGAGCGGAGAGGAAAGGAATGGAATGGAGTGGAGTGGAATGGCATGGAATGGAGTGGAATGGAATGGATAGAAGTGGAGTGGAGTGGAGTGGATTGGAGTGTAGTGCAAGGGAATGGAGTGCAGTGTAATGGACTGGAATGGAGCAGAGCAGAATGGAGTGGACTGGAGTGGAGTGGAATGGAATGGGATGGAATGGAATGGGAGCTGCGATTTTACCAGTGTGCTCTAAGCAGGGTGACTGAGTGTCATACTCTCAAAAGAAAGGAATGGAATGGAACGCAGTGGAATGGAATGGAACAGAGTGGACATTAGTGGAGTGGAATGTGGAGGAATGGAATGAAATGGAACGTAATGGCATGAATTGGAGTGGTGTGGGTTGGAATGGATTATAGTGGAATGGGGTGGAAAGGAATGGGATGGAGTGGAATGGAGTGCAGTGGAGTTGAACGGAGTTGAATGGCCTAGAATTGAGTGGACAGTAGTGGAATGTAATGGAATGGAATGGAATCCATTGTAATAGAATATAATACAATGGAAAGTTGAGATGTAGTGTGAGCTGAGATTGTGCCACTGCACTCCAGACTGGGTGACAAGTTATATCCTGTGGATAGAAAGGAATGGAATGCAATAGAGTGAAATGAAATGGAGTGGAATGGAATTGAATGGAATGGAGTGGAGTGGAGTGGAGTGGAGTCGAATTGAGACGAATGGAATGGGACGGAGTGGAATGGAACGGAGTGGAGTGGAGTATCGTGGAGTGAAATAGAATGGAATGCAATGGGTTGGAATGGAATGCAATGGACTGCTGAAAGGAAATGTGAGCTGTTATTGTTCCACTGCACTCCAGCCTTTGTGACGGAATGAAATCCTGTGGAAAAAAAGGATTGGAATGGAATGGAATGGAATGGAATGGAATGGAATGGAATGGAATGGAATGGAATGGAGAGGAGTGTAGTGGTGTGGAGTGAAATGGAGTGGAGTGTCGTGGAGGAGAGTGGAATGGAGTGGAATGGAATGAAGAGGAAAGGAACGGAGTGGAGTGGAATGGAACGGAGTGGAGTGGAATGGAACGGAGTGGAGTGGAATGGAATCCAATGGAATGAAATGGAATTGAATCGAATGGAATGAAGAAATATGTGCAGTGATTTGGCCACTGCGCTGGAGCCTGCGTGACAGAGGGAGATCCTGTCGATAAAACAGAGTGGAATGGAAGGGATTGGAATGGAATGGAATGGAACGTATTGGAGTGGAGTGGAGTGGAATTGAGTTGAGTGGAGTGCACTGGAATGGAATGGAATGCAAAGGAATGTAATGGAATGATGAAATGATATGTGAGCTGAGATTGTGCCACTGCACTCCACGCTGGGTGACAGAGTGAGATACTCTTGAAAGAAAGAAATGCAATGGAAAGAATTTTTAATTGGGTGGATTCGAGTGGACTGAAGTAGAGTGCAGTGGAATGGAGAGGAATGGAATGGAATGGAATCGGATGTAAAGGAATGGAGTGATGTGGAGTGGAGTGGTGAGGAGTGTAGTGCTGTGGAATGGAGCAGAAAGTAATGGGATGGTGTGGAGTGGAGTGCAGTGCAGTGGAGTGGAGAGGAGTGCAATGGCGTGGAATGGAATCGGATGTAAAGGAACGTACTGGAGTGGGGTGGAGTGGAAAGGAGTGGAATGGAATGGAATTGAATGTAATGCAAAGCAAAGGAATGGAATGCGATGCAATGGAATTTAATGCAATAGAATGCAGTTCAATAGAGAGTTGACATGTAATGTGAGCTGAGATTGTGCCTAAGCTCTCCAGGCTGTTTGACACAGTGATATCGTGTCGAAAGAATGGAGTGGAATGCAGTGGTGTGAAATGGAATGGAATGTAGTGGACAGGAGGAGAATGGAGTGGAGTGAAGAGGAACAGAGTGGAATGGAATGGGATGCAGTGGAATGGAATGCAGTGGAGTGGAGTGAAATAGAAAGAAATGGAATGGGATGGAATGGAATGCAATGGAATGGAGAAGAGAAATGTGAGCTGAGATTGTGTGACTACACTCCAGCCTTAGTGACCGAGAGAGATTCTGTGGAAGGAAAGAACTGATTTCAAAGGAGTGGAATGGAAGGGAATGTAGTACAGTGGAGTAGAGTGGAATGGAGTGAAACAGAATAGAATGGAGTGGAATGCAATGGAATGGAATGGAATGGAGTGGAGTGGAATAGAGAGGAGTGCACTGCAATGGAGTGGAGTGGAGTGGAAGGGAGTGGAATGCAATGGAATGTAGTGGAGTGCAGTGGAGTGGAATGGAATGGAGTGGACAGGATTGGAAGGTGTAGAGTGGACTGGAATGGAATAGAATGGAACAGAATGCAGTGGAGTGGAGGGGAGTGGAGGTGAGTGGAGTGGCATGGAGTGGATTGGAATGGAATGGAGTGAAATGGAATCCAATGGATTGGAATGGAGTGGAATGGAGTGGAGTGGAATGGAGAGGAGTCGAATGGAATGGAAGGGAATGCAACGGAACGCAGTGGTGTGGATTGGAAAGCAGTGAAATGGAGTACTATGGAATCTAAAGGAGTGGAGTGGAGTCTAGTGGAGTGGAATGGAATGGAACCAAATGGAATGGAATGGCACGGAATGGAGTGGAGTAGAGTGGAGTGGGAAGGAAGGGAGATGAGTGGAATGGAGAGGAATGGAATGGAGTGGAGTGGATTGGATTGGAATGAACTGGAATGGAGAGGGATGGAATGAAGTGGAACGGAATGGACTGCAATGGAATTGAATGGAGTGAAATGGAGAGGAGTGGAGTGGAGTGGAATGGAGTGGAAATGAATGGAATGGAGTGGAATGGAAGGGAATGGAGACAAGTGGATAGGAATTGAATGAAGCAGATTGGAGTGGAGTGGAGTGGAGTGGCATGGAATGGAATGAAGTGGAAGGGAATGCAATGGAGTGGAATGTAATGGAATAAAATGGAATGGAGTGGAATGGAGAGGAATGGAGTGGAGTGGAGTGGAATGGAGGGGAGTAAGAGGAAGAGAATGGAATGGAATCGAAAGGAGGGAAGTGCAATTGTGTGGAGTGGAGTGGAGATGAAAGGAGTGGAGTGATGTGGAGTCGAGAGGAAAGGAATGGAATGGCATGGAATGGAGTTAAGTGGAGTGGAATGGAGTGGAAGGTAATGGAGTGGAATGAAAAGGAGTGGATTGGAATGGAGTGGAATGGAATGGAGTGGAACGGAGTGGAGTAGAATGGAGTGGGTTGCAGAGGAGTGGAATGGAGTGGAATGGTAGGGAATGGAATGGAATGTAGTGGAAAGGAATGGAATGGAGTGGATTGAAATTAAATGGAAAGGATTGGAGTGCAGTGGAATGGAGGGTAGTGGAATAAAATGGAGTATAGTGCAGTGGAATGGAGTGGACTGGAGTGGAGATGAGTGTAGTGGACCGAAATGGAATGGAATGGAGTGGAGTGGAACTGTGTGGTGTGGGGTGGAAAGGAATGGAACAGGATGGAATGGAGAGGAATGGAGTGGCATGTAGTGGAGTGGAGTGAAGTGGAAAGGAATGGAATTGAATGGAATTGAATGGAGTGGATTGGAATGCAATAGAATGGAGTGGAGTGGAGTGGAATGCAGTGGAGTAGATTTTAGTGGAATGGAGTGTAGTGGAATGGAATGGAATGGCATGGAATGGAGTGGAACAGAAGCGGAGATAGTGCGACTGTGCTCCAGGCTTGTGACAGAGTGAGATAACATTGAAAGAAAGGAGTGGAATGGAATGGAATGGAGTGGACTGCATGGGAACAGAGTGGAGTGAAGTGGAGTGGCCTGGAATGGAGAGAACTGGAATGAGATGGAATGGAATGGATTGAAATGGAGCGGAGTGAGGTGGAGCGGAATACAGTGCAATGGAGATGGATGCAAGGGGATGGCGTGAAATGGAGTGGAGTGGAATGCAGTTAAGTGTAGAGGAGTGTAAAGCAGTGGAATGCAATTGGATGTAACGCAATGTAGTGGAGTGGACTGGAGTAGAATGGAAGGAAATGGAACGGAGCAGAGCCTAACAGAGCTGAATGGAGTGGAACGGAAAGAAAAGGAACAGAACAGAACGGGAGCTGAGACTGTGCCACTGCACTCCATGCTGAGTGACAGAGTGAGATACTCTCGAAAGAAAGGAAAAGAATGCAATGGAGTACAACAGAACGGCATGGAATGGAATGGAATGGAATGGAATAGAATGGAGTAGAATGGAATGGAATGGAGTGGATTGGAGTGAAGTGGAGTGGAGTGGAATGGAATGGAGAGAAATGGAATGGGATGGAATGGAATGGAATGAACCGGAGTTGATTGAGGTGGAGAGGATAGCAGTGGAATGGAGCGGAATGGAATGAGAAGGAGTGGAATTGAGAGGAGAGCATTGCAGCAAAGTGGAGGAGTGGAATGGAGTGGAATGGATTTGGATGTAATGGAATGTAGTGGAGTGGAGTAGAGTTGAGTGGAACGGAGGAGAATAGAATAGAATTGAAAGTAATGGAATGGAAAGCAGTGGAAGGGAATGGAATGCAAAGAATGGAGTGGAGTGGAAAGGAGTAGAATGGAATGGAGTGGAACGGAATGGAATGGAATAGAATGGAATGGATTGGAGTGGGAAAGATTGGAGTGCAGTGGAATGGAGTGGAATAGAATGGAGTGGAGTGGAGTGGAGGGAAGAGGAATGGAGTAGAATGGAATGGAATGGAAAGGAATGGAAAGGAATGGAGTGGATTGGAAAGGGAGTGGAGTGGAGTAGAATGGATTGGAATGCAATGGAATGGAGTGACGTGGAATAGTTTGGAAAGGAATGGCATGGAATGGAGTAGAGTGGAATGGAGGGGAATGGAATGCAATGGAATTGAGTGGAATGGAGTGGAGTGGAGTGGAGTGGAGAGGAATGGAATGGAGTGGAAAGGTGTGAAAGGAGTGGAATGGAGTGGAGTGGAATGCAATGGAGTAGATTGGAATGAAGTGGAAAGGAATGGAATGGAGAGAAGCAGAGTAGAATGGAGTGGATTGGAATGGAGGGGAGCAGAGTGGAGTTAACAGCAGTGGATTGGAATACAGCGGATGGAGTAGAGTGGAAGGGAGTGTAATTATATGGAATGGAATGGATTGGATTGGATTGGAGTGGAAGGGAGTGGAGTGGAGTTGAAAGTAGAGGAATCGAAAGAAGTGGAAAGGAGTGGAGTAGAGTGGATTAGAGTGGATTGGAATGGAATGGAGTGGAGTGGAATGGTGTGGAAACGAATGGAAGGGAGGGGAGTGGAATGGAACGAAATGGAATGGAATGTAGTGGAATGGAGAGGAGTGGAGTGGACTGGAGTGGAATTTAATCGAATGGAGTTTACTGAAGTGGAATGTATTTGAGAGGAGGGTAATGGACAGGAATTGAGTGGAGTGGAGTGGAGTGAAATACATCGGAATGGCATGGAATTGAATGGAATGGAGGGTAGTGGAATGCAGTGGAGTCTAGTCGATTGGAGTGGTGAGGAATAGAACGGAGTGGCATGGAATGGAGCACAGTGGAATGCAATGGAGTGGAGTGGATTGGAAAGGGGTGGAGTGGAGTGACGATGGGTGAAGTGGAATGGAATGGAGTGGAGTGCAGAGGAGTCTCATGGAATGGAATGGAACGCAATGGAAGCTGAGATTGTACCACTGCGCTCCAGGATGGGTGACAGAGTGTGATACTCTCGAAAGAAAGGAATGGAATGGAATGCAGTGGAATGGAATGGAATGCAATGGGGTGCATTGGAGTGGAGTGGAATGAAGTGAAGTGGATTGGAGTGGAATGGAGAGGAATGGAACGGAATGGAATGGAATGAAGTGGACTGGAGTGGGGTGGAGTTGAGTTCAATGGAATGGAGCGAAATGGAATCAGATGCAGTGAAATGGAGTAGGGAGGAGTGCAGTAGAGTGAAAAGGAGTGCAATGGAGTGGAATGGAATCGGAAGTAATGGAAAGTAGTGGAGTGGATGGAACGGATAGGAAAGGAGTGGAGCGGAGTGGAATGGAATGGAGCGGGAGGTGGGATGGGGCCACTGCACTCCAGGCTGGCTGACTGAGTGAGATATTCTCGAAATAAAGGAATGGAATGGAATGCCATAGAATGGAATGGAACGAAGTGGAGTGGAGTGGAATGGAGTGAGTTGGAGCAGAGTGGAATGAAGAATGCAATTGGATGGAAGGGAATTGAATGAAATGCAGTGGAGTGCAGTGGAGTGCATTGCAGTGGAATGGAGCAGAATGGAATGGAAAGGAGTGGAATGGGCAGGAGTGGAGTGCACTGGAGAGGAGAGGTTAGGAATGCAGTGGAATGGAATTGGATGTAATGGAACGTAGAGAAGTGGAATGGAATGGAGTGGGCCAGAGTGGAATGGAATGGAATGCAATGGAAAGGAATGGAGTGGAATAGAATGGAATGGAATGGAATGGAAAGGAACGGAGTGGAATGAAATGTAGTGGAGTGGAGTGAAATGGAGTGGAATGGAATGGAGTGGAGTGGAGTGGAATGTGATAGAATGGAGAGGAGGGGAATGGAGCAGAATGGAATGGAGTGCAGCGGAATGGAGTGGAGTGGAATGGAATCAAATGGAGTGGAATGGAACCAAGTGGAATGGAATGGAGTGCAATAGACTAGAATTGAGTGTAGTGTGGTGGAATTTAGTGGAATGGACTGAAATTGAGTGGAATGGAATGGAATGGAATGGAAAGGAATAGAATTGAATGGAACGGAATTAAAAGAATGCAATGGAATGCAATGGAATAGAATGCAATGGAATGTATAGTTGACATGTAATATGAGCTGAGATTGTGACACTGCACTCCAGCCAGGGTGACATAGTGATATCCTGTCGTAAGAAGTGAATGGAATGCAATGGAGTGAAATGGAATGGAAAGAAATGGAATGGAGTGGAGTGGAAGGGAATGGAGTGGAATGGAAGCGAATGCAGTGGAGTGGAGCGGGGTGGAGTGGAATGAAATGGAATGCAGTGGACTGTAATGGCATGGAGTGGAAAGAAGTAGAGTGGAATGGAGTGGAATGGAATGGACTGGCATAGAATGGAGTGTAATTGAATGCAATGGAGTGGATTGGAAAGGAATAGAAAGGAGTAGAGTGGAGTAGAGTGGTGTGGAGTGGAGTGGAATGGAGCTGAATGTACTTCAATGGAGTACAATGGAATGGAACGGAGTGGAATGGAATGGAATGATATGAGGTGGATTGGAGTGGAATGTAGTGGAGTGGAATGGAATGGAATAGAATGGAATGGAGTAGAGTGTAACGGAATGCAGTGGCGATAAGTGGAGTGGAATGGAATGCATTGGAGTAGAGTGGAGTGGAATGGAATGGAATGGAGTGGAGAGGAGGGGAGTGGAGTGGAATGGAATTGAGTGAAGTGGAGTGCAGTTGAATGGAATATCGTGGTGTGGAGTGGAGTGGAAGTGAATGGAGTGAATAGGAGTGGAATTAAATGAAATGGAATGGAGTGGAGAGAAACGCAGTTGATTGGAGTGGAGTGGAGTGGAAAGGAATGGAAAGGAGTGGGATGGAGTCTTATGGATTGGAGTGGAATGGAGTGGAATGGAATGAAGTGGAAAGGAGTGGAACGGAGTGAAATTGAATTTAGTGGACTGGAGTGGAATGGAGTTAAATGGAATGGAATGGAATGGAGTGGAATGGAATGGAATGGAGTGGAGTGGAATGGAATAGAATGGAATGGAATGGAATAGAATGGAATGGAGTGGAGTGGAGAGGAGTGGAATGGATTGGAGTGAAGTGGAGTGGAATGGAATTGAGTGGAGCGGAGAGGAAAGGAATGGAATGGAGTGGAGTGGAATGGCATGGAATGGAGTGGAATGGAATGGATAGAAGTGGAGTGGAGTGGAGTGGATTGGAGTGTAGTGCAAGGGAATGGAGTGCAGTGTAATGGACTGGAATGGAGCAGAGCAGAATGGAGTGGACTGGAGTGGAGTGGAATGGAATGGGATGGAATGGAATGGGAGCTGCGATTTTACCAGTGTGCTCTAAGCAGGGTGACTGAGTGTCATACTCTCAAAAGAAAGGAATGGAATGGAACGCAGTGGAATGGAATGGAACAGAGTGGACATTAGTGGAGTGGAATGTGGAGGAATGGAATGAAATGGAACGTAATGGCATGAATTGGAGTGGTGTGGGTTGGAATGGATTATAGTGGAATGGGGTGGAAAGGAATGGGATGGAGTGGAATGGAGTGCAGTGGAGTTGAACGGAGTTGAATGGCCTAGAATTGAGTGGACAGTAGTGGAATGGAATGGAATGGAATGGAATCCATTGTAATAGAATATAATACAATGGAAAGTTGAGATGTAGTGTGAGCTGAGATTGTGCCACTGCACTCCAGACTGGGTGACACGTTATATCCTGTGGATAGAAAGGAATGGAATGCAATAGAGTGAAATGAAATGGAGTGGAATGGAATTGAATGGAATGGAGTGGAGTGGAGTGGAGTGGAGTCGAATTGAGACGAATGGAATGGGACGGAGTGGAATGGAACGGAGTGGAGTGGAGTATCGTGGAGTGAAATAGAATGGAATGCAATGGGTTGGAATGGAATGCAATGGACTGCTGAAAGGAAATGTGAGCTGTTATTGTTCCACTGCACTCCAGCCTTTGTGACGGAATGAAATCCTGTGGAAAAAAAGGATTGGAATGGAATGGAATGGAATGGAATGGAATGGAATGGAATGGAATGGAATGGAATGGAATGGAATGGAGAGGAGTGTAGTGGTGTGGAGTGAAATGGAGTGGAGTGTCGTGGAGGAGAGTGGAATGGAGTGGAATGGAATGAAGAGGAAAGGAACGGAGTGGAGTGGAATGGAACGGAGTGGAGTGGAATGGAACGGAGTGGAGTGGAATGGAATCCAATGGAATGAAATGGAATTGAATCGAATGGAATGAAGAAATATGTGCAGTGATTTGGCCACTGCGCTGGAGCCTGCGTGACAGAGGGAGATCCTGTCGATAAAACAGAGTGGAATGGAAGGGATTGGAATGGAATGGAATGGAACGTATTGGAGTGGAGTGGAGTGGAATTGAGTTGAGTGGAGTGCACTGGAATGGAATGGAATGCAAAGGAATGTAATGGAATGATGAAATGATATGTGAGCTGAGATTGTGCCACTGCACTCCACGCTGGGTGACAGAGTGAGATACTCTTGAAAGAAAGAAATGGAATGGAAAGAATTTTTAATTGGGTGGATTCGAGTGGACTGAAGTAGAGTGCAGTGGAATGGAGAGGAATGGAATGGAATGGAATCGGATGTAAAGGAATGGAGTGATGTGGAGTGGAGTGGTGAGGAGTGTAGTGCTGTGGAATGGAGCAGAAAGTAATGGGATGGTGTGGAGTGGAGTGCAGTGCAGTGGAGTGGAGAGGAGTGCAATGGCGTGGAATGGAATCGGATGTAAAGGAACGTACTGGAGTGGAGTGGAGTGGAAAGGAGTGGAATGGAATGGAATTGAATGTAATGGAAAGCAAAGGAATGGAATGCGATGCAATGGAATTTAATGCAATAGAATGCAGTTCAATAGAGAGTTGACATGTAATGTGAGCTGAGATTGTGCCTAAGCTCTCCAGGCTGTTTGACACAGTGATATCGTGTCGAAAGAATGGAGTGGAATGCAGTGGTGTGAAATGGAATGGAATGTAGTGGACAGGAGGAGAATGGAGTGGAGTGAAGAGGAACAGAGTGGAATGGAATGGGATGCAGTGGAATGGAATGCAGTGGAGTGGAGTGAAATAGAAAGAAATGGAATGGGATGGAATGGAATGTAATGGAATGGAGAAGAGAAATGTGAGCTTAGATTGTGTGACTACACTCCAGCCTTAGTGACCGAGAGAGATTCTGTGGAAGGAAAGAACTGATTTCAAAGGAGTGGAATGGAAGGGAATGTAGTACAGTGGAGTAGAGTGGAATGGAGTGAAACAGAATAGAATGGAGTGGAATGCAATGGAATGGAATGGAATGGAGTGGAGTGGAATAGAGAGGAGTGCACTGCAATGGAGTGGAGTGGAGTGGAAGGGAGTGGAATGCAATGGAATGTAGTGGAGTGCAGTGGAGTGGAATGGAATGGAGTGGACAGGATTGGAAGGTGTAGAGTGGACTGGAATGGAATAGAATGGAACAGAATGCTGTGGAGTGGAGGGGAGTGGAGGTGAGTGGAGTGGCATGGAGTGGAATGGAATGGAATGGAGTGAAATGGAGTCCAATGGATTGGAATGGAGTGGAGTGGAGTGGAGTGGAATGGAGAGGAGTCGAATGGAATGGAAGGGAATGCAACGGAACGCAGTGGTGTGGATTGGAAAGCAGTGAAATGGAGTACTATGGAATCTAAAGGAGTGGAGTGGAGTCTAGTGGAGTGGAATGGAATGGAACCAAATGGAATGGAATGGCACGGAATGGAGTGGAGTAGAGTGGAGTGGGAAGGAAGGGAGATGAGTAAAATGGAGAGGAATGGAATGGAGTGGAGTGGATTGGATTGGAATGAACTTAAATGGAGAGGGATGGAATGCCGTGGAACGGAATGGACTGCAATGGAATTGAATGGAGTGAAATGGAGAGGAGTGGAGTGGAGTGGAATGGAGTGGAAATGAATGGAATGGAGTGGAATGGAAGGGAATGGAGACAAGTGGATAGGAATTGAATGAAGCAGATTGGAGTGGAGTGGAGTGGAGTGGCATGGAATGGAATGAAGTGGAAGGGAATGCAATGGAGTGGAATGTAATGGAATAAAATGGAATGGAGTGGAATGGAGAGGAATGGAGTGGAGTGGAGTGGAATGGAGGGGAGTAAGAGGAAGAGAATGGAATGGAATCGAAAGGAGGGATGTGCAATTGTGTGGAGGGGAGTGGAGATGAAAGGAGTGGAGTGATGTGGAGTCGAGAGGAAAGGAATGGAATGGCATGGAATGGAGTTAAGTGGAGTGGAATGGAGTGGAAGGTAATGGAGTGGAATGAAAAGGAGTGGATTGGAATGGAGTGGAATGGAATGGAGTGGAATGGAGTGGAGTAGAATGGAGTGGGTTGCAGAGGAGTGGAATGGAGTGGAATGGAAGGGAATGGAATGGAATGTAGTGGAAAGGAATGGAATGGAGTGGATTGAAATTAAATGGAAAGGATTGGAGTGCAGTGGAATGGAGGGGAGTGGAATAAAATGGAGTATAGTGCAGTGGAATGGAGTGGACTGGAGTGGAGATGAGTGTAGTGGACCGAAATGGAATGGAATGGAGTGGAGTGGAACGGTGTGGAGTGGGGTGGAAAGGAATGGAACAGAATGGAATGGAGAGGAATGGAGTGGCATGTAGTGGAGTGGAGTGAAGTGGAAAGGAATGGAATTGAATGGAATTGAATGGAGTGGATTGAAGTGCAATAGAATGGAGTGGAGTGGAGTGGAATGCAGTGGAGTAGATTTTAGTGGAATGGAGTGTAGTGGAATGGAATGGAATGGCATGGAATGGAATGGAACAGAAGCGGAGATAGTGCGACTGTGCTCCAGGCTATGTGACAGAGTGAGATAACATTGAAAGAAAGGAATGGAATGGAATGGAATGGAGTGGACTGCATGGGAACAGAGTGGAGTGAAGTGGAGTGGCCTGGAATGGAGAGAACTGGAATGAGATGGAATGGAATGGATTGAAATGGAGCGGAGTGAGGGGGAGGGGAATACAGTGCAATGGAGATGAATGCAAGGGGATGGCGTGAAATGGAGTGGAGTGGAATGCCGTTAAGTGTAGAGGAGTGTAAAGCAGTGGAATGCAATTGGATGTAACGCAATGTAGTGGAGTGGACTGGAGTAGAATGGAAGGAAATGGAACGGAGCAGAGCCTAGCAGAGCTGAATGGAGTGGAACGGAAAGAAAAGGAACAGAACAGAACGGGAGCTGAGACTGTGCCACTGCACTCCATGCTGAGTGACAGAGTGAGATACTCTCGAAAGAAAGGAAAAGAATGCAATGGAGTACAACAGAACGGCATGGAATGGAATGGAATGGAATGGAATAGAATGGAGTAGAATGGAATGGAATGGAGTGGATTGGAGTGAAGTGGAGTGGAGTGGAATGGAATGGAGAGAAATGGAATGGGATGGAATGGAATGGAATGAACCGGAGTTGATTGAGGTGGAGAGGATAGCAGTGGAATGGAGCGGAATGGAATGAGAAGGAGTGGAATTGAGAGGAGAGCATTGCAGCAAAGTGGAGGAGTGGAATGGAGTGGAATGGATTTGGATGTAATGGAATGTAGTGGAGTGGAGTAGAGTTGAGTGGAACGGAGGAGAATAGAATAGAATTGAAAGTAATGGAATGGAAAGCAGTGGAAGGGAATGGAATGCAAAGAATGGAGTGGAGTGGAAAGGAGTAGAATGGAATGGAGTGGAACGGAATGGAATGGAATAGAATGGAATGGATTGGAGTGGGAAAGATTGGAGTGCAGTGGAATGGAGTGGAATAGAATGGAGTGGAGTGGAGTGGAGGGAAGAGGAATGGAGTAGAATGGAATGGAATGGAAAGGAATGGAAAGGAATGGAGTGGATTGGAAAGGGAGTGGAGTGGAGTAGAATGGATTGGAATGCAATGGAATGGAGTGACGTGGAATAGTTTGGAAAGGAATGGCATGGAATGGAGTAGAGTGGAATGGAGGGGAATGGAATGCAATGGAATTGAGTGGAATGGCGTGGAGTGGAGTGGAGTGGAGAGGAATGGAATGGAGTGGAAATGTGTGAAAGGAGTGGAATGGAGTGGAGTGGAATGCAATGGAGTAGATTGGAATGAAGTGGAAAGGAATGGAATGGAGAGAAGTAGAGTAGAATGGAGTGGATTGGAATGGAGGGGAGCAGAGTGGAGTTAACAGCAGTGGATTGGAATACAGCGGATGGAGTAGAGTGGAAGGGAGTGTAATTATATGGAATGGAATCGATTGGATTGGATTGGAGTGGAAGGGAGTGGAGTGGAGTTGAAAGTAGAGGAATCGAAAGAAGTGGAAAGGAGTGGAGTAGAGTGGATTAGAGTGGATTGGAATGGAATGGAGTGGAGTGGAATGGTGTGGAAACGAATGGAAGGGAGGGGAGTGGAATGGAACGAAATGGAATGGAATGTAGTGGAATGGAGAGGAGTGGAGTGGACTGGAGTGGAATTTAATCGAATGGAGTTTACTGAAGTGGAATGTATTTGAGAGGAGGGTAATGGACAGGAATTGAGTGGAGTGGAGTGGAGTGAAATACATCGGAATGGCATGGAATTGAATGGAATGGAGGGTAGTGGAATGCAGTGGAGTCTAGTCGATTGGAGTGGTGAGGAATAGAACGGAGTGGCATGGAATGGAGCACAGTGGAATGCAATGGAGTGGAGTGGATTGGAAAGGGGTGGAGTGGAGTGACGATGGGTGAAGTGGAATGGAATGGAGTGGAGTGCAGAGGAGTCTCATGGAATGGAATGGAACGCAATGGAAGCTGAGATTGTACCACTGCGCTCCAGGATGGGTGACAGAGTGTGATACTCTCGAAAGAAAGGAATGGAATGGAATGCAGTGGAATGGAATGGAATGCAATGGGGTGCATTGGAGTGGAGTGGAATGAAGTGAAGTGGATTGGAGTGGAATGGAGAGGAATGGAACGGAATGGAATGGAATGAAGTGGACTGGAGTGGGGTGGAGTTGAGTTCAATGGAATGGAGCGAAATGGAATCAGATGCAGTGAAATGGAGTAGGGAGGAGTGCAGTAGAGTGAAAAGGAGTGCAATGGAGTGGAATGGAATCGGAAGTAATGGAAAGTAGTGGAGTGGATGGAACGGATAGGAAAGGAGTGGAGCGGAGTGGAATGGAATGGAGCGGGAGGTGGGATGGGGCCACTGCACTGCAGGCTGGCTGACTGAGTGAGACATTCTCGAAATAAAGGAATGGAATGGAATGCCATAGAATGGAATGGAACGAAGTGGAGTGGAGTGGAATGGAGTGAGTTGGAGCAGAGTGGAATGAAGAATGCAATGGGATGGAAGGGAATTGAATGAAATGCAGTGGAGTGCATTGCAGTGGAATGGAGCAGAATTGAATGGAAAGGAGTGGAATGGGCAGGAGTGGAGTGCACTGGAGAGGAGAGGTTAGGAATGCAGTGGAATGGAATTGGATGTAATGGAACGTAGAGAAGTGGAGTGGAATGGAGTGGGCCAGAGTGGAATGGAATGGAATGCAATGGAAAGGAATGGAGTGGAATAGAATGGAATGGAATGGAATGGAAAGGAACGGAGTGGAATGAAATGTAGTGGAGTGCAGTGAAATGCAGTGGAATGGAATGGAGTGGAGTGGAGTGGAATGTGATAGAATGGAGAGGAGGGGAATGGAGCAGAATGGAATGGAGTGCAGCGGAATGGAGTGGAGTGGAATGGAATCAAATGGAGTGGAATGGAACCAAGTGGAATGGAATGGAGTGCAATAGACTAGAATTGAGTGTAGTGTAGTGGAATTTAGTGGAATGGACTAAAATGGAGTGGAATGGAATGGAATTGAGAGGAATGGAATGGAATGGAATGGAATGGAATGGAATAGAATTGAATGGAACGGAATTAAAACAATGCAATGGAATGCAATGGAATAGAATGCAATGGAATGTATAGTTGACATGTAATATGAGCTGAGATTGGGACACTGCACTCCAGCCAGGGTGACATAGTGATATCCTGTCGTAAGAAGTGAATGGAATGCAATGGAGTGAAATGGAATGGAAAGAAATGGAATGGAGTGGAGTGGAAGGGAATGGAGTGGAATGGAAGCGAATGCAGTGGAGTGGAGCGGGGTGGAGTGGAATGAAATGGAATGCAGTGGACTGTAATGGCATGGAGTGGAAAGAAGTAGAGTGGAATGGAGTGGAATGGAATGGACTGGCATAGAATGGAGTGTAATTGAATGCAATGGAGTGGATTGGAAAGGAATAGAAAGGAGTAGAGTGGAGTAGAGTGGTGTGGAGTGGAGTGGAATGGAGCTGAATGTACTTCAATGGAGTACAATGGAATGGAACGGAGTGGAATGGAATGGAATGATATGAGGTGGATTGGAGTGGAATGTAGTGGAGTGGAATGGAATGGAATAGAATGGAATGGAGTAGAGTGTAACGGAATGCAGTGGCGATAAGTGGAGTGGAATGGAATGCATTGGAGTAGAGTGGAGTGGAATGGAATGGAATGGAGTGGAGAGGAGGGGAGTGGAGTGGAATGGAATTGAGTGAAGTGCAGTGCAGTTGAATGGAATATCGTGGTGTGGAGTGGAGTGGAAGTGAATGGAGTGAATAGGAGTGGAATTAAATGAAATGGAATGCAGTGGAGAGAAACGCAGTTGATTGGAGTGGAGTGGAGTGGAAAGGAATGGAAAGGAGTGGGATGGAGTCTTATGGATTGGAGTGGAATGGAGTGGAATGGAATGAAGTGGAAAGGAGTGGAACGGAGTGAAATTGAATTTAGTGGACTGGAGTGGAATGGAGTTAAATGGAATGGAATGGAATGGAGTGGAATGGAATGGAATGGAGTGGAGTGGAATGGAATGGAATGGAGTGGAGTGGAATGGAATAGAATGGAATGGAATGGAATAGAATGGAATGGAGTGGAGTGGAGAGGAGTGGAATGGATTGGAGTGAAGTGGAGTGGAATGGAATAGAGTGGAGCGGAGAGGAAAGGAATGGAATGGAGTGGAGTGGAATGGCATGGAATGGAGTGGAATGGAATGGATAGAAGTGGAGTGGAGTGGAGTGGATTGGAGTGTAGTGGAAGGGAATGGAGTGCAGTGTAATGGACTGGAATGGAGCAGAGCAGAATGGAGTGGACTGGAGTGGAGTGGAATGGAATGGGATAGAATGGAATTGGAGCTGCGATTTTAGCAGTGTGCTCTAGGCAGTGTAACTGAGTGTCATACTCTCAAAAGAAAGGAATGGAATGGAACGCAGTGGAATGGAATGGAACAGAGTGGACATTAGTGGAGTGGAATGTGGAGGAATGGAATGAAATGGAACGTAATGGCATGAATTGGAGTGATGTGGGTTGGAATGGATTATAGTGGAATGGGGTGGAAAGGAATGGGATGGAGTGGAATGGAGTGCAGTGGAGTTGAACGGAGTTGAATGGCCTAGAATTGAGTGGACAGTAGTGGAATGTAATGGAATGGAATGGAATCCATTGTAATAGAATATAATACAATGGAAAGTTGAGATGTAGTGTGAGCTGAGATTGTGCCACTGCACTCCAGACTGGGTGACACGTTATATCCTGTGGATAGAAAGGAATGGAATGCAATAGAGTGAAATGGAATGGAGTGGAATGGAATTGAATGGAATGGAGTGGAGTGGAGTGGAGTGGAGTCGAATGGAGACGAATGGAATGGGACGGAGTGGAATGGAACGGAGTGGAGTGGAGTATCGTGGAGTGAAATAGAATGGAATGCAATGGGTTGGAATGGAATGCAATGGACTGCTGAAAGGAAATGTGAGCTGTTATTGTTCCACTGCACTCCAGCCTTTGTGACGGAATGAAATCCTGTGGAAAAAAAGGATTGGAATGGAATGGAATGGAATGGAATGGAATGGAATGGAATGGAATGGAATGGAGAGGAGTGTAGTGGTGTGGAGTGAAATGGAGTGGAGTGTCGTGGAGGAGAGTGGAATGGAGTGGAATGGAATGAAGAGGAAAGGAACGGAGTGGAGTGGAATGGAACGGAGTGGAGTGGAATGGAACGGAGTGGAGTGGAATGGAATCCAATGGAATGAAATGGAATTGAATCGAATGGAATGAAGAAATATGTGCAGTGATTTGGCCACTGCGCTGGAGCCTGCGTGACAGAGGGAGATCCTGTCGATAAAACAGAGTGGAATGGAAGGGATTGGAATGGAATGGAATGGAACGTATTGGAGTGGAGTGGAGTGGAATTGAGTGGAGTGGAGTGCACTGGAATGGAATGGAATGCAATGGAATGTAATGGAATGATGAAATGATATGTGAGCTGAGATTGTGCCACTGCACTCCACGCTGGGTGACAGAGTGAGATACTCTTGAAAGAAAGAAATGGAATGGAAAGAATTTTTAATTGGGTGGATTCGAGTGGACTGAAGTAGAGTGCAGTGGAATGGAGAGGAATGGAATGGAATGGAATCGGATGTAAAGGAATGGAGTGATGTGGAGTGGAGTGGTGAGGAATGTAGTGCTGTGGAATGGAGCAGAAAGTAATGGGATGGTGTGGAGTGGAGTGCAGTGCAGTGGAGTGGAGAGGAGTGCAATGGCGTGGAATGGAATCAGATGTAAAGGAACGTACTGGAGTGGAGTGGAGTGGAAAGGAGTGGAATGGAATGGAATTGAATGTAATGCAAAGCAAAGGAATGGAATGCGATGCAATGGAATTTAATGCAATAGAATGCAGTTCAATAGAGAGTTGACATGTAATGTGAGCTGAGATTGTGCCTAAGCTCTCCAGGCTGTTTGACACAGTGATATCGTGTCGAAAGAATGGAGTGGAATGCAGTGGTGTGAAATGGAATGGAATGTAGTGGACAGGAGGAGAATGGAGTGGAGTGAAGAGGAACAGAGTGGAATGGAATGGGATGCAGTGGAATGGAATGCAGTGGAGTGGAGTGAAATAGAAAGAAATGGAATGGGATGGAATGGAATGCAATGGAATGGAGAAGAGAAATGTGAGCTGAGATTGTGTGACTACACTCCAGCCTTAGTGACCGAGAGAGATTCTGTGGAAGGAAAGAACTGATTTCAAAGGAGTGGAATGGAAGGGAATGTAGTACAGTGGAGTAGAGTGGAATGGAGTGAAACAGAATAGAATGGAGTGGAATGCAATGGAATGGAATGGAATGGAGTGGAGTGGAATAGAGAGGAGTGCACTGCAATGGAGTGGAGTGGAGTGGAAGGGAGTGGAATGCAATGGAATGTAGTGGAGTGCAGTGGAGTGGAATGGAATGGAGTGGACAGGATTGGAAGGTGTAGAGTGGACTGGAATGGAATAGAATGGAACAGAATGCAGTGTAGTGGAGGGGAGTGGAGGTGAGTGGAGTGGCATGGAGTGGAATGGAATGGAATGGAGTGAAATGGAATCCAATGGATTGGAATGGAGTGGAATGGAGTGGAGTGGAATGGAGAGGAGTCGAATGGAATGGAAGGGAATGCAACGGAACGCAGTGGTGTGGATTGGAAAGCAGTGAAATGGAGTACTATGGAATCTAAAGGAGTGGAGTGGAGTCTAGTGGAGTGGAATGGAATGGAACCAAATGGAATGGAATGGCACGGAATGGAGTGGAGTAGAGTGGAGTGGGAAGGAAGGGAGATGAGTGGAATGGAGAGGAATGGAATGGAGTGGAGTGGATTGGATTGGAATGAACTGGAATGGAGAGGGATGGAATGAAGTGGAACGGAATGGACTGCAATGGAATTGAATGGAGTGAAATGGAGAGGAGTGGAGTGGAGTGGAATGGAGTGGAAATGAATGGAATGGAGTGGAATGGAAGGGAATGGAGACAAGTGGATAGGAATTGAATGAAGCAGATTGGAGTGGAGTGGAGTGGAGTGGCATGGAATGGAATGAAGTGGAAGGGAATGCAATGGAGTGGAATGTAATGGAATAAAATGGAATGGAGTGGAATGGAGAGGAATGGAGTGGAGTGGAGTGGAATGGAGGGGAGTAAGAGGAAGAGAATAGAATGGAATCGAAAGGAGGGAAGTGCAATTGTGTGGAGTGGAGTGGAGATGAAAGGAGTGGAGTGATGTGGAGTCGAGAGGAAAGGAATGGAATGGCATGGAATGGAGTTAAGTGGAGTGGAATGGAGTGGAAGGTAATGGAGTGGAATGAAAAGGAGTGGATTGGAATGGAGTGGAATGGAATGGAGTGGAATGGAGTGGAGTAGAATGGAGTGGGTTGCAGAGGAGTGGAATGGAGTGGAATGGTAGGGAATGGAATGGAATGTAGTGGAAAGGAATGGAATGGAGTGGATTGAAATAAAATGGAAAGGATTGGAGTGCAGTGGAATGGAGGGTAGTGGAATAAAATGGAGTATAGTGCAGTGGAATGGAGTGGACTGGAGTGGAGATGAGTGTAGTGGACCGAAATGGAATGGAATGGAGTGGAGTGGAACGGTGTGGAGTGGGGTGGAAAGGAATGGAACAGAATGGAATGGAGAGGAATGGAGTGGCATGTAGTGGAGTGGAGTGAAGTGGAAAGGAATGGAATTGAATGGAATTGAATGGAGTGGATTGGAGTGCAATAGAATGGAGTGGAGTGGAGTGGAATGCAGTGGAGTAGATTTTAGTGGAATGGAGTGTAGTGGAATGGAATGGAATGGCATGGAATGGAATGGAACAGAAGCGGAGATAGTGCAACTGTGCTCCAGGCTATGTGACAGAGTGAGATAACATTGAAAGAAAGGAATGGAATGGAATGGAATGGAGTGGACTGCATGGGAACAGAGTGGAGTCAAGTGGAGTGGCCTGGAATGGAGAGAACTGGAATGAGATGGAATGGAATGGATTGAAATGGAGCGGAGTGAGGTGGAGCGGAATACAGTGCAAGGGAGATGAATACAAGGGGATGGCGTGAAATGGAGTGGAGTGGAATGCCGTTAAGTGTAGAGGAGTGTAAAGCAGTGGAATGCAATTGGATGTAACGCAATGTAGTGGAGTGGACTGGAGTAGAATGGAAGGAAATGGAACGGAGCAGAGCCTAGCAGAGCTGAATGGAGTGGAACGGAAAGAAAAGGAACAGAACAGAACGGGAGCTGAGACTGTGCCACTGCACTCCATGCTGAGTGACAGAGTGAGATACTCTCGAAAGAAAGGAAAAGAATGCAATGGAGTACAACAGAACGGCATGGAATGGAATGGAATGGAATGGAATAGAATGGAGTAGAATGGAATGGAATGGAGTGGATTGGAGTGAAGTGGAGTGGAGTGGAATGGAATGGAGAGAAATGGAATGGGATGGAATGGAATGGAATGAACCGGAGTTGATTGAGGTGGAGAGGATAGCAGTGGAATGGAGCGGAATGGAATGAGAAGGAGTGGAATTGAGAGGAGAGCATTGCAGCAAAGTGGAGGAGTGGAATGGAGTGGAATGGATTTGGATGTAATGGAATGTAGTGGAGTGGAGTAGAGTTGAGTGGAACGGAGGAGAATAGAATAGAATTGAAAGTAATGGAATGGAAAGCAGTGGAAGGGAATGGAATGCAAAGAATGGAGTGGAGTGGAAAGGAGTAGAATGGAATGGAGTGGAACGGAATGGAATGGAATAGAATGGAATGGATTGGAGTGGGAAAGATTGGAGTGCAGTGGAATGGAGTGGAATAGAATGGAGTGGAGTGGAGTGGAGGGAAGAGGAATGGAGTAGAATGGAATGGAATGGAAAGGAATGGAAAGGAATGGAGTGGATTGGAAAGGGAGTGGAGTGGAGTAGAATGGATTGGAATGCAATGGAATGGAGTGACGTGGAATAGTTTGGAAAGGAATGGCATGGAATGGAGTAGAGTGGAATGGAGGGGAATGGAATGCAATGGAATTGAGTGGAATGGAGTGGAGTGGAGTGGAGTGGAGAGGAATGGAATGGAGTGGAAAGGTGTGAAAGGAGTGGAATGGAGTGGAGTGGAATGCAATGGAGTAGATTGGAATGAAGTGGAAAGGAATGGAATGGAGAGAAGTAGAGTAGAATGGAGTGGCTTGGAATGGAGGGGAGCAGAGTGGAGTTAACAGCAGTGGATTGGAATACAGCGGATGGAGTAGAGTGGAAGGGAGTGTAATTATATGGAATGGAATGGATTGGATTGGATTGGAGTGGAAGGGAGTGGAGTGGAGTTGAAAGTAGAGGAATCGAAAGAAGTGGAAAGGAGTGGAGTAGAGTGGATTAGAGTGGATTGGAATGGAATGGAGTGGAGTGGAATGGTGTGGAAACGAATGGAAGGGAGGGGAGTGGAATGGAACGAAATGGAATGGAATGTAGTGGAATGGAGAGGAGTGGAGTGGACTGGAGTGGAATTTAATCGAATGGAGTTTACTGAAGTGGAATGTATTTGAGAGGAGGGTAATGGACAGGAATTGAGTGGAGTGGAGTGGAGTGAAATACATCGGAATGGCATGGAATTGAATGGAATGGAGGGTAGTGGAATGCAGTGGAGTCTAGTCGATTGGAGTGGTGAGGAATAGAACGGAGTGGCATGGAATGGAGCACAGTGGAATGCAATGGAGTGGAGTGGATTGGAAAGGGGTGGAGTGGAGTGACGATGGGTGAAGTGGAATGGAATGGAGTGGAGTGCAGAGGAGTCTCATGGAATGGAATGGAACGCAATGGAAGCTGAGATTTTACCACTGCGCTCCAGGATGGGTGACAGAGTGTGATACTCTCGAAAGAAAGGAATGGAATGGAATGCAGTGGAATGGAATGGAATGCAATGGGGTGCATTGGAGTGGAGTGGAATGAAGTGAAGTGGATTGGAGTGGAATGGAGAGGAATGGAACGGAATGGAATGGAATGAAGTGGACTGGAGTGGGGTGGAGTTGAGTTCAATGGAATGGAGCGAAATGGAATCAGATGCAGTGAAATGGAGTAGGGAGGAGTGCAGTAGAGTGAAAAGGAGTGCAATGGAGTGGAATGGAATCGGAAGTAATGGAAAGTAGTGGAGTGGATGGAACGGATAGGAAAGGAGTGGAGCGGAGTGGAATGGAATGGAGCGGGAGGTGGGATGGGGCCACTGCACTCCAGGCTGGCTGACTGAGTGAGATATTCTCGAAATAAAGGAATGGAATGGAATGCCATAGAATGGAATGGAACGGAGTGGAGTGGAGTGGAATGGAGTGAGTTGGAGCAGAGTGGAATGAAGAATGCAATGGGATGGAAGGGAATTGAATGAAATGCAGTGGAGTGCAGTGGAGTGCATTGCAGTGGAATGGAGCAGAATGGAATGGAAAGGATTGGAATGGGCAGGACTGGAGTGCACTGGAGAGGAGAGGTTAGGAATGCAGTGGAATGGAATTGGATGTAATGGAACGTAGAGAAGTGGAGTGGAATGGAGTGGGCCAGGGTGGAATGGAATGGAATGCAATGGAAAGGAATGGAGTGGAATAGAATGGAATGGAATGGAATGGAAAGGAACGGAGTGGAATGAAATGTAGTGGAGTGGAGTGAAATGGAGTGGAATGGAATGGAGTGGAGTGGAGTGGAATGTGATAGAATGGAGAGGAGGGGAATGGAGCAGAATGGAATGGAGTGCAGCGGAATGGAGTGGAGTGGAATGGAATCAAATGGAGTGGAATGGAACCAAGTGGAATGGAATGGAGTGCAATAGACTAGAATTGAGTGTAGTGTAGTGGAATTTAGTGGAATGGACTGAAATTGAGTGGAATGGAATGGAATGGAATGGAAAGGAATAGAATTGAATGGAACGGAATTAAAAGAATGCAATGGAATGCAATGGAATAGAATGCAATGGAATGTATAGTTGACATGTAATATGAGCTGAGATTGTGACACTGCACTCCAGCCAGGGTGACATAGTGATATCCTGTCGTAAGAAGTGAATGGAATGCAATGGAGTGAAATGGAATGGAAAGAAATGGAATGGAGTGGAGTGGAAGGGAATGGAGTGGAATGGAAGCGAATGCAGTGGAGTGGAGCGGGGTGGAGTGGAATGAAATGGAATGCAGTGGACTGTAATGGCATGGAGTGGAAAGAAGTAGAGTGGAATGGAGTGGAATGGAATGGACTGGCATAGAATGGAGTGTAATTGAATGCAATGGAGTGGATTGGAAAGGAATAGAAAGGAGTAGAGTGGAGTAGAGTGGTGTGGAGTGGAGTGGAATGGAGCTGAATGTACTTCAATGGAGTACAATGGAATGGAACGGAGTGGAATGGAATGGAATGATATGAGGTGGATTGGAGTGGAATGTAGTGGAGTGGAATGGAATGGAATAGAATGGAATGGAGTAGAGTGTAACGGAATGCAGTGGCGATAAGTGGAGTGGAATGGAATGCATTGGAGTAGAGTGGAGTGGAATGGAATGGAATGGAGTGGAGAGGAGGGGAGTGGAGTGGAATGGAATTGAGTGAAGTGGAGTGCAGTTGAATGGAATATCGTGGTGTGGAGTGGAGTGGAAGTGAATGGAGTGAATAGGAGTGGAATTAAATGAAATGGAATGGAGTGGAGAGAAACGCAGTTGATTGGAGTGGAGTGGAGTGGAAAGGAATGGAAAGGAGTGGGATGGAGTCTTATGGATTGGAGTGGAATGGAGTGGAATGGAAAGAAGTGGAAAGGAGTGGAACGGAGTGAAATTGAATTTAGTGGACTGGAGTGGAATGGAGTTAAATGGAATGGAATGGAATGGAGTGGAATGGAATGGAATGGAGTGGAGTGGAATGGAATAGAATGGAATGGAATGGAATAGAATGGAATGGAGTGGAGTGGAGAGGAGTGGAATGGATTGGAGTGAAGTGGAGTGGAATGGAATTGAGTGGAGCGGAGAGGAAAGGAATGGAATGGAGTGGAGTGGAATGGCATGGAATGGAGTGGAATGGAATGGATAGAAGTGGAGTGGAGTGGAGTGGATTGGAGTGTAGTGCAAGGGAATGGAGTGCAGTGTAATGGACTGGAATGGAGCAGAGCAGAATGGAGTGGACTGGAGTGGAGTGGAATGGAATGGGATGGAATGGAATGGGAGCTGCGATTTTACCAGTGTGCTCTAAGCAGGGTGACTGAGTGTCATACTCTCAAAAGAAAGGAATGGAATGGAACGCAGTGGAATGGAATGGAACAGAGTGGACATTAGTGGAGTGGAATGTGGAGGAATGGAATGAAATGGAACGTAATGGCATGAATTGGAGTGGTGTGGGTTGGAATGGATTATAGTGGAATGGGGTGGAAAGGAATGGGATGGAGTGGAATGGAGTGCAGTGGAGTTGAACGGAGTTGAATGGCCTAGAATTGAGTGGACAGTAGTGGAATGTAATGGAATGGAATGGAATCCATTGTAATAGAATATAATACAATGGAAAGTTGAGATGTAGTGTGAGCTGAGATTGTGCCACTGCACTCCAGACTGGGTGACACGTTATATCCTGTGGATAGAAAGGAATGGAATGCAATAGAGTGAAATGAAATGGAGTGGAATGGAATCGAATGGAATGGAGTGGAGTGGAGTGGAGTGGAGTCGAATTGAGACGAATGGAATGGGACGGAGTGGAATGGAACGGAGTGGAGTGGAGTATCGTGGAGTGAAATAGAATGGAATGCAATGGGTTGGAATGGAATGCAATGGACTGCTGAAAGGAAATGTGAGCTGTTATTGTTCCACTGCACTCCAGCCTTTGTGACGGAATGAAATCCTGTGGAAAAAAAGGATTGGAATGGAATGGAATGGAATGGAATGGAATGGAATGGAATGGAATGGAATGGAGAGGAGTGTAGTGGTGTGGAGTGAAATGGAGTGGAGTGTCGTGGAGGAGAGTGGAATGGAGTGGAATGGAATGAAGAGGAAAGGAACGGAGTGGAGTGGAATGGAACGGAGTGGAGTGGAATGGAACGGAGTGGAGTGGAATGGAATCCAATGGAATGAAATGGAATTGAATCGAATGGAATGAAGAAATATGTGCAGTGATTTGGCCACTGCGCTGGAGCCTGCGTGACAGAGGGAGATCCTGTCGATAAAACAGAGTGGAATGGAAGGGATTGGAATGGAATGGAATGGAACGTATTGGAGTGGAGTGGAGTGGAATTGAGTTGAGTGGAGTGCACTGGAATGGAATGGAATGCAAAGGAATGTAATGGAATGATGAAATGATATGTGAGCTGAGATTGTGCCACTGCACTCCACGCTGGGTGACAGAGTGAGATACTCTTGAAAGAAAGAAATGGAATGGAAAGAATTTTTAATTGGGTGGATTCGAGTGGACTGAAGTAGAGTGCAGTGGAATGGAGAGGAATGGAATGGAATGGAATCGGATGTAAAGGAATGGAGTGATGTGGAGTGGAGTGGTGAGGAGTGTAGTGCTGTGGAATGGAGCAGAAAGTAATGGGATGGTGTGGAGTGGAGTGCAGTGCAGTGGAGTGGAGAGGAGTGCAATGGCGTGGAATGGAATCGGATGTAAAGGAAAGTACTGGAGTGGGGTGGAGTGGAAAGGAGTGGAATGGAATGGAATTGAATGTAATGCAAAGCAAAGGAATGGAATGCGATGCAATGGAATTTAATGCAATAGAATGCAGTTCAATAGAGAGTTGACATGTAATGTGAGCTGAGATTGTGCCTAAGCTCTCCAGGCTGTTTGACACAGTGATATCGTGTCGAAAGAATGGAGTGGAATGCAGTGGTGTGAAATGGAATGGAATGTAGTGGACAGGAGGAGAATGGAGTGGAGTGAAGAGGAACAGAGTGGAATGGAATGGGATGCAGTGGAATGGAATGCAGTGGAGTGGAGTGAAATAGAAAGAAATGGAATGGGATGGAATGGAATGCAATGGAATGGAGAAGAGAAATGTGAGCTGAGATTGTGTGACTACACTCCAGCCTTAGTGACCGAGAGAGATTCTGTGGAAGGAAAGAACTGATTTCAAAGGAGTGGAATGGAAGGGAATGTAGTACAGTGGAGTAGAGTGGAATGGAGTGAAACAGAATAGAATGGAGTGGAATGCAATGGAATGGAATGGAATGGAGTGGAGTGGAATAGAGAGGAGTGCACTGCAATGGAGTGGAGTGGAGTGGAAGGGAGTGGAATGCAATGGAATGTATTGGAGTGCAGTGGAGTGGAATGGAATGGAGTGGACAGGATTGGAAGGTGTAGAGTGGACTGGAATGGAATAGAATGGAACAGAATGCAGTGTAGTGGAGGGGAGTGGAGGTGAGTGGAGTGGCATGGAGTGGAATGGAATGGAATGGAGTGAAATGGAATCCAATGGATTGGAATGGAGTGGAATGGAGTGGAGTGGAATGGAGAGGAGTCGAATGGAATGGAAGGGAATGCAACGGAACGCAGTGGTGTGGATTGGAAAGCAGTGAAATGGAGTACTATGGAATCTAAAGGAGTGGAGTGGAGTCTAGTGGAGTGGAATGGAATGGAACCAAATGGAATGGAATGGCACGGAATGGAGTGGAGTAGAGTGGAGTGGGAAGGAAGGGAGATGAGTGGAATGGAGAGGAATGGAATGGAGTGGAGTGGATTGGATTGGAATGAACTGGAATGGAGAGGGATGGAATGAAGTGGAACGGAATGGACTGCAATGGAATTGAATGGAGTGAAATGGAGAGGAGTGGAGTGGAGTGGAATGGAGTGGAAATGAATGGAATGGAGTGGAATGGAAGGGAATGGAGACAAGTGGATAGGAATTGAATGAAGCAGATTGGAGTGGAGTGGAGTGGAGTGGCATGGAATGGAATGAAGTGGAAGGGAATGCAATGGAGTGGAATGTAATGGAATAAAATGGAATGGAGTGGAATGGAGAGGAATGGAGTGGAGTGGAGTGGAATGGAGGGGAGTAAGAGGAAGAGAATGGAATGGAATCGAAAGGAGGGAAGTGCAATTGTGTGGAGGGGAGTGGAGATGAAAGGAGTGGAGTGATGTGGAGTCGAGAGGAAAGGAATGGAATGGCATGGAATGGAGTTAAGTGGAGTGGAATGGAGTGGAAGGTAATGGAGTGGAATGAAAAGGAGTGGATTGGAATGGAGTGGAATGGAATGGAGTGGAATGGAGTGGAGTAGAATGGAGTGGGTTGCAGAGGAGTGGAATGGAGTGGAATGGTAGGGAATGGAATGGAATGTAGTGGAAAGGAATGGAATGGAGTGGATTGAAATTAAATGGAAAGGATTGGAGTGCAGTGGAATGGAGGGTAGTGGAATAAAATGGAGTATAGTGCAGTGGAATGGAGTGGACTGGAGTGGAGATGAGTGTAGTGGACCGAAATGGAATGGAATGGAGTGGAGTGGAACTGTGTGGAGTGGGGTGGAAAGGAATGGAACAGAATGGAATGGAGAGGAATGGAGTGGCATGTAGTGGAGTGGAGTGAAGTGGAAAGGAATGGAATTGAATGGAATTGAATGGAGTGGATTGGAATGCAATAGAATGGAGTGGAGTGGAGTGGAATGCAGTGGAGTAGATTTTAGTGGAATGGAGTGTAGTGGAATGGAATGGAATGGCATGGAATGGAATGGAACAGAAGCGGAGATAGTGCGACTGTGCTCCAGGCTTGTGACAGAGTGAGATAACATTGAAAGAAAGGAGGGGAATGGAATGGAATGGAGTGGACTGCATGGGAACAGAGTGGAGTGAAGTGGAGTGGCCTGGAATGGAGAGAACTGGAATGAGATGGAATGGAATGGATTGAAATGGAGCGGAGTGAGGTGGAGCGGAATACAGTGCAATGGAGATGAATGCAAGGGGATGGCGTGAAATGGAGTGGAGTGGAATGCAGTTAAGTGTAGAGGAGTGTAAAGCAGTGGAATGCAATTGGATGTAACGCAATGTAGTGGAGTGGACTGGAGTAGAATGGAAGGAAATGGAACGGAGCAGAGCCTAACAGAGCTGAATGGAGTGGAACGGAAAGAAAAGGAACAGAACAGAACGGGAGCTGAGACTGTGCCACTGCACTCCATGCTGAGTGACAGAGTGAGATACTCTCGAAAGAAAGGAAAAGAATGCAATGGAGTACAACAGAACGGCATGGAATGGAATGGAATGGAATGGAATAGAATGGAGTAGAATGGAATGGAATGGAATGGATTGGAGTGAAGTGGAGTGGAGTGGAATGGAATGGAGAGAAATGGAATGGGATGGAATGGAATGGAATGAACCGGAGTTGATTGAGGTGGAGAGGATAGCAGTGGAATGGAGCGGAATGGAATGAGAAGGAGTGGAATTGAGAGGAGAGCATTGCAGCAAAGTGGAGGAGTGGAATGGAGTGGAATGGATTTGGATGTAATGGAATGTAGTGGAGTGGAGTAGAGTTGAGTGGAACGGAGGAGAATAGAATAGAATTGAAAGTAATGGAATGGAAAGCAGTGGAAGGGAATGGAATGCAAAGAATGGAGTGGAGTGGAAAGGAGTAGAATGGAATGGAGTGGAACGGAATGGAATGGAATAGAATGGAATGGATTGGAGTGGGAAAGATTGGAGTGCAGTGGAATGGAGTGGAATAGAATGGAGTGGAGTGGAGTGGAGGGAAGAGGAATGGAGTAGAATGGAATGGAATGGAAAGGAATGGAGTGGATTGGAAAGGGAGTGGAGTGGAGTAGAATGGATTGGAATGCAATGGAATGGAGTGACGTGGAATAGTTTGGAAAGGAATGGCATGGAATGGAGTAGAGTGGAATGGAGGGGAATGGAATGCAATGGAATTGAGTGGAATGGAGTGGAGTGGAGTGGAGTGGAGAGGAATGGAATGGAGTGGAAAGGTGTGAAAGGAGTGGAATGGAGTGGAGTGGAATGCAATGGAGTAGATTGGAATGAAGTGGAAAGGAATGGAATGGAGAGAAGTAGAGTAGAATGGAGTGGATTGGAATGGAGGGGAGCAGAGTGGAGTTAACAGCAGTGGATTGGAATACAGCGGATGGAGTAGAGTGGAAGGGAGTGTAATTATATGGAATGGAATGGATTGGATTGGATTGGAGTGGAAGGGAGTGGAGTGGAGTTGAAAGTAGAGGAATCGAAAGAAGTGGAAAGGAGTGGAGTAGAGTGGATTAGAGTGGATTGGAATGGAATGGAGTGGAGTGGAATGGTGTGGAAACGAATGGAAGGGAGGGGAGTGGAATGGAACGAAATGGAATGGAATGTAGTGGAATGGAGAGGAGTGGAGTGGACTGGAGTGGAATTTAATCGAATGGAGTTTACTGAAGTGGAATGTATTTGAGAGGAGGGTAATGGACAGGAATTGAGTGGAGTGGAGTGGAGTGAAATACATCGGAATGGCATGGAATTGAATGGAATGGAGGGTAGTGGAATGCAGTGGAGTCTAGTCGATTGGAGTGGTGAGGAATAGAACGGAGTGGCATGGAATGGAGCACAGTGGAATGCAATGGAGTGGAGTGGATTGGAAAGGGGTGGAGTGGAGTGACGATGGGTGAAGTGGAATGGAATGGAGTGGAGTGCAGAGGAGTCTCATGGAATGGAATGGAACGCAATGGAAGCTGAGATTGTACCACTGCGCTGCAGGATGGGTGACAGAGTGTGATACTCTCGAAAGAAAGGAATGGAATGGAATGCAGTGGAATGGAATGGAATGCAATGGGGTGCATTGGAGTGGAGTGGAATGAAGTGAAGTGGATTGGAGTGGAATGGAGAGGAATGGAACGGAATGGAATGGAATGAAGTGGACTGGAGTGGGGTGGAGTTGAGTTCAATGGAATGGAGCGAAATGGAATCAGATGCAGTGAAATGGAGTAGGGAGGAGTGCAGTAGAGTGAAAAGGAGTGCAATGGAGTGGAATGGAAACGGAAGTAATGGAAAGTAGTGGAGTGGATGGAACGGATAGGAAAGGAGTGGAGCGGAGTGGAATGGAATGGAGCGGGAGGTGGGATGGGGCCACTGCACTCCAGGCTGGCTGACTGAGTGAGATATTCTCGAAATAAAGGAATGGAATGGAATGCCATAGAATGGAATGGAACGAAGTGGAGTGGAGTGGAATGGAGTGAGTTGGAGCAGAGTGGAATGAAGAATGCAATGGGATGGAAGGGAATTGAATGAAATGCAGTGGAGTGCAGTGGAGTGCATTGCAGTGGAATGGAGCAGAATGGAATGGAAAGGAGTGGAATGGGCAGGAGTGGAGTGCACTGGAGAGGAGAGGTTAGGAATGCAGTGGAATGGAATTGGATGTAATGGAACGTAGAGAAGTGGAGTGGAATGGAGTGGGCCAGAGTGGAATGGAATGGAATGCAATGGAAAGGAATGGAGTGGAATAGAATGGAATGGAATGGAATGGAAAGGAACGGAGTGGAATGAAATGTAGTGGAGTGCAGTGAAATGGAGTGGAATGGAATGGAGTGGAGTGGAGTGGAATGTGATAGAATGGAGAGGAGGGGAATGGAGCAGAATGGAATGGAGTGCAGCGGAATGGAGTGGAGTGGAATGGAATCAAATGGAGTGGAATGGAACCAAGTGGAATGGAATGGAGTGCAATAGACTAGAATTGAGTGTAGTGTAGTGGAATTTAGTGGAATGGACTGAAATGGAGTGGAATGGAATGGAATTGAGAGGAATGGAATGGAATGGAATGGAATGGAAAGGAATAGAATTGAATGGAACGGAATTAAAAGAATGCAATGGAATGCAATGGAATAGAATGCAATGGAATGTATAGTTGACATGTAATATGAGCTGAGATTGTGACACTGCACTCCAGCCAGGGTGAAATAGTGATATCCTGTCGTAAGAAGTGAATGGAATGCAATGGAGTGAAATGGAATGGAAAGAAATGGAATGGAGTTGAGTGGAAGGGAATGGAGTGGAATGGAAGCGAATGCAGTGGAGTGGAGCGGGGTGGAGTGGAATGAAATGGAATGCAGTGGACTGTAATGGCATGGAGTGGAAAGAAGTAGAGTGGAATGGAGTGGAATGGAATGGACTGGCATAGAATGGAGTGTAATTGAATGCAATGGAGTGGATTGGAAAGGAATAGAAAGGAGTAGAGTGGAGTAGAGTGGTGTGGAGTGGAGTGGAATGGAGCTGAATGTACTTCAATGGAGTACAATGGAATGGAACGGAGTGGAATGGAATGGAATGATATGAGGTGGATTGGAGTGGAATGTAGTGGAGTGGAATGGAATTTAATAGAATGGAATGGAGTAGAGTGTAACGGAATGCAGTGGCGATAAGTGGAGTGGAATGGAATGCATTGGAGTAGAGTGGAGTGGAATGGAATGGAATGGAGTGGAGAGGAGGGGAGTGGAGTGGAATGGAATTGAGTGAAGTGGAGTGCAGTTGAATGGAATATCGTGGTGTGGAGTGTAGTGGAAGTGAATGGAGTGAATAGGAGTGGAATTAAATGAAATGGAATGCAGTGGAGAGAAACGCAGTTGATTGGAGTGGAGTGGAGTGGAAAGGAATGGAAAGGAGTGGGATGGAGTCTTATGGATTGGAGTGGAATGGAGTGGAATGGAATGAAGTGGAAAGGAGTGGAACGGAGTGAAATTGAATTTAGTGGACTGGAGTGGAAGGGAGTTAAATGGAATGGAATGGAATGGAGTGGAATGGAATGGAATGGAGTGGAGCGGAATGGAAAAGAATGGAATGGAATGGAATACAATGGAATGGAGTGGAGTGGAGAGGAGTGGAATGGATTGGAGTGAAGTGGAGTGGAATGGAATAGAGTGGAGCGGAGAGGAAAGGAATGGAATGGAGTGGAGTGGAATGGCATGGAATGGAGTGGAATGGAATGGATAGAAGTGGAGTGGAGTGGAGTGGATTGGAGTGTAGTGGAAGGGAATGGAGTGCAGTGTAATGGACTGGAATGGAGCAGAGCAGAATGGAGTGGACTGGAGTGGAGTGGAATGGAATGGGATAGAATGGAATGGGAGCTGCGATTTTACCAGTGTGCTCTAGGCAGTGTAACTGAGTGTCATACTCTCAAAAGAAAGGAATGGAATGGAACGCAGTGGAATGGAATGGAACAGAGTGGACATTAGTGGAGTGGAATGTGGAGGAATGGAATGAAATGGAACGTAATGGCATGAATTGGAGTGGTGTGTGTTGGAATGGATTATAGTAGAATGGGGTGGAAAGGAATGGGATGGAGTGGAATGGAGTGCAGTGGAGTTGAACGGAGATGAATGGCCTAGAATTGAGTGGACAGTAGTGGAATGTAATGGAATGGAATGGAATCCATTGTAATAGAATATAATACAATGGAAAGTTGAGATGTAGTGTGAGCTGAGATTGTGCCACTGCACTCCAGACTGGGTGACACGTTATATCCTGTGGATAGAAAGGAATGGAATGCAATAGAGTGAAATGGAATGGAGTGGAATGGAATTGAATGGAATGGAGTGGAGTGGAGTGGAGTCGAATGGAGACGAATGGAATGGGACGGAGTGGAATGGAACGGAGTGGAGTGGAGTATCGTGGAGTGAAATAGAATGGAATGCAATGGGTTGGAATGGAATGCAATGGACTACTGAAAGGAAATGTGAGCTGTTATTGTTCCACTGCACTCCAGCCTTTGTGACGGAATGAAATCCTGTGGAAAAAAGGATTGGAATGGAATGGAATGGAATGGAATGGAATGGAATGGAATGGAATGGAATGGAATGGAGAGGAGTGTAGTGGTGTGGAGTGAAATGGAGTGGAGTGTCGTGGAGGAGAGTGGAATGGAGTGGAATGGAATGAAGAGGAAAGGAACGGAGTGGAGTGGAATGGAACGGAGTGGAGTGGAATGGAACGGAGTGGAGTGGAATGGAATCCAATGGAATGAAATGGAATTGAATCGAATGGAATGAAGAAATATGTGCAGTGATTTGGCCACTGCGCTGGAGCCTGCGTGACAGAGGGAGATCCTGTCGATAAAACAGAGTGGAATGGAAAGGATTGGAATGGAATGGAATGGAACGTATTGGAGTGGAGTGGAGTGGAATTGAGTGGAGTGGAGTGCACTGGAATGGAATGGAATGCAATGGAATGTAATGGAATGATGAAATGATATGTGAGCTGAGATTGTGCCACTGCACTCCACGCTGGGTGACAGAGTGAGATACTCTTGAAAGAAAGAAATGGAATGGAAAGAATTTTTAATTGGGTGGATTCGAGTGGACTGAAGTAGAGTGCAGTGGAATGGAGAGGAATGGAATGGAATGGAATCGGATGTAAAGGAATGGAGTGATGTGGAGTGGAGTGGTGAGGAGTGTAGTGCTGTGAAATGGAGCAGAAAGTAATGGGATGGTGTGGAGTGGAGTGCAGTGCAGTGGAGTGGAGAGGAGTGCAATGGCGTGGAATGGAATCGGATGTAAAGGAACGTACTGGAGTGGAGTGGAGTGGAAAGGAGTGGAATGAAATGGAATTGAATGTAATGCAAAGCAAAGGAATGGAATGCGATGCAATGGAATTTAATGCAATAGAATGCAGTTCAATAGAGAGTTGACATGTAATGTGAGCTGAGATTGTGCCTAAGCTCTCCAGGCTGTTTGACACAGTGATATCGTGTCGAAAGAATGGAGTGGAATGCAGTGGTGTGAAATGGAATGGAATGTAGTGGACAGGAGGAGAATGGAGTGGAGTGAAGAGGAACAGAGTGGAATGGAATGGGATGCAGTGGAATGGAATGCAGTGGAGTGGAGTGAAATAGAAAGAAATGGAATGGGATGGAATGGAATGCAATGGAATGGAGAAGAGAAATGTGAGCTGAGATTGTGTGACTACACTCCAGCCTTAGTGACCGAGAGAGATTCTGTGGAAGGAAAGAACTGATTTCAAAGGAGTGGAATGGAAGGGAATGTAGTACAGTGGAGTAGAGTGGAATGGAGTGAAACAGAATAGAATGGAGTGGAATGCAATGGAATGGAATGGAATGGAGTGGAGTGGAATAGAGAGGAGTGCACTGCAATGGAGTGGAGTGGAGTGGAAGGGAGTGGAATGCAATGGAATGTAGTGGAGTGCAGTGGAGTGGAATGGAATGGAGTGGACAGGATTGGAAGGTGTAGAGTGGACTGGAATGGAATAGAATGGAACAGAATGCAGTGGAGTGGAGGGGAGTGGAGGTGAGTGGAGTGGCATGGAGTGGAACGGAATGGCATGGAGTGAAATGGAATCCAATGGATTGGAATGGAGTGGAGTGGAGTGGAGTGGAATGGAGAGGAGTCGAATGGAATGGAAGGGAATGCAACGGAACGCAGTGGTGTGGATTGGAAAGCAGTGAAATGGAGTACTATGGAATCTAAAGGAGTGGAGTGGAGTCTAGTGGAGTGGAATGGAATGGAACCAAATGGAATGGAATGGCACGGAATGGAGTGGAGTAGAGTGGAGTGGGAAGGAAGGGAGATGAGTGGAATGGAGAGGAATGGAATGGAGTGGAGTGGATTGGATTGGAATGAACTGGAATGGAGAGGGATGGAATGAAGTGGAACGGAATGGACTAAAATCGAATTGAATGGAGTGAAATGGAGAGGAGTGGAGTGGAGTGGAATGGAGTGGAAATGAATGGAATGAAGTGGAATGGAAGGGAATGGAGACAAGTGGATAGGAATTGAATGAAGCAGATTGGAGTGGAGTGGAGTCGAGTGGCATGGAATGGAATGAAGTGGAAGGGAATGCAATGGAGTGGAATGTAATGGAATAAAATGGAATGGAGTGGAATGGAGAGGAATGGAGTGGAGTGGAGTGGAATGGAGGGGAGTAAGAGGAAGAGAAGGGAATGGAATCGAAAGGAGGGATGTGCAATTGTGTGGAGGGGAGTGGAGATGAAAGGAGTGGAGTGATGTGGAGTCGAGAGGAAAGGAATGGAATGGCATGGAATGGAGTTAAGTGGAGTGGAATGGAGTGGAAGGTAATGGAGTGGAATGAAAAGGAGTGGATTGGAATGGAGTGGAATGGAATGGAGTGGAATGGAGTGGAGTAGAATGGAGTGGGTTGCAGAGGAGTGGAATGGAGTGGAATGGAAGGGAATGGAATGGAATGTAGTGGAAAGGAATGGAATGGAGTGGATTGAAATTAAATGGAAAGGATTGGAGTGCAGTGGAATGGAGGGGAGTGGAATAAAATGGAGTATAGTGCAGTGGAATGGAGTGGACTGGAGTGGAGATGAGTGGAGTGGACCGAAATGGAATGGAATGGAGTGGAGTGGAACTGTGTGGAGTGGGGTGGAAAGGAATGGAACAGAATGGAATGGAGAGGAATGGAGTGGCATGTAGTGGAGTGGAGTGAAGTGGAAAGGAATGGAATTGAATGGAATTGAATGGAGTGGATTGGAATGCAATAGAATGGAGTGGAGTGGAGTGGAATGCAGTGGAGTAGATTTTAGTGGAATGGAGTGTAGTGGAATGGAATGGAATGGCATGGAATGGAATGGAACAGAAGCGGAGATAGTGCGACTGTGCTCCAGGCTTGTGACAGAGTGAGATAACATTGAAAGAAAGGAGTGGAATGGAATGGAATGGAGTGGACTGCATGGGAACAGAGTGGAGTGAAGTGGAGTGGCCTGGAATGGAGAGAACTGGAATGAGATGGAATGGAATGGATTGAAATGGAGCGGAGTGAGGTGGAGCGGAATACAGTGCAATGGAGATGAATGCAAGGGGATGGCGTGAAATGGAGTGGAGTGGAATGCAGTTAAGTGTAGAGGAGTGTAAAGCAGTGGAATGCAATTGGATGTAACGCAATGTAGTGGAGTGGACTGGAGTAGAATGGAAGGAAATGGAACGGAGCAGAGCCTAACAGAGCTGAATGGAGTGGAACGGAAAGAAAAGGAACAGAACAGAACGGGAGCTGAGACTGTGCCACTGCACTCCATGCTGAGTGACAGAGTGAGATACTCTCGAAAGAAAGGAAAAGAATGCAATGGAGTACAACAGAACGGCATGGAATGGAATGGAATGGAATGGAATAGAATGGAGTAGAATGGAATGGAATGGAGTGGATTGGAGTGAAGTGGAGTGGAGTGGAATGGAATGGAGAGAAATGGAATGGGATGGAATGGAATGGAATGAACCGGAGTTGATTGAGGTGGAGAGGATAGCAGTGGAATGGAGCGGAATGGAATGAGAAGGAGTGGAATTGAGAGGAGAGCATTGCAGCAAAGTGGAGGAGTGGAATGGAGTGGAATGGATTTGGATGTAATGGAATGTAGTGGAGTGGAGTAGAGTTGAGTGGAACGGAGGAGAATAGAATAGAATTGAAAGTAATGGAATGGAAAGCAGTGGAAGGGAATGGAATGCAAAGAATGGAGTGGAGTGGAAAGGAGTAGAATGGAATGGAGTGGAACGGAATGGAATGGAATAGAATGGAATGGATTGGAGTGGGAAAGATTGGAGTGCAGTGGAATGGAGTGGAATAGAATGGAGTGGAGTGGAGTGGAGGGAAGAGGAAAGGAGTAGAATGGAATGGAATGGAAAGGAATGGAAAGGAATGGAGTGGATTGGAAAGGGAGTGGAGTGGAGTAGAATGGATTGGAATGCAATGGAATGGAGTGACGTGGAATAGTTTGGAAAGGAATGGCATGGAATGGAGTAGAGTGGAATGGAGGGGAATGGAATGCAATGGAATTGAGTGGAATGGAGTGGAGTGGAGTGGAGTGGAGAGGAATGGAATGGAGTGGAAAGGTGTGAAAGGAGTGGAATGGAGTGGAGTGGAATGCAATGGAGTAGATTGGAATGAAGTGGAAAGGAATGGAATGGAGAGAAGTAGAGTAGAATGGAGTGGATTGGAATGGAGGGGAGCAGAGTGGAGTTAACAGCAGTGGATTGGAATACAGCGGATGGAGTAGAGTGGAAGGGAGTGTAATTATATGGAATGGAATGGATTGGATTGGATTGGAGTGGAAGGGAGTGGAGTGGAGTTGAAAGTAGAGGAATCGAAAGAAGTGGAAAGGAGTGGAGTAGAGTGGATTAGAGTGGATTGGAATGGAATGGAGTGGAGTGGAATGGTGTGGAAACGAATGGAAGGGAGGGGAGTGGAATGGAACGAAATGGAATGGAATGTAGTGGAATGGAGAGGAGTGGAGTGGACTGGAGTGGAATTTAATCGAATGGAGTTTACTGAAGTGGAATGTATTTGAGAGGAGGGTAATGGACAGGAATTGAGTGGAGTGGAGTGGAGTGAAATACATCGGAATGGCATGGAATTGAATGGAATGGAGGGTAGTGGAATGCAGTGGAGTCTAGTCGATTGGAGTGGTGAGGAATAGAACGGAGTGGCATGGAATGGAGCACAGTGGAATGCAATGGAGTGGAGTGGATTGGAAAGGGGTGGAGTGGAGTGACGATGGGTGAAGTGGAATGGAATGGAGTGGAGTGCAGAGGAGTCTCATGGAATGGAATGGAACGCAATGGAAGCTGAGATTGTACCACTGCGCTGCAGGATGGGTGACAGAGTGTGATACTCTCGAAAGAAAGGAATGGAATGGAATGCAGTGGAATGGAATGGAATGCAATGGGGTGCATTGGAGTGGAGTGGAATGAAGTGAAGTGGATTGGAGTGGAATGGAGAGGAATGGAACGGAATGGAATGGAATGAAGTGGACTGGAGTGGGGTGGAGTTGAGTTCAATGGAATGGAGCGAAATGGAATCAGATGCAGTGAAATGGAGTAGGGAGGAGTGCAGTAGAGTGAAAAGGAGTGCAATGGAGTGGAATGGAAACGGAAGTAATGGAAAGTAGTGGAGTGGATGGAACGGATAGGAAAGGAGTGGAGCGGAGTGGAATGGAATGGAGCGGGAGGTGGGATGGGGCCACTGCACTCCAGGCTGGCTGACTGAGTGAGATATTCTCGAAATAAAGGAATGGAATGGAATGCCATAGAATGGAATGGAACGAAGTGGAGTGGAGTGGAATGGAGTGAGTTGGAGCAGAGTGGAATGAAGAATGCAATGGGATGGAAGGGAATTGAATGAAATGCAGTGGAGTGCAGTGGAGTGCATTGCAGTGGAATGGAGCAGAATGGAATGGAAAGGAGTGGAATGGGCAGGAGTGGAGTGCACTGGAGAGGAGAGGTTAGGAATGCAGTGGAATGGAATTGGATGTAATGGAACGTAGAGAAGTGGAGTGGAATGGAGTGGGCCAGAGTGGAATGGAATGGAATGCAATGGAAAGGAATGGAGTGGAATAGAATGGAATGGAATGGAATGGAAAGGAACGGAGTGGAATGAAATGTAGTGGAGTGCAGTGAAATGGAGTGGAATGGAATGGAGTGGAGTGGAGTGGAATGTGATAGAATGGAGAGGAGGGGAATGGAGCAGAATGGAATGGAGTGCAGCGGAATGGAGTGGAGTGGAATGGAATCAAATGGAGTGGAATGGAACCAAGTGGAATGGAATGGAGTGCAATAGACTAGAATTGAGTGTAGTGTGGTGGAATTTAGTGGAATGGACTGAAATTGAGTGGAATGGAATGGAATGGAATGGAAAGGAATAGAATTGAATGGAACGGAATTAAAAGAATGCAATGGAATGCAATGGAATAGAATGCAATGGAATGTATAGTTGACATGTAATATGAGCTGAGATTGTGACACTGCACTCCAGCCAGGGTGACATAGTGATATCCTGTCGTAAGAAGTGAATGGAATGCAATGGAGTGAAATGGAATGGAAAGAAATGGAATGGAGTGGAGTGGAAGGGAATGGAGTGGAATGGAAGCGAATGCAGTGGAGTGGAGCGGGGTGGAGTGGAATGAAATGGAATGCAGTGGACTGTAATGGCATGGAGTGGAAAGAAGTAGAGTGGAATGGAGTGGAATGGAATGGACTGGCATAGAATGGAGTGTAATTGAATGCAATGGAGTGGATTGGAAAGGAATAGAAAGGAGTAGAGTGGAGTAGAGTGGTGTGGAGTGGAGTGGAATGGAGCTGAATGTACTTCAATGGAGTACAATGGAATGGAACGGAGTGGAATGGAATGGAATGATATGAGGTGGATTGGAGTGGAATGTAGTGGAGTGGAATGGAATGGAATAGAATGGAATGGAGTAGAGTGTAACGGAATGCAGTGGCGATAAGTGGAGTGGAATGGAATGCATTGGAGTAGAGTGGAGTGCAATGGAATGGAATGGAGTGGAGAGGAGGGGAGTGGAGTGGAATGGAATTGAGTGAAGTGGAGTGCAGTTGAATGGAATATCGTGGTGTGGAGTGGAGTGGAAGTGAATGGAGTGAATAGGAGTGGAATTAAATGAAATGGAATGGAGTGGAGAGAAACGCAGTTGATTGGAGTGGAGTGGAGTGGAAAGGAATGGAAAGGAGTGGGATGGAGTCTTATGGATTGGAGTGGAATGGAGTGGAATGGAATGAAGTGGAAAGGAGTGGAACGGAGTGAAATTGAATTTAGTGGACTGGAGTGGAATGGAGTTAAATGGAATGGAATGGAATGGAGTGGAATGGAATGGAATGGAGTGGAGTGGAATGGAATAGAATGGAATGGAATGGAATAGAATGGAATGGAGTGGAGTGGAGAGGAGTGGAATGGATTGGAGTGAAGTGGAGTGGAATGGAATTGAGTGGAGCGGAGAGGAAAGGAATGGAATGGAGTGGAGTGGAATGGCATGGAATGGAGTGGAATGGAATGGATAGAAGTGGAGTGGAGTGGAGTGGATTGGAGTGTAGTGCAAGGGAATGGAGTGCAGTGTAATGGACTGGAATGGAGCAGAGCAGAATGGAGTGGACTGGAGTGGAGTGGAATGGAATGGGATGGAATGGAATGGGAGCTGCGATTTTACCAGTGTGCTCTAAGCAGGGTGACTGAGTGTCATACTCTCAAAAGAAAGGAATGGAATGGAACGCAGTGGAATGGAATGGAACAGAGTGGACATTAGTGGAGTGGAATGTGGAGGAATGGAATGAAATGGAACGTAATGGCATGAATTGGAGTGGTGTGGGTTGGAATGGATTATAGTGGAATGGGGTGGAAAGGAATGGGATGGAGTGGAATGGAGTGCAGTGGAGTTGAACGGAGTTGAATGGCCTAGAATTGAGTGGACAGTAGTGGAATGTAATGGAATGGAATGGAATCCATTGTAATAGAATATAATACAATGGAAAGTTGAGATGTAGTGTGAGCTGAGATTGTGCCACTGCACTCCAGACTGGGTGACAAGTTATATCCTGTGGATAGAAAGGAATGGAATGCAATAGAGTGAAATGAAATGGAGTGGAATGGAATTGAATGGAATGGAGTGGAGTGGAGTGGAGTGGAGTCGAATTGAGACGAATGGAATGGGACGGAGTGGAATGGAACGGAGTGGAGTGGAGTATCGTGGAGTGAAATAGAATGGAATGCAATGGGTTGGAATGGAATGCAATGGACTGCTGAAAGGAAATGTGAGCTGTTATTGTTCCACTGCACTCCAGCCTTTGTGACGGAATGAAATCCTGTGGAAAAAAAGGATTGGAATGGAATGGAATGGAATGGAATGGAATGGAATGGAATGGAATGGAATGGAATGGAATGGAGAGGAGTGTAGTGGTGTGGAGTGAAATGGAGTGGAGTGTCGTGGAGGAGAGTGGAATGGAGTGGAATGGAATGAAGAGGAAAGGAACGGAGTGGAGTGGAATGGAACGGAGTGGAGTGGAATGGAACGGAGTGGAGTGGAATGGAATCCAATGGAATGAAATGGAATTGAATCGAATGGAATGAAGAAATATGTGCAGTGATTTGGCCACTGCGCTGGAGCCTGCGTGACAGAGGGAGATCCTGTCGATAAAACAGAGTGGAATGGAAGGGATTGGAATGGAATGGAATGGAACGTATTGGAGTGGAGTGGAGTGGAATTGAGTTGAGTGGAGTGCACTGGAATGGAATGGAATGCAAAGGAATGTAATGGAATGATGAAATGATATGTGAGCTGAGATTGTGCCACTGCACTCCACGCTGGGTGACAGAGTGAGATACTCTTGAAAGAAAGAAATGGAATGGAAAGAATTTTTAATTGGGTGGATTCGAGTGGACTGAAGTAGAGTGCAGTGGAATGGAGAGGAATGGAATGGAATGGAATCGGATGTAAAGGAATGGAGTGATGTGGAGTGGAGTGGTGAGGAGTGTAGTGCTGTGGAATGGAGCAGAAAGTAATGGGATGGTGTGGAGTGGAGTGCAGTGCAGTGGAGTGGAGAGGAGTGCAATGGCGTGGAATGGAATCGGATGTAAAGGAACGTACTGGAGTGGGGTGGAGTGGAAAGGAGTGGAATGGAATGGAATTGAATGTAATGCAAAGCAAAGGAATGGAATGCGATGCAATGGAATTTAATGCAATAGAATGCAGTTCAATAGAGAGTTGACATGTAATGTGAGCTGAGATTGTGCCTAAGCTCTCCAGGCTGTTTGACACAGTGATATCGTGTCGAAAGAATGGAGTGGAATGCAGTGGTGTGAAATGGAATGGAATGTAGTGGACAGGAGGAGAATGGAGTGGAGTGAAGAGGAACAGAGTGGAATGGAATGGGATGCAGTGGAATGGAATGCAGTGGAGTGGAGTGAAATAGAAAGAAATGGAATGGGATGGAATGGAATGCAATGGAATGGAGAAGAGAAATGTGAGCTGAGATTGTGTGACTACACTCCAGCCTTAGTGACCGAGAGAGATTCTGTGGAAGGAAAGAACTGATTTCAAAGGAGTGGAATGGAAGGGAATGTAGTACAGTGGAGTAGAGGGGAATGGAGTGAAACAGAATAGAATGGAGTGGAATGCAATGGAATGGAATGGAATGGAGTGGAGTGGAATAGAGAGGAGTGCACTGCAATGGAGTGGAGTGGAGTGGAAGGGAGTGGAATGCAATGGAATGTAGTGGAGTGCAGTGGAGTGGAATGGAATGGAGTGGACAGGATTGGAAGGTGTAGAGTGGACTGGAATGGAATAGAATGGAACAGAATGCAGTGTAGTGGAGGGGAGTGGAGGTGAGTGGAGTGGCATGGAGTGGAATGGAATGGAATGGAGTGAAATGGAATCCAATGGATTGGAATGGAGTGGAATGGAGTGGAGTGGAATGGAGAGGAGTCGAATGGAATGGAAGGGAATGCAACGGAACGCAGTGGTGTGGATTGGAAAGCAGTGAAATGGAGTACTATGGAATCTAAAGGAGTGGAGTGGAGTCTAGTGGAGTGGAATGGAATGGAACCAAATGGAATGGAATGGCACGGAATGGAGTGGAGTAGAGTGGAGTGGGAAGGAAGGGAGATGAGTGGAATGGAGAGGAATGGAATGGAGTGGAGTGGATTGGATTGGAATGAACTGGAATGGAGAGGGATGGAATGAAGTGGAACGGAATGGACTGCAATGGAATTGAATGGAGTGAAATGGAGAGGAGTGGAGTGGAGTGGAATGGAGTGGAAATGAATGGAATGGAGTGGAATGGAAGGGAATGGAGACAAGTGGATAGGAATTGAATGAAGCAGATTGGAGTGGAGTGGAGTGGAGTGGCATGGAATGGAATGAAGTGGAAGGGAATGCAATGGAGTGGAATGTAATGGAATAAAATGGAATGGAGTGGAATGGAGAGGAATGGAGTGGAGTGGAGTGGAATGGAGGGGAGTAAGAGGAAGAGAATGGAATGGAATCGAAAGGAGGGAAGTGCAATTGTGTGGAGTGGAGTGGAGATGAAAGGAGTGGAGTGATGTGGAGTCGAGAGGAAAGGAATGGAATGGCATGGAATGGAGTTAAGTGGAGTGGAATGGAGTGGAAGGTAATGGAGTGGAATGAAAAGGAGTGGATTGGAATGGAGTGGAATGGAATGGAGTGGAACGGAGTGGAGTAGAATGGAGTGGGTTGCAGAGGAGTGGAATGGAGTGGAATGGTAGGGAATGGAATGGAATGTAGTGGAAAGGAATGGAATGGAGTGGATTGAAATTAAATGGAAAGGATTGGAGTGCAGTGGAATGGAGGGTAGTGGAATAAAATGGAGTATAGTGCAGTGGAATGGAGTGGACTGGAGTGGAGATGAGTGTAGTGGACCGAAATGGAATGGAATGGAGTGGAGTGGAACTGTGTGGAGTGGGGTGGAAAGGAATGGAACAGAATGGAATGGAGAGGAATGGAGTGGCATGTAGTGGAGTGGAGTGAAGTGGAAAGGAATGGAATTGAATGGAATTGAATGGAGTGGATTGGAATGCAATAGAATGGAGTGGAGTGGAGTGGAATGCAGTGGAGTAGATTTTAGTGGAATGGAGTGTAGTGGAATGGAATGGAATGGCATGGAATGGAGTGGAACAGAAGCGGAGATAGTGCGACTGTGCTCCAGGCTTGTGACAGAGTGAGATAACATTGAAAGAAAGGAGTGGAATGGAATGGAATGGAGTGGACTGCATGGGAACAGAGTGGAGTGAAGTGGAGTGGCCTGGAATGGAGAGAACTGGAATGAGATGGAATGGAATGGATTGAAATGGAGCGGAGTGAGGTGGAGCGGAATACAGTGCAATGGAGATGGATGCAAGGGGATGGCGTGAAATGGAGTGGAGTGGAATGCAGTTAAGTGTAGAGGAGTGTAAAGCAGTGGAATGCAATTGGATGTAACGCAATGTAGTGGAGTGGACTGGAGTAGAATGGAAGGAAATGGAACGGAGCAGAGCCTAACAGAGCTGAATGGAGTGGAACGGAAAGAAAAGGAACAGAACAGAACGGGAGCTGAGACTGTGCCACTGCACTCCATGCTGAGTGACAGAGTGAGATACTCTCGAAAGAAAGGAAAAGAATGCAATGGAGTACAACAGAACGGCATGGAATGGAATGGAATGGAATGGAATAGAATGGAGTAGAATGGAATGGAATGGAGTGGATTGGAGTGAAGTGGAGTGGAGTGGAATGGAATGGAGAGAAATGGAATGGGATGGAATGGAATGGAATGAACCGGAGTTGATTGAGGTGGAGAGGATAGCAGTGGAATGGAGCGGAATGGAATGAGAAGGAGTGGAATTGAGAGGAGAGCATTGCAGCAAAGTGGAGGAGTGGAATGGAGTGGAATGGATTTGGATGTAATGGAATGTAGTGGAGTGGAGTAGAGTTGAGTGGAACGGAGGAGAATAGAATAGAATTGAAAGTAATGGAATGGAAAGCAGTGGAAGGGAATGGAATGCAAAGAATGGAGTGGAGTGGAAAGGAGTAGAATGGAATGGAGTGGAACGGAATGGAATGGAATAGAATGCAATGGATTGGAGTGGGAAAGATTGGAGTGCAGTGGAATGGAGTGGAATAGAATGGAGTGGAGTGGAGTGGAGGGAAGAGGAATGGAGTAGAATGGAATGGAATGGAAAGGAATGGAAAGGAATGGAGTGGATTGGAAAGGGAGTGGAGTGGAGTAGAATGGATTGGAATGCAATGGAATGGAGTGACGTGGAATAGTTTGGAAAGGAATGGCATGGAATGGAGTAGAGTGGAATGGAGGGGAATGGAATGCAATGGAATTGAGTGGAATGGAGTGGAGTGGAGTGGAGTGGAGAGGAATGGAATGGAGTGGAAAGGTGTGAAAGGAGTGGAATGGAGTGGAGTGGAATGCAATGGAGTAGATTGGAATGAAGTGGAAAGGAATGGAATGGAGAGAAGTAGAGTAGAATGGAGTGGATTGGAATGGAGGGGAGCAGAGTGGAGTTAACAGCAGTGGATTGGAATACAGCGGATGGAGTAGAGTGGAAGGGAGTGTAATTATATGGAATGGAATGGATTGGATTGGATTGGAGTGGAAGGGAGTGGAGTGGAGTTGAAAGTAGAGGAATCGAAAGAAGTGGAAAGGAGTGGAGTAGAGTGGATTAGAGTGGATTGGAATGGAATGGAGTGGAGTGGAATGGTGTGGAAACGAATGGAAGGGAGGGGAGTGGAATGGAACGAAATGGAATGGAATGTAGTGGAATGGAGAGGAGTGGAGTGGACTGGAGTGGAATTTAATCGAATGGAGTTTACTGAAGTGGAATGTATTTGAGAGGAGGGTAATGGACAGGAATTGAGTGGAGTGGAGTGGAGTGAAATACATCGGAATGGCATGGAATTGAATGGAATGGAGGGTAGTGGAATGCAGTGGAGTCTAGTCGATTGGAGTGGTGAGGAATAGAACGGAGTGGCATGGAATGGAGCACAGTGGAATGCAATGGAGTGGAGTGGATTGGAAAGGGGTGGAGTGGAGTGACGATGGGTGAAGTGGAATGGAATGGAGTGGAGTGCAGAGGAGTCTCATGGAATGGAATGGAACGCAATGGAAGCTGAGATTGTACCACTGCGCTCCAGGATGGGTGACAGAGTGTGATACTCTCGAAAGAAAGGAATGGAATGGAATGCAGTGGAATGGAATGGAATGCAATGGGGTGCATTGGAGTGGAGTGGAATGAAGTGAAGTGGATTGGAGTGGAATGGAGAGGAATGGAACGGAATGGAATGGAATGAAGTGGACTGGAGTGGGGTGGAGTTGAGTTCAATGGAATGGAGCGAAATGGAATCAGATGCAGTGAAATGGAGTAGGGAGGAGTGCAGTAGAGTGAAAAGGAGTGCAATGGAGTGGAATGGAATCGGAAGTAATGGAAAGTAGTGGAGTGGATGGAACGGATAGGAAAGGAGTGGAGCGGAGTGGAATGGAATGGAGCGGGAGGTGGGATGGGGCCACTGCACTCCAGGCTGGCTGACTGAGTGAGATATTCTCGAAATAAAGGAATGGAATGGAATGCCATAGAATGGAATGGAACGAAGTGGAGTGGAGTGGAATGGAGTGAGTTGGAGCAGAGTGGAATGAAGAATGCAATTGGATGGAAGGGAATTGAATGAAATGCAGTGGAGTGCAGTGGAGTGCATTGCAGTGGAATGGAGCAGAATGGAATGGAAAGGAGTGGAATGGGCAGGAGTGGAGTGCACTGGAGAGGAGAGGTTAGGAATGCAGTGGAATGGAATTGGATGTAATGGAACGTAGAGAAGTGGAATGGAATGGAGTGGGCCAGAGTGGAATGGAATGGAATGCAATGGAAAGGAATGGAGTGGAATAGAATGGAATGGAATGGAATGGAAAGGAACGGAGTGGAATGAAATGTAGTGGAATGGAGTGAAATGGAGTGGAATGGAATGGAGTGGAGTGGAGTGGAATGTGATAGAATGGAGAGGAGGGGAATGGAGCAGAATGGAATGGAGTGCAGCGGAATGGAGTGGAGTGGAATGGAATCAAATGGAGTGGAATGGAACCAAGTGGAATGGAATGGAGTGCAATAGACTAGAATTGAGTGTAGTGTGGTGGAATTTAGTGGAATGGACTGAAATTGAGTGGAATGGAATGGAATGGAATGGAAAGGAATAGAATTGAATGGAACGGAATTAAAAGAATGCAATGGAATGCAATGGAATAGAATGCAATGGAATGTATAGTTGACATGTAATATGAGCTGAGATTGTGACACTGCACTCCAGCCAGGGTGACATAGTGATATCCTGTCGTAAGAAGTGAATGGAATGCAATGGAGTGAAATGGAATGGAAAGAAATGGAATGGAGTGGAGTGGAAGGGAATGGAGTGGAATGGAAGCGAATGCAGTGGAGTGGAGCGGGGTGGAGTGGAATGAAATGGAATGCAGTGGACTGTAATGGCATGGAGTGGAAAGAAGTAGAGTGGAATGGAGTGGAATGGAATGGACTGGCATAGAATGGAGTGTAATTGAATGCAATGGAGTGGATTGGAAAGGAATAGAAAGGAGTAGAGTGGAGTAGAGTGGTGTGGAGTGGAGTGGAATGGAGCTGAATGTACTTCAATGGAGTACAATGGAATGGAACGGAGTGGAATGGAATGGAATGATATGAGGTGGATTGGAGTGGAATGTAGTGGAGTGGAATGGAATGGAATAGAATGGAATGGAGTAGAGTGTAACGGAATGCAGTGGCGATAAGTGGAGTGGAATGGAATGCATTGGAGTAGAGTGGAGTGGAATGGAATGGAATGGAGTGGAGAGGAGGGGAGTGGAGTGGAATGGAATTGAGTGAAGTGGAGTGTAGTTGAATGGAATATCGTGGTGTGGAGTGGAGTGGAAGTGAATGGAGTGAATAGGAGTGGAATTAAATGAAATGGAATGGAGTGGAGAGAAACGCAGTTGATTGGAGTGGAGTGGAGTGGAAAGGAATGGAAAGGAGTGGGATGGAGTCTTATGGATTGGAGTGGAATGGAGTGGAATGGAATGAAGTGGAAAGGAGTGGAACGGAGTGAAATTGAATTTAGTGGACTGGAGTGGAATGGAGTTAAATGGAATGGAATGGAATGGAGTGGAATGGAATGGAATGGAGTGGAGTGGAATGGAATAGAATGGAATGGAATGGAATAGAATGGAATGGAGTGGAGTGGAGAGGAGTGGAATGGATTGGAGTGAAGTGGAGTGGAATGGAATTGAGTGGAGCGGAGAGGAAAGGAATGGAATGGAGTGGAGTGGAATGGCATGGAATGGAGTGGAATGGAATGGATAGAAGTGGAGTGGAGTGGAGTGGATTGGAGTGTAGTGCAAGGGAATGGAGTGCAGTGTAATGGACTGGAATGGAGCAGAGCAGAATGGAGTGGACTGGAGTGGAGTGGAATGGAATGGGATGGAATGGAATGGGAGCTGCGATTTTACCAGTGTGCTCTAAGCAGGGTGACTGAGTGTCATACTCTCAAAAGAAAGGAATGGAATGGAACGCAGTGGAATGGAATGGAACAGAGTGGACATTAGTGGAGTGGAATGTGGAGGAATGGAATGAAATGGAACGTAATGGCATGAATTGGAGTGGTGTGGGTTGGAATGGATTATAGTGGAATGGGGTGGAAAGGAATGGGATGGAGTGGAATGGAGTGCAGTGGAGTTGAACGGAGTTGAATGGCCTAGAATTGAGTGGACAGTAGTGGAATGGAATGGAATGGAATGGAATCCATTGTAATAGAATATAATACAATGGAAAGTTGAGATGTAGTGTGAGCTGAGATTGTGCCACTGCACTCCAGACTGGGTGACACGTTATATCCTGTGGATAGAAAGGAATGGAATGCAATAGAGTGAAATGAAATGGAGTGGAATGGAATTGAATGGAATGGAGTGGAGTGGAGTGGAGTGGAGTCGAATTGAGACGAATGGAATGGGACGGAGTGGAATGGAACGGAGTGGAGTGGAGTATCGTGGAGTGAAATAGAATGGAATGCAACGGGTTGGAATGGAATGCAATGGACTGCTGAAAGGAAATGTGAGCTGTTATTGTTCCACTGCACTCCAGCCTTTGTGACGGAATGAAATCCTGTGGAAAAAAAGGATTGGAATGGAATGGAATGGAATGGAATGGAATGGAATGGAATGGAATGGAATGGAATGGAGAGGAGTGTAGTGGTGTGGAGTGAAATGGAGTGGAGTGTCGTGGAGGAGAGTGGAATGGAGTGGAATGGAATGAAGAGGAAAGGAACGGAGTGGAGTGGAATGGAACGGAGTGGAGTGGAATGGAACGGAGTGGAGTGGAATGGAATCCAATGGAATGAAATGGAATTGAATCGAATGGAATGAAGAAATATGTGCAGTGATTTGGCCACTGCGCTGGAGCCTGCGTGACAGAGGGAGATCCTGTCGATAAAACAGAGTGGAATGGAAGGGATTGGAATGGAATGGAATGGAACGTATTGGAGTGGAGTGGAGTGGAATTGAGTTGAGTGGAGTGCACTGGAATGGAATGGAATGCAAAGGAATGTAATGGAATGATGAAATGATATGTGAGCTGAGATTGTGCCACTGCACTCCACGCTGGGTGACAGAGTGAGATACTCTTGAAAGAAAGAAATGGAATGGAAAGAATTTTTAATTGGGTGGATTCGAGTGGACTGAAGTAGAGTGCAGTGGAATGGAGAGGAATGGAATGGAATGGAATCGGATGTAAAGGAATGGAGTGATGTGGAGTGGAGTGGTGAGGAGTGTAGTGCTGTGGAATGGAGCAGAAAGTAATGGGATGGTGTGGAGTGGAGTGCAGTGCAGTGGAGTGGAGAGGAGTGCAATGGCGTGGAATGGAATCGGATGTAAAGGAACGTACTGGAGTGGGGTGGAGTGGAAAGGAGTGGAATGGAATGGAATTGAATGTAATGCAAAGCAAAGGAATGGAATGCGATGCAATGGAATTTAATGCAATAGAATGCAGTTCAATAGAGAGTTGACATGTAATGTGAGCTGAGATTGTGCCTAAGCTCTCCAGGCTGTTTGACACAGTGATATCGTGTCGAAAGAATGGAGTGGAATGCAGTGGTGTGAAATGGAATGGAATGCAGTGGACAGGAGGAGAATGGAGTGGAGTGAAGAGGAACAGAGTGGAATGGAATGGGATGCAGTGGAATGGAATGAAGTGGAGTGGAGTGAAATAGAAAGAAATGGAATGGGATGGAATGGAATGCAATGGAATGGAGAAGAGAAATGTGAGCTGAGATTCTGTGACTACACTCCAGCCTTAGTGACCGAGAGAGATTCTGTGGAAGGAAAGAACTGATTTCAAAGGAGTGGAATGGAAGGGAATGTAGTACAGTGGAGTAGAGTGGAATGGAGTGAAACAGAATAGAATGGAGTGGAATGCAATGGAATGGAATGGAATGGAGTGGAGTGGAATAGAGAGGAGTGCACTGCAATGGAGTGGAGTGGAGTGGAAGGGAGTGGAATGCAATGGAATGTAGTGGAGTGCAGTGGAGTGGAATGGAATGGAGTGGACAGGATTGGAAGGTGTAGAGTGGACTGGAATGGAATAGAATGGAACAGAATGCAGTGGAGTGGAGGGGAGTGGAGGTGAGTGGAGTGGCATGGAGTGGAACGGAATGGCATGGAGTGAAATGGAATCCAATGGATTGGAATGGAGTGGAGTGGAGTGGAGTGGAATGGAGAGGAGTCGAATGGAATGGAAGGGAATGCAACGGAACGCAGTGGTGTGGATTGGAAAGCAGTGAAATGGAGTACTATGGAATCTAAAGGAGTGGAGTGGAGTCTAGTGGAGTGGAATGGAATGGAACCAAATGGAATGGAATGGCACGGAATGGAGTGGAGTAGAGTGGAGTGGGAAGGAAGGGAGATGAGTGGAATGGAGAGGAATGGAATGGAGTGGAGTGGATTGGATTGGAATGAACTGGAATGGAGAGGGATGGAATGAAGTGGAACGGAATGGACTGCAATGGAATTGAATGGAGTGAAATGGAGAGGAGTGGAGTGGAGTGGAATGGAGTGGAAATGAATGGAATGGAGTGGAATGGAAGGGAATGGAGACAAGTGGATAGGAATTGAATGAAGCAGATTGGAGTGGAGTGGAGTGGAGTGGCATGGAATGGAATGAAGTGGAAGGGAATGCAATGGAGTGGAATGTAATGGAATAAAATGGAATGGAGTGGAATGGAGAGGAATGGAGTGGAGTGGAGTGGAATGGAGGGGAGTAAGAGGAAGAGAAGGGAATGGAATCGAAAGGAGGGATGTGCAATTGTGTGGAGGGGAGTGGAGATGAAAGGAGTGGAGTGATGTGGAGTCGAGAGGAAAGGAATGGAATGGCATGGAATGGAGTTAAGTGGAGTGGAATGGAGTGGAAGGTAATGGAGTGGAATGAAAAGGAGTGGATTGGAATGGAGTGGAATGGAATGGAGTGGAATGGAGTGGAGTAGAATGGAGTGGGTTGCAGAGGAGTGGAATGGAGTGGAATGGAAGGGAATGGAATGGAATGTAGTGGAAAGGAATGGAATGGAGTGGATTGAAATTAAATGGAAAGGATTGGAGTGCAGTGGAATGGAGGGTAGTGGAATAAAATGGAGTATAGTGCAGTGGAATGGAGTGGACTGGAGTGGAGATGAGTGTAGTGGACCGAAATGGAATGGAATGGAGTGGAGTGGAACTGTGTGGAGTGGGGTGGAAAGGAATGGAACAGAATGGAATGGAGAGGAATGGAGTGGCATGTAGTGGAGTGGAGTGAAGTGGAAAGGAATGGAATTGAATGGAATTGAATGGAGTGGATTGGAATGCAATAGAATGGAGTGGAGTGGAGTGGAATGCAGTGGAGTAGATTTTAGTGGAATGGAGTGTAGTGGAATGGAATGGAATGGCATGGAATGGAATGGAACAGAAGCGGAGATAGTGCGACTGTGCTCCAGGCTTGTGACAGAGTGAGATAACATTGAAAGAAAGGAGTGGAATGGAATGGAATGGAGTGGACTGCATGGGAACAGAGTGGAGTGAAGTGGAGTGGCCTGGAATGGAGAGAACTGGAATGAGATGGAATGGAATGGATTGAAATGGAGCGGAGTGAGGTGGAGCGGAATACAGTGCAATGGAGATGAATGCAAGGGGATGGCGTGAAATGGAGTGGAGTGGAATGCAGTTAAGTGTAGAGGAGTGTAAAGCAGTGGAATGCAATTGGATGTAACGCAATGTAGTGGAGTGGACTGGAGTAGAATGGAAGGAAATGGAACGGAGCAGAGCCTAACAGAGCTGAATGGAGTGGAACGGAAAGAAAAGGAACAGAACAGAACGGGAGCTGAGACTGTGCCACTGCACTCCATGCTGAGTGACAGAGTGAGATACTCTCGAAAGAAAGGAAAAGAATGCAATGGAGTACAACAGAACGGCATGGAATGGAATGGAATGGAATGGAATAGAATGGAGTAGAATGGAATGGAATGGAGTGGATTGGAGTGAAGTGGAGTGGAGTGGAATGGAATGGAGAGAAATGGAATGGGATGGAATGGAATGGAATGAACCGGAGTTGATTGAGGTGGAGAGGATAGCAGTGGAATGGAGCGGAATGGAATGAGAAGGAGTGGAATTGAGAGGAGAGCATTGCAGCAAAGTGGAGGAGTGGAATGGAGTGGAATGGATTTGGATGTAATGGAATGTAGTGGAGTGGAGTAGAGTTGAGTGGAACGGAGGAGAATAGAATAGAATTGAAAGTAATGGAATGGAAAGCAGTGGAAGGGAATGGAATGCAAAGAATGGAGTGGAGTGGAAAGGAGTAGAATGGAATGGAGTGGAACGGAATGGAATGGAATAGAATGGAATGGATTGGAGTGGGAAAGATTGGAGTGCAGTGGAATGGAGTGGAATAGAATGGAGTGGAGTGGAGTGGAGGGAAGAGGAATGGAGTAGAATGGAATGGAATGGAAAGGAATGCAGTGGATTGGAAAGGGAGTGGAGTGGAGTAGAATGGATTGGAATGCAATGGAATGGAGTGACGTGGAATAGTTTGGAAAGGAATGGCATGGAATGGAGTAGAGTGGAATGGAGGGGAATGGAATGCAATGGAATTGAGTGGAATGGAGTGGAGGGGAGTGGAGTGGAGAGGAATGGAATGGAGTGGAAAGGTGTGAAAGGAGTGGAATGGAGTGGAGTGGAATGCAATGGAGTAGATTGGAATGAAGTGGAAAGGAATGGAATGGAGAGAAGTAGAGTAGAATGGAGTGGATTGGAATGGAGGGGAGCAGAGTGGAGTTAACAGCAGTGGATTGGAATACAGCGGATGGAGTAGAGTGGAAGGGAGTGTAATTATATGGAATGGAATGGATTGGATTGGATTGGAGTGGAAGGGAGTGGAGTGGAGTTGAAAGTAGAGGAATCGAAAGAAGTGGAAAGGAGTGGAGTAGAGTGGATTAGAGTGGATTGGAATGGAATGGAGTGGAGTGGAATGGTGTGGAAACGAATGGAAGGGAGGGGAGTGGAATGGAACGAAATGGAATGGAATGTAGTGGAATGGAGAGGAGTGGAGTGGACTGGAGTGGAATTTAATCGAATGGAGTTTACTGAAGTGGAATGTATTTGAGAGGAGGGTAATGGACAGGAATTGAGTGGAGTGGAGTGGAGTGAAATACATCGGAATGGCATGGAATTGAATGGAATGGAGGGTAGTGGAATGCAGTGGAGTCTAGTCGATTGGAGTGGTGAGGAATAGAACGGAGTGGCATGGAATGGAGCACAGTGGAATGCAATGGAGTGGAGTGGATTGGAAAGGGGTGGAGTGGAGTGACGATGGGTGAAGTGGAATGGAATGGAGTGGAGTGCAGAGGAGTCTCATGGAATGGAATGGAACGCAATGGAAGCTGAGATTGTACCACTGCGCTCCAGGATGGGTGACAGAGTGTGATACTCTCGAAAGAAAGGAATGGAATGGAATGCAGTGGAATGGAATGGAATGCAATGGGGTGCATTGGAGTGGAGTGGAATGAAGTGAAGTGGATTGGAGTGGAATGGAGAGGAATGGAACGGAATGGAATGGAATGAAGTGGACTGGAGTGGGGTGGAGTTGAGTTCATTGGAATGGAGCGAAATGGAATCAGATGCAGTGAAATGGAGTAGGGAGGAGTGCAGTAGAGTGAAAAGGAATGCAATGGAGTGGAATGGAATCGGAAGTAATGGAAAGTAGTGGAGTGGATGGAACGGATAGGAAAGGAGTGGAGCGGAGTGGAATGGAATGGAGCGGGAGGTGGGATGGGGCCACTGCACTCCAGGCTGGCTGACTGAGTGAGATATTCTCGAAATAAAGGAATGGAATGGAATGCCATAGAATGGAATGGAACGAAGTGGAGTGGAGTGGAATGGAGTGAGTTGGAGCAGAGTGGAATGAAGAATGCAATTGGATGGAAGGGAATTGAATGAAATGCAGTGGAGTGCAGTGGAGTGCATTGCAGTGGAATGGAGCAGAATGGAATGGAAAGGAGTGGAATGGGCAGGAGTGGAGTGCACTGGAGAGGAGAGGTTAGGAATGCAGTGGAATGGAATTGGATGTAATGGAACGTAGAGAAGTGGAATGGAATGGAGTGGGCCAGAGTGGAATGGAATGGAATGCAATGGAAAGGAATGGAGTGGAATAGAATGGAATGGAATGGAATGGAAAGGAACGGAGTGGAATGAAATGTAGTGGAGTGGAGTGAAATGGAGTGGAATGGAATGGAGTGGAGTGGAGTGGAATGTGATAGAATGGAGAGGAGGGGAATGGAGCAGAATGGAATGGAGTGCAGCGGAATGGAGTGGAGTGGAATGGAATCAAATGGAGTGGAATGGAACCAAGTGGAATGGAATGGAGTGCAATAGACTAGAATTGAGTGTAGTGTGGTGGAATTTAGTGGAATGGACTGAAATTGAGTGGAATGGAATGGAATGGAATGGAAAGGAATAGAATTGAATGGAACGGAATTAAAAGAATGCAATGGAATGCAATGGAATAGAATGCAATGGAATGTATAGTTGACATGTAATATGAGCTGAGATTGTGACACTGCACTCCAGCCAGGGTGACATAGTGATATCCTGTCGTAAGAAGTGAATGGAATGCAATGGAGTGAAATGGAATGGAAAGAAATGGAATGGAGTGGAGTGGAAGGGAATGGAGTGGAATGGAAGCGAATGCAGTGGAGTGGAGCGGGGTGGAGTGGAATGAAATGGAATGCAGTGGACTGTAATGGCATGGAGTGGAAAGAAGTAGAGTGGAATGGAGTGGAATGGAATGGACTGGCATAGAATGGAGTGTAATTGAATGCAATGGAGTGGATTGGAAAGGAATAGAAAGGAGTAGAGTGGAGTAGAGTGGTGTGGAGTGGAGTGGAATGGAGCTGAATGTACTTCAATGGAGTACAATGGAATGGAACGGAGTGGAATGGAATGGAATGATATGAGGTGGATTGGAGTGGAATGTAGTGGAGTGGAATGGAATGGAATAGAATGGAATGGAGTAGAGTGTAACGGAATGCAGTGGCGATAAGTGGAGTGGAATGGAATGCATTGGAGTAGAGTGGAGTGGAATGGAATGGAATGGAGTGGAGAGGAGGGGAGTGGAGTGGAATGGAATTGAGTGAAGTGGAGTGCAGTTGAATGGAATATCGTGGTGTGGAGTGGAGTGGAAGTGAATGGAGTGAATAGGAGTGGAATTAAATGAAATGGAATGGAGTGGAGAGAAACGCAGTTGATTGGAGTGGAGTGGAGTGGAAAGGAATGGAAAGGAGTGGGATGGAGTCTTATGGATTGGAGTGGAATGGAGTGGAATGGAATGAAGTGGAAAGGAGTGGAACGGAGTGAAATTGAATTTAGTGGACTGGAGTGGAATGGAGTTAAATGGAATGGAATGGAATGGAGTGGAATGGAATGGAATGGAGTGGAGTGGAATGGAATAGAATGGAATGGAATGGAATAGAATGGAATGGAGTGGAGTGGAGAGGAGTGGAATGGATTGGAGTGAAGTGGAGTGGAATGGAATTGAGTGGAGCGGAGAGGAAAGGAATGGAATGGAGTGGAGTGGAATGGCATGGAATGGAGTGGAATGGAATGGATAGAAGTGGAGTGGAGTGGAGTGGATTGGAGTGTAGTGCAAGGGAATGGAGTGCAGTGTAATGGACTGGAATGGAGCAGAGCAGAATGGAGTGGACTGGAGTGGAGTGGAATGGAATGGGATGGAATGGAATGGGAGCTGCGATTTTACCAGTGTGCTCTAAGCAGGGTGACTGAGTGTCATACTCTCAAAAGAAAGGAATGGAATGGAACGCAGTGGAATGGAATGGAACAGAGTGGACATTAGTGGAGTGGAATGTGGAGGAATGGAATGAAATGGAACGTAATGGCATGAATTGGAGTGGTGTGGGTTGGAATGGATTATAGTGGAATGGGGTGGAAAGGAATGGGATGGAGTGGAATGGAGTGCAGTGGAGTTGAACGGAGTTGAATGGCCTAGAATTGAGTGGACAGTAGTGGAATGTAATGGAATGGAATGGAATCCATTGTAATAGAATATAATACAATGGAAAGTTGAGATGTAGTGTGAGCTGAGATTGTGCCACTGCACTCCAGACTGGGTGACACGTTATATCCTGTGCATAGAAAGGAATGGAATGCAATAGAGTGAAATGAAATGGAGTGGAATGGAATTGAATGGAATGGAGTGGAGTGGAGTGGAGTGGAGTCGAATTGAGACGAATGGAATGGGACGGAGTGGAATGGAACGGAGTGGAGTGGAGTATCGTGGAGTGAAATAGAATGGAATGCAATGGGTTGGAATGGAATGCAATGGACTGCTGAAAGGAAATGTGAGCTGTTATTGTTCCACTGCACTCCAGCCTTTGTGACGGAATGAAATCCTGTGGAAAAAAAGGATTGGAATGGAATGGAATGGAATGGAATGGAATGGAATGGAATGGAATGGAATGGAATGGAGAGGAGTGTAGTGGTGTGGAGTGAAATGGAGTGGAGTGTCGTGGAGGAGAGTGGAATGGAGTGGAATGGAATGAAGAGGAAAGGAACGGAGTGGAGTGGAATGGAACGGAGTGGAGTGGAATGGAATGGAGTGGAGTGGAATGGAATCCAATGGAATGAAATGGAATTGAGTCGAATGGAATGAAGAAATATGTGCAGTGATTTGGCCACTGCGCTGGAGCCTGCGTGACAGAGGGAGATCCTGTCGATAAAACAGAGTGGAATGGAAGGGATTGGAATGGAATGGAATGGAACGTATTGGAATGGCGTGGAGTGGAATTGAGTTGAGTGGAGTGCACTGGAATGGAATGGAATGCAAAGGAATGTAATGGAATGATGAAATGATATGTGAGCTGAGATTGTGCCACTGCACTCCACGCTGGGTGACAGAGTGAGATACTCTTGAAAGAAAGAAATGGAATGGAAAGAATTTTTAATTGGGTGGATTCGAGTGGACTGAAGTAGAGTGCAGTGGAATGGAGAGGAATGGAATGGAATGGAATCGGATGTAAAGGAATGGAGTGATGTGGAGTGGAGTGGTGAGGAGTGTAGTGCTGTGGAATGGAGCAGAAAGTAATGGGATGGTGTGGAGTGGAGTGCAGTGCAGTGGAGTGGAGAGGAGTGCAATGGCGTGGAATGGAATCGGATGTAAAGGAACGTACTGGAGTGGGGTGGAGTGGAAAGGAGTGGAATGGAATGGAATTGAATGTAATGCAAAGCAAAGGAATGGAATGCGATGCAATGGAATTTAATGCAATAGAATGCAGTTCAATAGAGAGTTGACATGTAATGTGAGCTGAGATTGTGCCTAAGCTCTCCAGGCTGTTTGACACAGTGGTATCGTGTCGAAAGAATGGAGTGGAATGCAGTGGTGTGAAATGGAATGGAATGTAGTGGACAGGAGGAGAATGGAGTGGAGTGAAGAGGAACAGAGTGGAATGGAATGGGATGCAGTGGAATGGAATGCAGTGGAGTGGAGTGAAATAGAAAGAAATGGAATGGGATGGAATGGAATGCAATGGAATGGAGAAGAGAAATGTGAGCTGAGATTGTGTGACTACACTCCAGCCTTAGTGACCGAGAGAGATTCTGTGGAAGGAAAGAACTGATTTCAAAGGAGTGGAATGGAAGGGAATGTAGTACAGTGGAGTAGAGTGGAATGGAGTGAAACAGAATAGAATGGAGTGGAATGCAATGGAATGGAATGGAATGGAGTGGAGTGGAATAGAGAGGAGTGCACTGCAATGGAGTGGAGTGGAGTGGAAGGGAGTGGAATGCAATGGAATGTAGTGGAGTGCAGTGGAGTGGAATGGAATGGAGTGGACAGGATTGGAAGGTGTAGAGTGGACTGGAATGGAATAGAATGGAACAGAATGCAGTGGAGTGGAGGGGAGTGGAGGTGAGTGGAGTGGCCTGGAGTGGAATGGAATGGAATGGAGTGAAATGGAATCCAATGGATTGGAATGGAGTGGAGTGGAGTGGAGTGGAATGGAGAGGAGTCGAATGGAATGGAAGGGAATGCAACGGAACGCAGTGGTGTGGATTGGAAAGCAGTGAAATGGAGTACTATGGAATCTAAAGGAGTGGAGTGGAGTCTGGTGGAGTGGAATGGAATGGAACCAAATGGAATGGAATGGCACGGAATGGAGTGGAGTAGAGTGGAGTGGGAAGGAAGGGAGATGAATGGAATGGAGAGGAATGGAATGGAGTGGAGTGGATTGGATTGGAATGAACTGGAATGGAGAGAGATGGAATGCCGTGGAACGGAATGGACTGCAATGGAATTGAATGGAGTGAAATGGAGAGGAGTGGAGTGGAGTGGAATGGAGTGGAAATGAATGGAATGGAGTGGAATGGAAGGGAATGGAGACAAATGGATAGGAATTGAATGAAGCAGATTGGAGTGGAGTGGAGTGGAGTGGCATGGAATGGAATGAAGTGGAAGGGAATGCAATGGAGTGGAATGTAATGGAATAAAATGGAATGGAGTGGAATGGAGAGGAATGGAGTGGAGTGGAGTGGAATGGAGGGGACTAAGAGGAAGAGAATGGAATGGAATCGAAAGGAGGGAAGGGCAATTGTGTGGAGGGGAGTGGAGATGAAAGGAGTGGAGTGATGTGGAGTCGAGAGGAAAGGAATGGAATGGCATGGAATGGAGTTAAGTGGAGTGGAATGGAGTGGAATGGAATGGAGTGGAATGGAGTGGAGTAGAATGGAGTGGGTTGCAGAGGACTGGAATGGAGTGGAATGGAAGGGAATGGAATGGAATGTAGTGGAAAGGAATGGAATGGAGTGGATTGAAATTAAATGGAAAGGATTGGAGTGCAGTGGAATGGAGGGGAGTGGAATAAAATGGAGTATAGTGCAGTGGAATGGAGTGGACTGGAGTGGAGATGAGTGGAGTGGACCGAAATGGAATGGAATGGAGTGGAGTGGAACGGTGTGGAGTGGGGTGGAAAGGAATGGAACAGGATGGAATGGAGAGGAATGGAGTGGCATGTAGTGGAGTGGAGTGAAGTGGAAAGGAATGGAATTGAATGGAATTGAATGGAGTGGATTGGAGTGCAATAGAATGGAGTGGAGTGGAGTGGAATGCAGTGGAGTAGATTTTAGTGGCATGGAGTGTAGTGGAATGGAATGGAATGGCATGGAATGGAATGGAACAGAAGCGGAGATAGTGCGACTGTGCTCCAGGCTATGTGACAGAGTGAGATAACATTGAAAGAAAGGAATGGAATGGAATGGAATGGAGTGGACTGCATGGGAACAGAGTGGAGTGAAGTGGAGTGGCCTGGAATGGAGAGAACTGGAATGAGATGGAATGGAATGGATTGAAATGGAGCGGAGTGAGGTGGAGCGGAATACAGTGCAATGGAGATGAATGCAAGGGGATGGCGTGAAATGGAGTGGAGTGGAATGCGGTTAAGTGTAGAGGAGTGTAAAGCAGTGGAATGCAATTGGATGTAACGCAATGTAGTGGAGTGGACTGGAGTAGATTGGAAGGAAATGGAACGGAGCAGAGCCTAGCAGAGCTGAATGGAGTGGAACGGAAAGAAAAGGAACAGAACAGAACGGGAGCTGAGACTGTGCCACTGCACTCCATGCTGAGTGACAGAGTGAGATACTCTCGAAAGAAAGGAAAAGAATGCAATGGAGTACAACAGAACGGTATGGAATGGAATGGAATGGAATGGAATAGAATGGAGTAGAATGGAATGGAATGAAGTGGATTGGAGTGAAGTGGAGTGGAGTGGAATGGAATGGAGAGAAATGGAATGGGATGGAATGGAATGGAATGAACCGGAGTTGATTGAGGTGGAGAGGATAGCAGTGGAATGGAGCGGAATGGAATGAGAAGGAGTGGAATTGAGAGGAGAGCATTGCAGCAAAGTGGAGGAGTGGAATGGAGTGGAATGGATTTGGATGTAATGGAATGTAGTGGAGTGGAGTAGAGTTGAGTGGAACGGAGGAGAATAGAATAGAATTGAAAGTAATGGAATGGAAAGCAGTGGAAGGGAATGGAATGCAAAGAATGGAGTGGAGTGGAAAGGAGTAGAATGGAATGGAGTAAAACGGAATGGAATGGAATAGAATGGAATGGATTGGAGTGGGAAAGATTGGAGTGCAGTGGAATGGAGTGGAATAGAATGGAGTGGAGTGGAGTGGAGGGAAGAGGAATGGAGTAGAATGGAATGGAATGGAAAGGAATGGAAAGGAATGGAGTGGATTGGAAAGGGAGTGGAGTGGAGTAGAATGGATTGGAATGCAATGGAATGGAGTGACGTGGAATAGTTTGGAAAGGAATGGCATGGAATGGAGTAGAGTGGAATGGAGGGGAATGGAATGCAATGGAATTGAGTGGAATGGAGTGGAGTGGAGTGGAGTGGAGAGGAATGGAATGGAGTGGAAAGGTGTGAAAGGAGTGGAATGGAGTGGAGTGGAATGCAATGGAGTAGATTGGAATGAAGTGGAAAGGAATGGAATGGAGAGAAGTAGAGTAGAATGGAGTGGATTGGAATGGAGGGGAGCAGAGTGGAGTTAACAGCAGTGGATTGGAATACAGCGGATGGAGTAGAGTGGAAGGGAGTGTAATTATATGGAATGGAATGGATTGGATTGGATTGGAGTGGAAGGGAGTGGAGTGGAGTTGAAAGTAGAGGAATCGAAAGAAGTGGAAAGGAGTGGAGTAGAGTGGATTAGAGTGGATTGGAATGGAATGGAGTGGAGTGGAATGGTGTGGAAACGAATGGAAGGGAGGGGAGTGGAATGGAACGAAATGGAATGGAATGTAGTGGAATGGAGAGGAGTGGAGTGGACTGGAGTGGAATTTAATCGAATGGAGTTTACTGAAGTGGAATGTATTTGAGAGGAGGGTAATGGACAGGAATTGAGTGGAGTGGAGTGGAGTGAAATACATCGGAATGGCATGGAATTGAATGGAATGGAGGGTAGTGGAATGCAGTGGAGTCTGGTCGATTGGAGTGGTGAGGAATAGAACGGAGTGGCATGGAATGGAGCACAGTGGAATGCAATGGAGTGGAGTGGATTGGAAAGGGGTGGAGTGGAGTGACGATGGGTGAAGTGGAATGGAATGGAGTGGAGTGCAGAGGAGTCTCATGGAATGGAATGGAACGCAATGGAAGCTGAGATTGTACCACTGCGCTCCAGGATGGGTGACAGAGTGTGATACTCTCGAAAGAAAGGAATGGAATGGAATGCAGTGGAATGGAATGGAATGCAATGGGGTGCATTGGAGTGGAGTGGAATGAAGTGAAGTGGATTGGAGTGGAATGGAGAGGAATGGAACGGAATGGAATGGAATGAAGTGGACTGGAGTGGGGTGGAGTTGAGTTCAATGGAATGGAGCGAAATGGAATCAGATGCAGTGAAATGGAGTAGGGAGGAGTGCAGTAGAGTGAAAAGGAGTGCAATGGAGTGGAATGGAAACGGAAGTAATGGAAAGTAGTGGAGTGGATGGAACGGATAGGAAAGGAGTGGAGCGGAGTGGAATGGAATGGAGCGGGAGGTGGGATGGGGCCACTGCACTCCAGGCTGGCTGACTGAGTGAGATATTCTCGAAATAAAGGAATGGAATGGAATGCCATAGAATGGAATGGAACGAAGTGGAGTGGAGTGGAATGGAGTGAGTTGGAGCAGAGTGGAATGAAGAATGCAATGGGATGGAAGGGAATTGAATGAAATGCAGTGGAGTGCAGTGGAGTGCATTGCAGTGGAATGGAGCAGAATGGAATGGAAAGGAGTGGAATGGGCAGGAGTGGAGTGCACTGGAGAGGAGAGGTTAGGAATGCAGTGGAATGGAATTGGATGTAATGGAACGTAGAGAAGTGGAGTGGAATGGAGTGGGCCAGAGTGGAATGGAATGGAATGCAATGGAAAGGAATGGAGTGGAATAGAATGGAATGGAATGGAATGGAAAGGAACGGAGTGGAATGAAATGTAGTGGAGTGCAGTGAAATGGAGTGGAATGGAATGGAGTGGAGTGGAGTGGAATGTGATAGAATGGAGAGGAGGGGAATGGAGCAGAATGGAATGGAGTGCAGCGGAATGGAGTGGAGTGGAATGGAATCAAATGGAGTGGAATGGAACCAAGTGGAATGGAATGGAGTGCAATAGACTAGAATTGAGTGTAGTGTAGTGGAATTTAGTGGAATGGACTGAAATGGAGTGGAATGGAATGGAATTGAGAGGAATGGAATGGAATGGAATGGAATGGAAAGGAATAGAATTGAATGGAACGGAATTAAAAGAATGCAATGGAATGCAATGGAATAGAATGCAATGGAATGTATAGTTGACATGTAATATGAGCTGAGATTGTGACACTGCACTCCAGCCAGGGTGACATAGTGGTATCCTGTCGTAAGAAGTGAATGGAATGCAATGGAGTGAAATGGAATGGAAAGAAATGGAATGGAGTGGAGTGGAAGGGAATGGAGTGGAATGGAAGCGAATGCAGTGGAGTGGAGCGGGGTGGAGTGGAATGAAATGGAATGCAGTGGACTGTAATGGCATGGAGTGGAAAGAAGTAGAGTGGAATGGAGTGGAATGGAATGGACTGGCATAGAATGGAGTGTAATTGAATGCAATGGAGTGGATTGGAAAGGAATAGAAAGGAGTAGAGTGGAGTAGAGTGGTGTGGAGTGGAGTGGAATGGAGCTGAATGTACTTCAATGGAGTACAATGGAATGGAACGGAGTGGAATGGAATGGAATGATATGAGGTGGATTGGAGTGGAATGTAGTGGAGTGGAATGGAATTTAATAGAATGGAATGGAGTAGAGTGTAACGGAATGCAGTGGCGATAAGTGGAGTGGAATGGAATGCATTGGAGTAGAGTGGAGTGGAATGGAATGGAATGGAGTGGAGAGGAGGGGAGTGGAGTGGAATGGAATTGAGTGAAGTGGAGTGCAGTTGAATGGAATATCGTGGTGTGGAGTGTAGTGGAAGTGAATGGAGTGAATAGGAGTGGAATTAAATGAAATGGAATGCAGTGGAGAGAAACGCAGTTGATTGGAGTGGAGTGGAGTGGAAAGGAATGGAAAGGAGTGGGATGGAGTCTTATGGATTGGAGTGGAATGGAGTGGAATGGAATGAAGTGGAAAGGAGTGGAACGGAGTGAAATTGAATTTAGTGGACTGGAGTGGAATGGAGTTAAATGGAATGGAATGGAATGGAGTGGAATGGAATGGAATGGAGTGGAGCGGAATGGAAAAGAATGGAATGGAATGGAATAGAATGGAATGGAGTGGAGTGGAGAGGAGTGGAATGGATTGGAGTGAAGTGGAGTGGAATGGAATAGAGTGGAGCGGAGAGGAAAGGAATGGAATGGAGTGGAGTGGAATGGCATGGAATGGAGTGGAATGGAATGGATAGAAGTGGAGTGGAGTGGAGTGGATTGGAGTGTAGTGGAAGGGAATGGAGTGCAGTGTAATGGACTGGAATGGAGCAGAGCAGAATGGAGTGGACTGGAGTGGAGTGGAATGGAATGGGATAGAATGGAATGGGAGCTGCGATTTTACCAGTGTGCTCTAGGCAGTGTAACTGAGTGTCATACTCTCAAAAGAAAGGAATGGAATGGAACGCAGTGGAATGGAATGGAACAGAGTGGACATTAGTGGAGTGGAATGTGGAGGAATGGAATGAAATGGAACGTAATGGCATGAATTGGAGTGGTGTGTGTTGGAATGGATTATAGTAGAATGGGGTGGAAAGGAATGGGATGGAGTGGAATGGAGTGCAGTGGAGTTGAACGGAGATGAATGGCCTAGAATTGAGTGGACAGTAGTGGAATGTAATGGAATGGAATGGAATCCATTGTAATAGAATATAATACAATGGAAAGTTGAGATGTAGTGTGAGCTGAGATTGTGCCACTGCACTCCAGACTGGGTGACACGTTATATCCTGTGGATAGAAAGGAATGGAATGCAATAGAGTGAAATGGAATGGAGTGGAATGGAATTGAATGGAATGGAGTGGAGTGGAGTCGAATGGAGACGAATGGAATGGGACGGAGTGGAATGGAACGGAGTGGAGTGGAGTATCGTGGAGTGAAATAGAATGGAATGCAATGGGTTGGAATGGAATGCAATGGACTACTGAAAGGAAATGTGAGCTGTTATTGTTCCACTGCACTCCAGCCTTTGTGACGGAATGAAATCCTGTGGAAAAAAGGATTGGAATGGAATGGAATGGAATGGAATGGAATGGAATGTAATGGAATGGAATGGAATGGAATGGAATGGAGAGGAGTGTAGTGGTGTGGAGTGAAATGGAGTGGAGTGTCGTGGAGGAGAGTGGAATGGAGTGGAATGGAATGAAGAGGAAAGGAACGGAGTGGAGTGGAATGGAACGGAGTGGAGTGGAATGGAACGGAGTGGAGTGGAATGGAATCCAATGGAATGAAATGGAATTGAATCGAATGGAATGAAGAAATATGTGCAGTGATTTGGCCACTGCGCTGGAGCCTGCGTGACAGAGGGAGATCCTGTCGATAAAACAGAGTGGAATGGAAAGGATTGGAATGGAATGGAATGGAACGTATTGGAGTGGAGTGGAGTGGAATTGAGTGGAGTGGAGTGCACTGGAATGGAATGGAATGCAATGGAATGTAATGGAATGATGAAATGATATGTGAGCTGAGATTGTGCCACTGCACTCCACGCTGGGTGACAGAATGAGATACTCTTGAAAGAAAGAAATGGAATGGAAAGAATTTTTAATTGGGTGGATTCGAGTGGACTGAAGTAGAGTGCAGTGGAATGGAGAGGAATGGAATGGAATGGAATCGGATGTAAAGGAATGGAGTGATGTGGAGTGGAGTGGTGAGGAGTGTAGTGCTGTGAAATGGAGCAGAAAGTAATGGGATGGTGTGGAGTGGAGTGCAGTGCAGTGGAGTGGAGAGGAGTGCAATGGCGTGGAATGGAATCGGATGCAAAGGAACGTACTGGAGTGGAGTGGAGTGGAAAGGAGTGGAATGAAATGGAATTGAATGTAATGCAAAGCAAAGGAATGGAATGCGATGCAATGGAATTTAATGCAATAGAATGCAGTTCAATAGAGAGTTGACATGTAATGTGAGCTGAGATTGTGCCTAAGCTCTCCAGGCTGTTTGACACAGTGATATCGTGTCGAAAGAATGGAGTGGAATGCAGTGGTGTGAAATGGAATGGAATGTAGTGGACAGGAGGAGAATGGAGTGGAGTGAAGAGGAACAGAGTGGAATGGAATGGGATGCAGTGGAATGGAATGCAGTGGAGTGGAGTGAAATAGAAAGAAATGGAATGGGATGGAATGGAATGCAATGGAATGGAGAAGAGAAATGTGAGCTGAGATTGTGTGACTACACTCCAGCCTTAGTGACCGAGAGAGATTCTGTGGAAGGAAAGAACTGATTTCAAAGGAGTGGAATGGAAGGGAATGTAGTACAGTGGAGTAGAGTGGAATGGAGTGAAACAGAATAGAATGGAGTGGAATGCAATGGAATGGAATGGAATGGAGTGGAGTGGAATAGAGAGGAGTGCACTGCAATGGAGTGGAGTGGAGTGGAAGGGAGTGGAATGCAATGGAATGTAGTGGAGTGCAGTGGAGTGGAATGGAATGGAGTGGACAGGATTGGAAGGTGTAGAGTGGACTGGAATGGAATAGAATGGAACAGAATGCAGTGGAGTGGAGGGGAGTGGAGGTGAGTGGAGTGGCATGGAGTGGAACGGAATGGCATGGAGTGAAATGGAATCCAATGGATTGGAATGGAGTGGAGTGGAGTGGAGTGGAATGGAGAGGAGTCGAATGGAATGGAAGGGAATGCAACGGAACGCAGTGGTGTGGATTGGAAAGCAGTGAAATGGAGTACTATGGAATCTAAAGGAGTGGAGTGGAGTCTAGTGGAGTGGAATGGAATGGAACCAAATGGAATGGAATGGCACGGAATGGAGTGGAGTAGAGTGGAGTGGGAAGGAAGGGAGATGAGTGGAATGGAGAGGAATGGAATGGAGTGGAGTGGATTGGATTGGAATGAACTGGAATGGAGAGGGATGGAATGAAGTGGAACGGAATGGACTACAATCGAATTGAATGGAGTGAAATGGAGAGGAGTGGAGTGGAGTGGAATGGAGTGGAAATGAATGGAATGAAGTGGAATGGAAGGGAATGGAGACAAGTGGATAGGAATTGAATGAAGCAGATTGGAGTGGAGTGGAGTGGAGTGGCATGGAATGGAATGAAGTGGAAGGGAATGCAATGGAGTGGAATGTAATGGAATAAAATGGAATGGAGTGGAATGGAGAGGAATGGAGTGGAGTGGAGTGGAATGGAGGGGAGTAAGAGGAAGAGAAGGGAATGGAATCGAAAGGAGGGATGTGCAATTGTGTGGAGGGGAGTGGAGATGAAAGGAGTGGAGTGATGTGGAGTCGAGAGGAAAGGAATGGAATGGCATGGAATGGAGTTAAGTGGAGTGGAATGGAGTGGAAGGTAATGGAGTGGAATGAAAAGGAGTGGATTGGAATGGAGTGGAATGGAATGGAGTGGAATGGAGTGGAGTAGAATGGAGTGGGTTGCAGAGGAGTGGAATGGAGTGGAATGGAAGGGAATGGAATGGAATGTAGTGGAAAGGAATGGAATGGAGTGGATTGAAATTAAATGGAAAGGATTGGAGTGCAGTGGAATGGAGGGGAGTGGAATAAAATGGAGTATAGTGCAGTGGAATGGAGTGGACTGGAGTGGAGATGAGTGGAGTGGACCGAAATGGAATGGAATGGAGTGGAGTGGAACTGTGTGGAGTGGGGTGGAAAGGAATGGAACAGAATGGAATGGAGAGGAATGGAGTGGCATGTAGTGGAGTGGAGTGAAGTGGAAAGGAATGGAATTGAATGGAATTGAATGGAGTGGATTGGAATGCAATAGAATGGAGTGGAGTGGAGTGGAATGCAGTGGAGTAGATTTTAGTGGAATGGAGTGTAGTGGAATGGAATGGAATGGCATGGAATGGAATGGAACAGAAGCGGAGATAGTGCGACTGTGCTCCAGGCTTGTGACAGAGTGAGATAACATTGAAAGAAAGGAGTGGAATGGAATGGAATGGAGTGGACTGCATGGGAACAGAGTGGAGTGAAGTGGAGTGGCCTGGAATGGAGAGAACTGGAATGAGATGGAATGGAATGGATTGAAATGGAGCGGAGTGAGGTGGAGCGGAATACAGTGCAATGGAGATGAATGCAAGGGGATGGCGTGAAATGGAGTGGAGTGGAATGCAGTTAAGTGTAGAGGAGTGTAAAGCAGTGGAATGCAATTGGATGTAACGCAATGTAGTGGAGTGGACTGGAGTAGAATGGAAGGAAATGGAACGGAGCAGAGCCTAACAGAGCTGAATGGAGTGGAACGGAAAGAAAAGGAACAGAACAGAACGGGAGCTGAGACTGTGCCACTGCACTCCATGCTGAGTGACAGAGTGAGATACTCTCGAAAGAAAGGAAAAGAATGCAATGGAGTACAACAGAACGGCATGGAATGGAATGGAATGGAATGGAATAGAATGGAGTAGAATGGAATGGAATGGAGTGGATTGGAGTGAAGTGGAGTGGAGTGGAATGGAATGGAGAGAAATGGAATGGGATGGAATGGAATGGAATGAACCGGAGTTGATTGAGGTGGAGAGGATAGCAGTGGAATGGAGCGGAATGGAATGAGAAGGAGTGGAATTGAGAGGAGAGCATTGCAGCAAAGTGGAGGAGTGGAATGGAGTGGAATGGATTTGGATGTAATGGAATGTAGTGGAGTGGAGTAGAGTTGAGTGGAACGGAGGAGAATAGAATAGAATTGAAAGTAATGGAATGGAAAGCAGTGGAAGGGAATGGAATGCAAAGAATGGAGTGGAGTGGAAAGGAGTAGAATGGAATGGAGTGGAACGGAATGGAATGGAATAGAATGGAATGGATTGGAGTGGGAAAGATTGGAGTGCAGTGGAATGGAGTGGAATAGAATGGAGTGGAGTGGAGTGGAGGGAAGAGGAATGGAGTAGAATGGAATGGAATGGAAAGGAATGGAAAGGAATGGAGTGGATTGGAAAGGGAGTGGAGTGGAGTAGAATGGATTGGAATGCAATGGAATGGAGTGACGTGGAATAGTTTGGAAAGGAATGGCATGGAATGGAGTAGAGTGGAATGGAGGGGAATGGAATGCAATGGAATTGAGTGGAATGGAGTGGAGTGGAGTGGAGTGGAGAGGAATGGAATGGAGTGGAAAGGTGTGAAAGGAGTGGAATGGAGTGGAGTGGAATGCAATGGAGTAGATTGGAATGAAGTGGAAAGGAATGGAATGGAGAGAAGTAGAGTAGAATGGAGTGGATTGGAATGGAGGGGAGCAGAGTGGAGTTAACAGCAGTGGATTGGAATACAGCGGATGGAGTAGAGTGGAAGGGAGTGTAATTATATGGAATGGAATGGATTGGATTGGATTGGAGTGGAAGGGAGTGGAGTGGAGTTGAAAGTAGAGGAATCGAAAGAAGTGGAAAGGAGTGGAGTAGAGTGGATTAGAGTGGATTGGAATGGAATGGAGTGGAGTGGAATGGTGTGGAAACGAATGGAAGGGAGGGGAGTGGAATGGAACGAAATGGAATGGAATGTAGTGGAATGGAGAGGAGTGGAGTGGACTGGAGTGGAATTTAATCGAATGGAGTTTACTGAAGTGGAATGTATTTGAGAGGAGGGTAATGGACAGGAATTGAGTGGAGTGGAGTGGAGTGAAATACATCGGAATGGCATGGAATTGAATGGAATGGAGGGTAGTGGAATGCAGTGGAGTCTAGTCGATTGGAGTGGTGAGGAATAGAACGGAGTGGCATGGAATGGAGCACAGTGGAATGCAATGGAGTGGAGTGGATTGGAAAGGGGTGGAGTGGAGTGACGATGGGTGAAGTGGAATGGAATGGAGTGGAGTGCAGAGGAGTCTCATGGAATGGAATGGAACGCAATGGAAGCTGAGATTGTACCACTGCGCTGCAGGATGGGTGACAGAGTGTGATACTCTCGAAAGAAAGGAATGGAATGGAATGCAGTGGAATGGAATGGAATGCAATGGGGTGCATTGGAGTGGAGTGGAATGAAGTGAAGTGGATTGGAGTGGAATGGAGAGGAATGGAACGGAATGGAATGGAATGAAGTGGACTGGAGTGGGGTGGAGTTGAGTTCAATGGAATGGAGCGAAATGGAATCAGATGCAGTGAAATGGAGTAGGGAGGAGTGCAGTAGAGTGAAAAGGAGTGCAATGGAGTGGAATGGAAACGGAAGTAATGGAAAGTAGTGGAGTGGATGGAACGGATAGGAAAGGAGTGGAGCGGAGTGGAATGGAATGGAGCGGGAGGTGGGATGGGGCCACTGCACTCCAGGCTGGCTGACTGAGTGAGATATTCTCGAAATAAAGGAATGGAATGGAATGCCATAGAATGGAATGGAACGAAGTGGAGTGGAGTGGAATGGAGTGAGTTGGAGCAGAGTGGAATGAAGAATGCAATGGGATGGAAGGGAATTGAATGAAATGCAGTGGAGTGCAGTGGAGTGCATTGCAGTGGAATGGAGCAGAATGGAATGGAAAGGAGTGGAATGGGCAGGAGTGGAGTGCACTGGAGAGGAGAGGTTAGGAATGCAGTGGAATGGAATTGGATGTAATGGAACGTAGAGAAGTGGAGTGGAATGGAGTGGGCCAGAGTGGAATGGAATGGAATGCAATGGAAAGGAATGGAGTGGAATAGAATGGAATGGAATGGAATGGAAAGGAACGGAGTGGAATGAAATGTAGTGGAGTGCAGTGAAATGGAGTGGAATGGAATGGAGTGGAGTGGAGTGGAATGTGATAGAATGGAGAGGAGGGGAATGGAGCAGAATGGAATGGAGTGCAGCGGAATGGAGTGGAGTGGAATGGAATCAAATGGAGTGGAATGGAACCAAGTGGAATGGAATGGAGTGCAATAGACTAGAATTGAGTGTAGTGTAGTGGAATTTAGTGGAATGGACTGAAATGGAGTGGAATGGAATGGAATTGAGAGGAATGGAATGGAATGGAATGGAATGGAAAGGAATAGAATTGAATGGAACGGAATTAAAAGAATGCAATGGAATGCAATGGAATAGAATGCAATGGAATGTATAGTTGACATGTAATATGAGCTGAGATTGTGACACTGCACTCCAGCCAGGGTGACATAGTGATATCCTGTCGTAAGAAGTGAATGGAATGCAATGGAGTGAAATGGAATGGAAAGAAATGGAATGGAGTGGAGTGGAAGGGAATGGAGTGGAATGGAAGCGAATGCAGTGGAGTGGAGCGGGGTGGAGTGGAATGAAATGGAATGCAGTGGACTGTAATGGCATGGAGTGGAAAGAAGTAGAGTGGAATGGAGTGGAATGGAATGGACTGGCATAGAATGGAGTGTAATTGAATGCAATGGAGTGGATTGGAAAGGAATAGAAAGGAGTAGAGTGGAGTAGAGTGGTGTGGAGTGGAGTGGAATGGAGCTGAATGTACTTCAATGGAGTACAATGGAATGGAACGGAGTGGAATGGAATGGAATGATATGAGGTGGATTGGAGTGGAATGTAGTGGAGTGGAATGGAATTTAATAGAATGGAATGGAGTAGAGTGTAACGGAATGCAGTGGCGATAAGTGGAGTGGAATGGAATGCATTGGAGTAGAGTGGAGTGGAATGGAATGGAATGGAGTGGAGAGGAGGGGAGTGGAGTGGAATGGAATTGAGTGAAGTGGAGTGCAGTTGAATGGAATATCGTGGTGTGGAGTGTAGTGGAAGTGAATGGAGTGAATAGGAGTGGAATTAAATGAAATGGAATGCAGTGGAGAGAAACGCAGTTGATTGGAGTGGAGTGGAGTGGAAAGGAATGGAAAGGAGTGGGATGGAGTCTTATGGATTGGAGTGGAATGGAGTGGAATGGAATGAAGTGGAAAGGAGTGGAACGGAGTGAAATTGAATTTAGTGGACTGGAGTGGAAGGGAGTTAAATGGAATGGAATGGAATGGAGTGGAATGGAATGGAATGGAGTGGAGCGGAATGGAAAAGAATGGAATGGAATGGAATACAATGGAATGGAGTGGAGTGGAGAGGAGTGGAATGGATTGGAGTGAAGTGGAGTGGAATGGAATAGAGTGGAGCGGAGAGGAAAGGAATGGAATGGAGTGGAGTGGAATGGCATGGAATGGAGTGGAATGGAATGGATAGAAGTGGAGTGGAGTGGAGTGGATTGGAGTGTAGTGGAAGGGAATGGAGTGCAGTGTAATGGACTGGAATGGAGCAGAGCAGAATGGAGTGGACTGGAGTGGAGTGGAATGGAATGGGATAGAATGGAATGGGAGCTGCGATTTTACCAGTGTGCTCTAGGCAGTGTAACTGAGTGTCATACTCTCAAAAGAAAGGAATGGAATGGAACGCAGTGGAATGGAATGGAACAGAGTGGACATTAGTGGAGTGGAATGTGGAGGAATGGAATGAAATGGAACGTAATGGCATGAATTGGAGTGGTGTGTGTTGGAATGGATTATAGTAGAATGGGGTGGAAAGGAATGGGATGGAGTGGAATGGAGTGCAGTGGAGTTGAACGGAGATGAATGGCCTAGAATTGAGTGGACAGTAGTGGAATGTAATGGAATGGAATGGAATCCATTGTAATAGAATATAATACAATGGAAAGTTGAGATGTAGTGTGAGCTGAGATTGTGCCACTGCACTCCAGACTGGGTGACACGTTATATCCTGTGGATAGAAAGGAATGGAATGCAATAGAGTGAAATGGAATGGAGTGGAATGGAATTGAATGGAATGGAGTGGAGTGGAGTGGAGTCGAAAGGAGACGAATGGAATGGGACGGAGTGGAATGGAACGGCGTGGAGTGGAGTATCGTGGAGTGAAATAGAATGGAATGCAATGGGTTGGAATGGAATGCAATGGACTACTGAAAGGAAATGTGAGCTGTTATTGTTCCACTGCACTCCAGCCTTTGTGACGGAATGAAATCCTGTGGAAAAAAGGATTGGAATGGAATGGAATGGAATGGAATGGAATGGAATGGAATGGAATGGAATGGAGAGGAGTGTAGTGGTGTGGAGTGAAATGGAGTGGAGTGTCGTGGAGGAGAGTGGAATGGAGTGGAATGGAATGAAGAGGAAAGGAACGGAGTGGAGTGGAATGGAACGGAGTGGAGTGGAATGGAACGGAGTGGAGTGGAATGGAATCCAATGGAATGAAATGGAATTGAATCGAATGGAATGAAGAAATATGTGCAGTGATTTGGCCACTGCGCTGGAGCCTGCGTGACAGAGGGAGATCCTGTCGATAAAACAGAGTGGAATGGAAAGGATTGGAATGGAATGGAATGGAACGTATTGGAGTGGAGTGGAGTGGAATTGAGTGGAGTGGAGTGCACTGGAATGGAATGGAATGCAATGGAATGTAATGGAATGATGAAATGATATGTGAGCTGAGATTGTGCCACTGCACTCCACGCTGGGTGACAGAGTGAGATACTCTTGAAAGAAAGAAATGGAATGGAAAGAATTTTTAATTGGGTGGATTCGAGTGGACTGAAGTAGAGTGCAGTGGAATGGAGAGGAATGGAATGGAATGGAATCGGATGTAAAGGAATGGAGTGATGTGGAGTGGAGTGGTGAGGAGTGTAGTGCTGTGAAATGGAGCAGAAAGTAATGGGATGGTGTGGAGTGGAGTGCAGTGCAGTGGAGTGGAGAGGAGTGCAATGGCGTGGAATGGAATCGGATGTAAAGGAACGTACTGGAGTGGAGTGGAGTGGAAAGGAGTGGAATGAAATGGAATTGAATGTAATGCAAAGCAAAGGAATGGAATGCGATGCAATGGAATTTAATGCAATAGAATGCAGTTCAATAGAGAGTTGACATGTAATGTGAGCTGAGATTGTGCCTAAGCTCTCCAGGCTGTTTGACACAGTGATATCGTGTCGAAAGAATGGAGTGGAATGCAGTGGTGTGAAATGGAATGGAATGTAGTGGACAGGAGGAGAATGGAGTGGAGTGAAGAGGAACAGAGTGGAATGGAATGGGATGCAGTGGAATGGAATGCAGTGGAGTGGAGTGAAATAGAAAGAAATGGAATGGGATGGAATGGAATGCAATGGAATGGAGAAGAGAAATGTGAGCTGAGATTGTGTGACTACACTCCAGCCTTAGTGACCGAGAGAGATTCTGTGGAAGGAAAGAACTGATTTCAAAGGAGTGGAATGGAAGGGAATGTAGTACAGTGGAGTAGAGTGGAATGGAGTGAAACAGAATAGAATGGAGTGGAATGCAATGGAATGGAATGGAATGGAGTGGAGTGGAATAGAGAGGAGTGCACTGCAATGGAGTGGAGTGGAGTGGAAGGGAGTGGAATGCAATGGAATGTAGTGGAGTGCAGTGGAGTGGAATGGAATGGAGTGGACAATATTGGAAGGTGTAGAGTGGACTGGAATGGAATAGAATGGAACAGAATGCAGTGGAGTGGAGGGGAGTGGAGGTGAGTGGAGTGGCATGGAGTGGAACGGAATGGCATGGAGTGAAATGGAATCCAATGGATTGGAATGGAGTGGAGTGGAGTGGAGTGGAATGGAGAGGAGTCGAATGGAATGGAAGGGAATGCAACGGAACGCAGTGGTGTGGATTGGAAAGCAGTGAAATGGAGTACTATGGAATCTAAAGGAGTGGAGTGGAGTCTAGTGGAGTGGAATGGAATGGAACCAAATGGAATGGAATGGCACGGAATGGAGTGGAGTAGAGTGGAGTGGGAAGGAAGGGAGATGAGTGGAATGGAGAGGAATGGAATGGAGTGGAGTGGATTGGATTGGAATGAACTGGAATGGAGAGGGATGGAATGAAGTGGAACGGAATGGACTACAATCGAATTGAATGGAGTGAAATGGAGAGGAGTGGAGTGGAGTGGAATGGAGTGGAAATGAATGGAATGAAGTGGAATGGAAGGGAATGGAGACAAGTGGATAGGAATTGAATGAAGCAGATTGGAGTGGAGTGGAGTGGAGTGGCATGGAATGGAATGAAGTGGAAGGGAATGCAATGGAGTGGAATGTAATGGAATAAAATGGAATGGAGTGGAATGGAGAGGAATGGAGTGGAGTGGAGTGGAATGGAGGGGAGTAAGAGGAAGAGAAGGGAATGGAATCGAAAGGAGGGATGTGCAATTGTGTGGAGGGGAGTGGAGATGAAAGGAGTGGAGTGATGTGGAGTCGAGAGGAAAGGAATGGAATGGCATGGAATGGAGTTAAGTGGAGTGGAATGGAGTGGAAGGTAATGGAGTGGAATGAAAAGGAGTGGATTGGAATGGAGTGGAATGGAATGGAGTGGAATGGAGTGGAGTAGAATGGAGTGGGTTGCAGAGGAGTGGAATGGAGTGGAATGGAAGGGAATGGAATGGAATGTAGTGGAAAGGAATGGAATGGAGTGGATTGAAATTAAATGGAAAGGATTGGAGTGCAGTGGAATGGAGGGGAGTGGAATAAAATGGAGTATAGTGCAGTGGAATGGAGTGGACTGGAGTGGAGATGAGTGGAGTGGACCGAAATGGAATGGAATGGAGTGGAGTGGAACTGTGTGGAGTGGGGTGGAAAGGAATGGAACAGAATGGAATGGAGAGGAATGGAGTGGCATGTAGTGGAGTGGAGTGAAGTGGAAAGGAATGGAATTGAATGGAATTGAATGGAGTGGATTGGAATGCAATAGAATGGAGTGGAGTGGAGTGGAATGCAGTGGAGTAGATTTTAGTGGAATGGAGTGTAGTGGAATGGAATGGAATGGCATGGAATGGAATGGAACAGAAGCGGAGATAGTGCGACTGTGCTCCAGGCTTGTGACAGAGTGAGATAACATTGAAAGAAAGGAGTGGAATGGAATGGAATGGAGTGGACTGCATGGGAACAGAGTGGAGTGAAGTGGAGTGGCCTGGAATGGAGAGAACTGGAATGAGATGGAATGGAATGGATTGAAATGGAGCGGAGTGAGGTGGAGCGGAATACAGTGCAATGGAGATGAATGCAAGGGGATGGCGTGAAATGGAGTGGAGTGGAATGCAGTTAAGTGTAGAGGAGTGTAAAGCAGTGGAATGCAATTGGATGTAACGCAATGTAGTGGAGTGGACTGGAGTAGAATGGAAGGAAATGGAACGGAGCAGAGCCTAACAGAGCTGAATGGAGTGGAACGGAAAGAAAAGGAACAGAACAGAACGGGAGCTGAGACTGTGCCACTGCACTCCATGCTGAGTGACAGAGTGAGATACTCTCGAAAGAAAGGAAAAGAATGCAATGGAGTACAACAGAACGGCATGGAATGGAATGGAATGGAATGGAATAGAATGGAGTAGAATGGAATGGAATGGAGTGGATTGGAGTGAAGTGGAGTGGAGTGGAATGGAATGGAGAGAAATGGAATGGGATGGAATGGAATGGAATGAACCGGAGTTGATTGAGGTGGAGAGGATAGCAGTGGAATGGAGCGGAATGGAATGAGAAGGAGTGGAATTGAGAGGAGAGCATTGCAGCAAAGTGGAGGAGTGGAATGGAGTGGAATGGATTTGGATGTAATGGAATGTAGTGGAGTGGAGTAGAGTTGAGTGGAACGGAGGAGAATAGAATAGAATTGAAAGTAATGGAATGGAAAGCAGTGGAAGGGAATGGAATGCAAAGAATGGAGTGGAGTGGAAAGGAGTAGAATGGAATGGAGTGGAACGGAATGGAATGGAATAGAATGGAATGGATTGGAGTGGGAAAGATTGGAGTGCAGTGGAATGGAGTGGAATAGAATGGAGTGGAGTGGAGGGAAGAGGAATGGAGTAGAATGGAATGGAATGGAAAGGAATGGAAAGGAATGGAGTGGATTGGAAAGGGAGTGGAGTGGAGTAGAATGGATTGGAATGCAATGGAATGGAGTGACGTGGAATAGTTTGGAAAGGAATGGCATGGAATGGAGTAGAGTGGAATGGAGGGGAATGGAATGCAATGGAATTGAGTGGAATGGAGTGGAGTGGAGTGGAGTGGAGAGGAATGGAATGGAGTGGAAAGGTGTGAAAGGAGTGGAATGGAGTGGAGTGGAATGCAATGGAGTAGATTGGAATGAAGTGGAAAGGAATGGAATGGAGAGAAGTAGAGTAGAATGGAGTGGATTGGAATGGAGGGGAGCAGAGTGGAGTTAACAGCAGTGGATTGGAATACAGCGGATGGAGTAGAGTGGAAGGGAGTGTAATTATATGGAATGGAATGGATTGGATTGGATTGGAGTGGAAGGGAGTGGAGTGGAGTTGAAAGTAGAGGAATCGAAAGAAGTGGAAAGGAGTGGAGTAGAGTGGATTAGAGTGGATTGGAATGGAATGGAGTGGAGTGGAATGGTGTGGAAACGAATGGAAGGGAGGGGAGTGGAATGGAACGAAATGGAATGGAATGTAGTGGAATGGAGAGGAGTGGAGTGGACTGGAGTGGAATTTAATCGAATGGAGTTTACTGAAGTGGAATGTATTTGAGAGGAGGGTAATGGACAGGAATTGAGTGGAGTGGAGTGGAGTGAAATACATCGGAATGGCATGGAATTGAATGGAATGGAGGGTAGTGGAATGCAGTGGAGTCTAGTCGATTGGAGTGGTGAGGAATAGAACGGAGTGGCATGGAATGGAGCACAGTGGAATGCAATGGAGTGGAGTGGATTGGAAAGGGGTGGAGTGGAGTGACGATGGGTGAAGTGGAATGGAATGGAGTGGAGTGCAGAGGAGTCTCATGGAATGGAATGGAACGCAATGGAAGCTGAGATTGTACCACTGCGCTCCAGGATGGGTGACAGAGTGTGATACTCTCGAAAGAAAGGAATGGAATGGAATGCAGTGGAATGGAATGGAATGCAATGGGGTGCATTGGAGTGGAGTGGAATGAAGTGAAGTGGATTGGAGTGGAATGGAGAGGAATGGAACGGAATGGAATGGAATGAAGTGGACTGGAGTGGGGTGGAGTTGAGTTCATTGGAATGGAGCGAAATGGAATCAGATGCAGTGAAATGGAGTAGGGAGGAGTGCAGTAGAGTGAAAAGGAATGCAATGGAGTGGAATGGAATCGGAAGTAATGGAAAGTAGTGGAGTGGATGGAACGGATAGGAAAGGAGTGGAGCGGAGTGGAATGGAATGGAGCGGGAGGTGGGATGGGGCCACTGCACTCCAGGCTGGCTGACTGAGTGAGATATTCTCGAAATAAAGGAATGGAATGGAATGCCATAGAATGGAATGGAACGAAGTGGAGTGGAGTGGAATGGAGTGAGTTGGAGCAGAGTGGAATGAAGAATGCAATTGGATGGAAGGGAATTGAATGAAATGCAGTGGAGTGCAGTGGAGTGCATTGCAGTGGAATGGAGCAGAATGGAATGGAAAGGAGTGGAATGGGCAGGAGTGGAGTGCACTGGAGAGGAGAGGTTAGGAATGCAGTGGAATGGAATTGGATGTAATGGAACGTAGAGAAGTGGAATGGAATGGAGTGGGCCAGAGTGGAATGGAATGGAATGCAATGGAAAGGAATGGAGTGGAATAGAATGGAATGGAATGGAATGTAAAGGATCGGAGTGGAATGAAATGTAGTGGAGTGGAGTGAAATGGAGTGGAATGGAATGGAGTGGAGTGGAGTGGAATGTGATAGAATGGAGAGGAGGGGAATGGAGCAGAATGGAATGGAGTGCAGCGGAATGGAGTGGAGTGGAATGGAATCAAATGGAGTGGAATGGAACCAAGTGGAATGGAATGGAGTGCAATAGACTAGAATTGAGTGTAGTGTGGTGGAATTTAGTGGAATGGAATGGAATTGAGAGGAATGGAATGGAATGGAATGGAATGGAAAGGAATAGAATTGAATGGAACGGAATTAAAAGAATGCAATGGAATGCAATGGAATAGAATGCAATGGAATGTATAGTTGACATGTAATATGAGCTGAGATTGTGACACTGCACTCCAGCCAGGGTGACATAGTGATATCCTGTCGTAAGAAGTGAATGGAATGCAATGGAGTGAAATGGAATGGAAAGAAATGGAATGGAGTGGAGTGGAAGGGAATGGAGTGGAATGGAAGCGAATGCAGTGGAGTGGAGCGGGGTGGAGTGGAATGAAATGGAATGCAGTGGACTGTAATGGCATGGAGTGGAAAGAAGTAGAGTGGAATGGAGTGGAATGGAATGGACTGGCATAGAATGGAGTGTAATTGAATGCAATGGAGTGGATTGGAAAGGAATAGAAAGGAGTAGAGTGGAGTAGAGTGGTGTGGAGTGGAGTGGAATGGAGCTGAATGTACTTCAATGGAGTACAATGGAATGGAACGGAGTGGAATGGAATGGAATGATATGAGGTGGATGGGAGTGGAATGTAGTGGAGTGGAATGGAATGGAATAGAATGGAATGGAGTAGAGTGTAACGGAATGCAGTGGCGATAAGTGGAGTGGAATGGAATGCATTGGAGTAGAGTGGAGTGGAATGGAATGGAATGGAGTGGAGAGGAGGGGAGTGGAGTGGAATGGAATTGAGTGAAGTGGAGTGCAGTTGAATGGAATATCGTGGTGTGGAGTGGATTGGAAGTGAATGGAGTGAATAGGAGTGGAATTAAATGAAATGGAATGGAGTGGAGAGAAACGCAGTTGATTGGAGTGGAGTGGAGTGGAAAGGAATGGAAAGGAGTGGGATGGAGTCTTATGGATTGGAGTGGAATGGAGTGGAATGGAATGAAGTGGAAAGGAGTGGAACGGAGTGAAATTGAATTTAGTGGACTGGAGTGGAATGGAGTTAAATGGAATGGAATGGAATGGAGTGGAATGGAATGGAATGGAGTGGAGTGGAATGGAATAGAATGGAATGGAATGGAATAGAATGGAATGGAGTGGAGTGGAGAGGAGTGGAATGGATTGGAGTGAAGTGGAGTGGAATGGAATTGAGTGGAGCAGAGAGGAAAGGAATGGAATGGAGTGGAGTGGAATGGCATGGAATGGAGTGGAATGGAATGGATAGAAGTGGAGTGGAGTGGAGTGGATTGGAGTGTAGTGCAAGGGAATGGAGTGCAGTGTAATGGACTGGAATGGAGCAGAGCAGAATGGAGTGGACTGGAGTGGAGTGGAATGGAATGGGATGGAATGGAATGGGAGCTGCGATTTTACCAGTGTGCTCTAAGCAGGGTGACTGAGTGTCATACTCTCAAAAGAAAGGAATGGAATGGAACGCAGTGGAATGGAATGGAACAGAGTGGACATTAGTGGAGTGGAATGTGGAGGAATGGAATGAAATGGAACGTAATGGCATGAATTGGAGTGGTGTGGGTTGGAATGGATTATAGTGGAATGGGGTGGAAAGGAATGGGATGGAGTGGAATGGAGTGCAGTGGAGTTGAACGGAGTTGAATGGCCTAGAATTGAGTGGACAGTAGTGGAATGTAATGGAATGGAATGGAATCCATTGTAATAGAATATAATACAATGGAAAGTTGAGATGTAGTGTGAGCTGAGATTGTGCCACTGCACTCCAGACTGGGTGACACGTTATATCCTGTGGATAGAAAGGAATGGAATGCAATAGAGTGAAAGGGAATGGAGTGGAATGGAATTGAATGGAATGGAGTGGAGTGGAGTGGAGTGGAGTCGAATTGAGACGAATGGAATGGGACGGAGTGGAATGGAACGGAGTGGAGTGGAGTATCGTGGAGTGAAATAGAATGGAATGCAATGGGTTGGAATGGAATGCAATGGACTGCTGAAAGGAAATGTGAGCTGTTATTGTTCCACTGCACTCCAGCCTTTGTGACGGAATGAAATCCTGTGGAAAAAAAGGATTGGAATGGAATGGAATGGAATGGAATGGAATGGAATGGAATGGAATGGAATGGAATGGAATGGAGAGGAGTGTAGTGGTGTGGAGTGAAATGGAGTGGAGTGTCGTGGAGGAGAGTGGAATGGAGTGGAATGGAATGAAGAGGAAAGGAACGGAGTGGAGTGGAATGGAACGGAGTGGAGTGGAATGGAACGGAGTGGAGTGGAATGGAATCCAATGGAATGAAATGGAATTGAATCGAATGGAATGAAGAAATATGTGCAGTGATTTGGCCACTGCGCTGGAGCCTGCGTGACAGAGGGAGATCCTGTCGATAAAACAGAGTGGAATGGAAGGGATTGGAATGGAATGGAATGGAACGTATTGGAGTGGAGTGGAGTGGAATTGAGTTGAGTGGAGTGCACTGGAATGGAATGGAATGCAAAGGAATGTAATGGAATGATGAAATGATATGTGAGCTGAGATTGTGCCACTGCACTCCACGCTGGGTGACAGAGTGAGATACTCTTGAAAGAAAGAAATGGAATGGAAAGAATTTTTAATTGGGTGGATTCGAGTGGACTGAAGTAGAGTGCAGTGGAATGGAGAGGAATGGAATGGAATGGAATCGGATGTAAAGGAATGGAGTGATGTGGAGTGGAGTGGTGAGGAGTGTAGTGCTGTGGAATGGAGCAGAAAGTAATGGGATGGTGTGGAGTGGAGTGCAGTGCAGTGGAGTGGAGAGGAGTGCAATGGCGTGGAATGGAATCGGATGTAAAGGAACGTACTGGAGTGGGGTGGAGTGGAAAGGAGTGGAATGGAATGGAATTGAATGTAATGGAAAGCAAAGGAATGGAATGCGATGCAATGGAATTTAATGCAATAGAATGCAGTTCAATAGAGAGTTGACATGTAATGTGAGCTGAGATTGTGCCTAAGCTCTCCAGGCTGTTTGACACAGTGGTATCGTGTCGAAAGAATGGAGTGGAATGCAGTGGTGTGAAATGGAATGGAATGTAGTGGACAGGAGGAGAATGGAGTGGAGTGAAGAGGAACAGAGTGGAATGGAATGGGATGCAGTGGAATGGAATGCAGTGGAGTGGAGTGAAATAGAAAGAAATGGAATGGGATGGAATGGAATGCAATGGAATGGAGAAGAGAAATGTGAGCTGAGATTGTGTGACTACACTCCAGCCTTAGTGACCGAGAGAGATTCTGTGGAAGGAAAGAACTGATTTCAAAGGAGTGGAATGGAAGGGAATGTAGTACAGTGGAGTAGAGTGGAATGGAGTGAAACAGAATAGAATGGAGTGGAATGCAATGGAATGGAATGGAATGGAGTGGAGTGGAATAGATAGGAGTGCACTGCAATGGAGTGGAGTGGAGTGGAAGGGAGTGGAATGCAATGGAATGTAGTGGAGTGCAGTGGAGTGGAATGGAATGGAGTGGACAGGATTGGAAGGTGTAGAGTGGACTGGAATGGAATAGAATGGAACAGAATGCAGTGGAGTGGAGGGGAGTGGAGGTGAGTGGAGTGGCCTGGAGTGGAATGGAATGGAATGGAGTGAAATGGAATCCAATGGATTGGAATGGAGTGGAGTGGAGTGGAGTGGAATGGAGAGGAGTCGAATGGAATGGAAGGGAATGCAACGGAACGCAGTGGTGTGGATTGGAAAGCAGTGAAATGGAGTACTATGGAATCTAAAGGAGTGGAGTGGAGTCTGGTGGAGTGGAATGGAATGGAACCAAATGGAATGGAATGGCACGGAATGGAGTGGAGTAGAGTGGAGTGGGAAGGAAGGGAGATGAATGGAATGGAGAGGAATGGAATGGAGTGGAGTGGATTGGATTGGAATGAACTGGAATGGAGAGTGATGGAATGAAGTGGAACGGAATGGACTGCAATGGAATTGAATGGAGTGAAATGGAGAGGAGTGGAGTGGAGTGGAATGGAGTGGAAATGAATGGAATGGAGTGGAATGGAAGGGAATGGAGACAAATGGATAGGAATTGAATGAAGCAGATTGGAGTGGAGTGGAGTGGAGTGGCATGGAATGGAATGAAGTGGAAGGGAATGCAATGGAGTGGAATGTAATGGAATAAAATGGAATGGAGTGGAATGGAGAGGAATGGAGTGGAGTGGAGTGGAATGGAGGGGACTAAGAGGAAGAGAATGGAATGGAATCGAAAGGAGGGAAGGGCAATTGTGTGGAGGGGAGTGGAGATGAAAGGAGTGGAGTGATGTGGAGTCGAGAGGAAAGGAATGGAATGGCATGGAATGGAGTTAAGTGGAGTGGAATGGAGTGGAATGGAATGGAGTGGAATGGAGTGGAGTAGAATGGAGTGGGTTGCAGAGGACTGGAATGGAGTGGAATGGAAGGGAATGGAATGGAATGTAGTGGAAAGGAATGGAATGGAGTGGATTGAAATTAAATGGAAAGGATTGGAGTGCAGTGGAATGGAGGGGAGTGGAATAAAATGGAGTATAGTGCAGTGGAATGGAGTGGACTGGAGTGGAGATGAGTGGAGTGGACCGAAATGGAATGGAATGGAGTGGATTGGAACGGTGTGGAGTGGGGTGGAAAGGAATGGAACAGAATGGAATGGAGAGGAATGGAGTGGCATGTAGTGGAGTGGAGTGAAGTGGAAAGGAATGGAATTGAATGGAATTGAATGGAGTGGATTGGAGTGCAATAGAATGGAGTGGAGTGGAGTGGAATGCAGTGGAGTAGATTTTAGTGGAATGGAGTGTAGTGGAATGGAATGGAATGGCATGGAATGGAATGGAACAGAAGCGGAGATAGTGCGACTGTGCTCCAGGCTATGTGACAGAGTGAGATAACATTGAAAGAAAGGAATGGAATGGAATGGAATGGAGTGGACTGCATGGGAACAGAGTGGAGTGAAGTGGAGTGGCCTGGAATGGAGAGAACTGGAATGAGATGGAATGGAATGGATTGAAATGGAGCGGAGTGAGGTGGAGCGGAATACAGTGCAATGGAGATGAATGCAAGGGGATGGCGTGAAATGGAGTGGAGTGGAATGCCGTTAAGTGTAGAGGAGTGTAAAGCAGTGGAATGCAATTGGATGTAACGCAATGTAGTGGAGTGGACTGGAGTAGATTGGAAGGAAATGGAACGGAGCAGAGCCTAGCAGAGCTGAATGGAGTGGAACGGAAAGAAAAGGAACAGAACAGAACGGGAGCTGAGACTGTGCCACTGCACTCCATGCTGAGTGACAGAGTGAGATACTCTCGAAAGAAAGGAAAAGAATGCAATGGAGTACAACAGAACGGTATGCAATGGAATGGAATGGAATGGAATAGAATGGAGTAGAATGGAATGGAATGGAGTGGATTGGAGTGAAGTGGAGTGGAGTGGAATGGAATGGAGAGAAATGGAATGGGATGGAATGGAATGGAATGAACCGGAGTTGATTGAGCTGGAGAGGATAGCAGTGGAATGGAGCGGAATGGAATGAGAAGGAGTGGAATTGAGAGGAGAGCATTGCAGCAAAGTGGAGGAGTGGAATGGAGTGGAATGGATTTGGATGTAATGGAATGTAGTGGAGTGGAGTAGAGTTGAGTGGAACGGAGGAGAATAGAATAGAATTGAAAGTAATGGAATGGAAAGCAGTGGAAGGGAATGGAATGCAAAGAATGGAGTGGAGTGGAAAGGAGTAGAATGGAATGGAGTGGAACGGAATGGAATGGAATAGAATGGAATGGATTGGAGTGGGAAAGATTGGAGTGCAGTGGAATGGAGTGGAATAGAATGGAGTGGAGTGGAGTGGAGGGAAGAGGAATGGAGTAGAATGGAATGGAATGGAAAGGAATGGAAAGGAATGGAGTGGATTGGAAAGGGAGTGGAGTGGAGTAGAATGGATTGGAATGCAATGGAATGGAGTGACGTGGAATAAGTTGGAAAGGAATGGCATGGAATGGAGTAGAGTGGAATGGAGGGGAATGGAATGCAATGGAATTGAGTGGAATGGAGTGGAGTGGAGTGGAGTGGAGAGGAATGGAATGGAGTGGAAATGTGTGAAAGGAGTGGAATGGAGTGGAGTGGAATGCAATGGAGTAGATTGGAATGAAGTGGAAAGGAATGGAATGGAGAGAAGTAGAGTAGAATGGAGTGGATTGGAATGGAGGGGAGCAGAGTGGAGTTAACAGCAGTGGATTGGAATACAGCGGATGGAGTAGAGTGGAAGGGAGTGTAATTATATGGAATGGAATGGATTGGATTGGATTGGAGTGGAAGGGAGTGGAGTGGAGTTGAAAGTAGAGGAATCGAAAGAAGTGGAAAGGAGTGGAGTAGAGTGGATTAGAGTGGATTGGAATGGAATGGAGTGGAGTGGAATGGTGTGGAAACGAATGGAAGGGAGGGGAGTGGAATGGAACGAAATGGAATGGAATGTAGTGGAATGGAGAGGAGTGGAGTGGACTGGAGTGGAATTTAATCGAATGGAGTTTACTGAAGTGGAATGTATTTGAGAGGAGGGTAATGGACAGGAATTGAGTGGAGTGGAGTGGAGTGAAATACATCGGAATGGCATGGAATTGAATGGAATGGAGGGTAGTGGAATGCAGTGGAGTCTGGTCGATTGGAGTGGTGAGGAATAGAACGGAGTGGCATGGAATGGAGCACAGTGGAATGCAATGGAGTGGAGTGGATTGGAAAGGGGTGGAGTGGAGTGACGATGGGTGAAGTGGAATGGAATGGAGTGGAGTGCAGAGGAGTCTCATGGAATGGAATGGAACGCAATGGAAGCTGAGATTGTACCACTGCGCTGCAGGATGGGTGACAGAGTGTGATACTCTCGAAAGAAAGGAATGGAATGGAATGCAGTGGAATGGAATGGAATGCAATGGGGTGCATTGGAGTGGAGTGGAATGAAGTGAAGTGGATTGGAGTGGAATGGAGAGGAATGGAACGGAATGGAATGGAATGAAGTGGACTGGAGTGGGGTGGAGTTGAGTTCAATGGAATGGAGCGAAATGGAATCAGATGCAGTGAAATGGAGTAGGGAGGAGTGCAGTAGAGTGAAAAGGAGTGCAATGGAGTGGAATGGAAACGGAAGTAATGGAAAGTAGTGGAGTGGATGGAACGGATAGGAAAGGAGTGGAGCGGAGTGGAATGGAATGGAGCGGGAGGTGGGATGGGGCCACTGCACTCCAGGCTGGCTGACTGAGTGAGATATTCTCGAAATAAAGGAATGGAATGGAATGCCATAGAATGGAATGGAACGAAGTGGAGTGGAGTGGAATGGAGTGAGTTGGAGCAGAGTGGAATGAAGAATGCAATGGGATGGAAGGGAATTGAATGAAATGCAGTGGAGTGCAGTGGAGTGCATTGCAGTGGAATGGAGCAGAATGGAATGGAAAGGAGTGGAATGGGCAGGAGTGGAGTGCACTGGAGAGGAGAGGTTAGGAATGCAGTGGAATGGAATTGGATGTAATGGAACGTAGAGAAGTGGAGTGGAATGGAGTGGGCCAGAGTGGAATGGAATGGAATGCAATGGAAAGGAATGGAGTGGAATAGAATGGAATGGAATGGAATGGAAAGGAACGGAGTGGAATGAAATGTAGTGGAGTGCAGTGAAATGGAGTGGAATGGAATGGAGTGGAGTGGAGTGGAATGTGATAGAATGGAGAGGAGGGGAATGGAGCAGAATGGAATGGAGTGCAGCGGAATGGAGTGGAGTGGAATGGAATCAAATGGAGTGGAATGGAACCAAGTGGAATGGAATGGAGTGCAATAGACTAGAATTGAGTGTAGTGTAGTGGAATTTAGTGGAATGGACTGAAATGGAGTGGAATGGAATGGAATTGAGAGGAATGGAATGGAATGGAATGGAATGGAAAGGAATAGAATTGAATGGAACGGAATTAAAAGAATGCAATGGAATGCAATGGAATAGAATGCAATGGAATGTATAGTTGACATGTAATATGAGCTGAGATTGTGACACTGCACTCCAGCCAGGGTGACATAGTGATATCCTGTCGTAAGAAGTGAATGGAATGCAATGGAGTGAAATGGAATGGAAAGAAATGGAATGGAGTGGAGTGGAAGGGAATGGAGTGGAATGGAAGCGAATGCAGTGGAGTGGAGCGGGGTGGAGTGGAATGAAATGGAATGCAGTGGACTGTAATGGCATGGAGTGGAAAGAAGTAGAGTGGAATGGAGTGGAATGGAATGGACTGGCATAGAATGGAGTGTAATTGAATGCAATGGAGTGGATTGGAAAGGAATAGAAAGGAGTAGAGTGGAGTAGAGTGGTGTGGAGTGGAGTGGAATGGAGCTGAATGTACTTCAATGGAGTACAATGGAATGGAACGGAGTGGAATGGAATGGAATGATATGAGGTGGATTGGAGTGGAATGTAGTGGAGTGGAATGGAATTTAATAGAATGGAATGGAGTAGAGTGTAACGGAATGCAGTGGCGATAAGTGGAGTGGAATGGAATGCATTGGAGTAGAGTGGAGTGGAATGGAATGGAATGGAGTGGAGAGGAGGGGAGTGGAGTGGAATGGAATTGAGTGAAGTGGAGTGCAGTTGAATGGAATATCGTGGTGTGGAGTGTAGTGGAAGTGAATGGAGTGAATAGGAGTGGAATTAAATGAAATGGAATGCAGTGGAGAGAAACGCAGTTGATTGGAGTGGAGTGGAGTGGAAAGGAATGGAAAGGAGTGGGATGGAGTCTTATGGATTGGAGTGGAATGGAGTGGAATGGAATGAAGTGGAAAGGAGTGGAACGGAGTGAAATTGAATTTAGTGGACTGGAGTGGAATGGAGTTAAATGGAATGGAATGGAATGGAGTGGAATGGAATGGAATGGAGTGGAGCGGAATGGAAAAGAATGGAATGGAATGGAATAGAATGGAATGGAGTGGAGTGGAGAGGAGTGGAATGGATTGGAGTGAAGTGGAGTGGAATGGAATAGAGTGGAGCGGAGAGGAAAGGAATGGAATGGAGTGGAGTGGAATGGCATGGAATGGAGTGGAATGGAATGGATAGAAGTGGAGTGGAGTGGAGTGGATTGGAGTGTAGTGGAAGGGAATGGAGTGCAGTGTAATGGACTGGAATGGAGCAGAGCAGAATGGAGTGGACTGGAGTGGAGTGGAATGGAATGGGATAGAATGGAATGGGAGCTGCTATTTTACCAGTGTGCTCTAGGCAGTGTAACTGAGTGTCATACTCTCAAAAGAAAGGAATGGAATGGAACGCAGTGGAATGGAATGGAACAGAGTGGACATTAGTGGAGTGGAATGTGGAGGAATGGAATGAAATGGAACGTAATGGCATGAATTGGAGTGGTGTGTGTTGGAATGGATTATAGTAGAATGGGGTGGAAAGGAATGGGATGGAGTGGAATGGAGTGCAGTGGAGTTGAACGGAGATGAATGGCCTAGAATTGAGTGGACAGTAGTGGAATGTAATGGAATGGAATGGAATCCATTGTAATAGAATATAATACAATGGAAAGTTGAGATGTAGTGTGAGCTGAGATTGTGCCACTGCACTCCAGACTGGGTGACACGTTATATCCTGTGGATAGAAAGGAATGGAATGCAATAGAGTGAAATGGAATGGAGTGGAATGGAATTGAATGGAATGGAGTGGAGTGGAGTGGAGTGGAGTCGAATGGAGACGAATGGAATGGGACGGAGTGGAATGGAACGGAGTGGAGTGGAGTATCGTGGAGTGAAATAGAATGGAATGCAATGGGTTGGAATGGAATGCAATGGACTGCTGAAAGGAAATGTGAGCTGTTATTGTTCCACTGCACTCCAGCCTTTGTGACGGAATGAAATCCTGTGGAAAAAAGGATTGGAATGGAATGGAATGGAATGGAATGGAATGGAATGGAATGGAATGGAATGGAATGGAATGGAATGGAATGGAGAGGAGTGTAGTGGTGTGGAGTGAAATGGAGTGGAGTGTCGTGGAGGAGAGTGGAATGGAGTGGAATGGAATGAAGAGGAAAGGAACGGAGTGGAGTGGAATGGAACGGAGTGGAGTGGAATGGAACGGAGTGGAGTGGAATGGAATCCAATGGAATGAAATGGAATTGAATCGAATGGAATGAAGAAATATGTGCAGTGATTTGGCCACTGCGCTGGAGCCTGCGTGACAGAGGGAGATCCTGTCGATAAAACAGAGTGGAATGGAAGGGATTGGAATGGAATGGAATGGAACGTATTGGAGTGGAGTGGAGTGGAATTGAGTGGAGTGGAGTGCACTGGAATGGAATGGAATGCAATGGAATGTAATGGAATGATGAAATGATATGTGAGCTGAGATTGTGCCACTGGACTCCACGCTGGGTGACAGAGTGAGATACTCTTGAAAGAAAGAAATGGAATGGAAAGAATTTTTAATTGGGTGGATTCGAGTGGACTGAAGTAGAGTGCAGTGGAATGGAGAGGAATGGAATGGAATGGAATCGGATGTAAAGGAATGGAGTGATGTGGAGTGGAGTGGTGAGGAGTGTAGTGCTGTGGAATGGAGCAGAAAGTAATGGGATGGTGTGGAGTGGAGTGCAGTGCAGTGGAGTGGAGAGGAGTGCAATGGCGTGGAATGGAATCGGATGTAAAGGAACGTACTGGAGTGGAGTGGAGTGGAAAGGAGTGGAATGGAATGGAATTGAATGTAATGCAAAGCAAAGGAATGGAATGCGATGCAATGGAATTTAATGCAATAGAATGCAGTTCAATAGAGAGTTGACATGTAATGTGAGCTGAGATTGTGCCTAAGCTCTCCAGGCTGTTTGACACAGTGATATCGTGTCGAAAGAATGGAGTGGAATGCAGTGGTGTGAAATGGAATGGAATGTAGTGGACAGGAGGAGAATGGAGTGGAGTGAAGAGGAACAGAGTGGAATGGAATGGGATGCAGTGGAATGGAATGCAGTGGAGTGGAGTGAAATAGAAAGAAATGGAATGGGATGGAATGGAATGCAATGGAATGGAGAAGAGAAATGTGAGCTGAGATTGTGTGACTACACTCCAGCCTTAGTGACCGAGAGAGATTCTGTGGAAGGAAAGAACTGATTTCAAAGGAGTGGAATGGAAGGGAATGTAGTACAGTGGAGTAGAGTGGAATGGAGTGAAACAGAATAGAATGGAGTGGAATGCAATGGAATGGAATGGAATGGAGTGGAGTGGAATAGAGAGGAGTGCACTGCAATGGAGTGGAGTGGAGTGGAAGGGAGTGGAATGCAATGGAATGTAGTGGAGTGCAGTGGAGTGGAATGGAATGGAGTGGACAGGATTGGAAGGTGTAGAGTGGACTGGAATGGAATAGAATGGAACAGAATGCAGTGGAGTGGAGGGGAGTGGAGGTGAGTGGAGTGGCATGGAGTGGAATGGAATGGAATGGAGTGAAATGGAATCCAATGGATTGGAATGGAGTGGAGTGGAGTGGAGTGGAATGGAGAGGAGTCGAATGGAATGGAAGGGAATGCAACGGAACGCAGTGGTGTGGATTGGAAAGCAGTGAAATGGAGTACTATGGAATCTAAAGGAGTGGAGTGGAGTCTAGTGGAGTGGAATGGAATGGAACCAAATGGAATGGAATGGCACGGAATGGAGTGGAGTAGAGTGGAGTGGGAAGTAAGGGAGATGAGTGGAATGGAGAGGAATGGAATGGAGTGGAGTGGATTGGATTGGAATGAACTGGAATGGAGAGGGATGGAATGAAGTGGAACGGAATGGACTGCAATGGAATTGAATGGAGTGAAATGGAGAGGAGTGGAGTGGAGTGGAATGGAGTGGAAATGAATGGAATGGAGTGGAATGGAAGGGAATGGAGACAAGTGGATAGGAATTGAATGAAGCAGATTGGAGTGGAGTGGAGTGGAGTGGCATGGAATGGAATGAAGTGGAAGGGAATGCAATGGAGTGGAATGTAATGGAATAAAATGGAATGGAGTGGAATGGAGAGGAATGGAGTGGAGTGGAGTGGAATGGAGGGGAGTAAGAGGAAGAGAATGGAATGGAATCGAAAGGAGGGATGTGCAATTGTGTGGAGGGGAGTGGAGATGAAAGGAGTGGAGTGATGTGGAGTCGAGAGGAAAGGAATGGAATGGCATGGAATGGAGTTAAGTGGAGTGGAATGGAGTGGAAGGTAATGGAGTGGAATGAAAAGGAGTGGATTGGAATGGAGTGGAATGGAATGGAGTGGAATGGAGTGGAGTAGAATGGAGTGGGTTGCAGAGGAGTGGAATGGAGTGGAATGGAAGGGAATGGAATGGAATGTAGTGGAAAGGAATTGAATGGAGTGGATTGAAATTAAATGAAAAGGATTGGAGTGCAGTGGAATGGAGGGGAGTGGAATAAAATGGAGTATAGTGCAGTGGAATGGAGTGGACTGGAGTGGAGATGAGTGGAGTGGACCGAAATGGAATGGAATGGAGTGGAGTGGAACGGTGTGGAGTGGGGTGGAAAGGAATGGAACAGAATGGAATGGAGAGGAATGGAGTGGCATGTAGTGGAGTGGAGTGAAGTGGAAAGGAATGGAATTGAATGGAATTGAATGGAGTGGATTGGAGTGCAATAGAATGGAGTGGAGTGGAGTGGAATGCAGTGGAGTAGATTTTAGTGGAATGGAGTGTAGTGGAATGGAATGGAATGGCATGGAATGGAATGGAACAGAAGCGGAGATAGTGCGACTGTGCTCCAGGCTATGTGACAGAGTGAGATAACATTGAAAGAAAGGAATGGAATGGAATGGAATGGAGTGGACTGCATGGGAACAGAGTGGAGTGAAGTGGAGTGGCCTGGAATGGAGAGAACTGGAATGAGATGGAATGGAATGGATTGAAATGGAGCGGAGTGAGGTGGAGCGGAATACAGTGCAATGGAGATGAATGCAAGGGGATGGCGTGAAATGGAGTGGAGTGGAATGCCGTTAAGTGTAGAGGAGTGTAAAGCAGTGGAATGCAATTGGATGTAACGCAATGTAGTGGAGTGGACTGGAGTAGAATGGAAGGAAATGGAACGGAGCAGAGCCTAGCAGAGCTGAATGGAGTGGAACGGAAAGAAAAGGAACAGAACAGAACGGGAGCTGAGACTGTGCCACTGCACTCCATGCTGAGTGACAGAGTGAGATACTCTCGAAAGAAAGGAAAAGAATGCAATGGAGTACAACAGAACGGCATGGAATGGAATGGAATGGAATGGAATAGAATGGAGTAGAATGGAATGGAATGGAGTGGATTGGAGTGAAGTGGAGTGGAGTGGAATGGAATGGAGAGAAATGGAATGGGATGGAATGGAATGGAATGAACCGGAGTTGATTGAGGTGGAGAGGATAGCAGTGGAATGGAGCGGAATGGAATGAGAAGGAGTGGAATTGAGAGGAGAGCATTGCAGCAAAGTGGAGGAGTGGAATGGAGTGGAATGGATTTGGATGTAATGGAATGTAGTGGAGTGGAGTAGAGTTGAGTGGAACGGAGGAGAATAGAATAGAATTGAAAGTAATGGAATGGAAAGCAGTGGAAGGGAATGGAATGCAAAGAATGGAGTGGAGTGGAAAGGAGTAGAATGGAATGGAGTGGAACGGAATGGAATGGAATAGAATGGAATGGATTGGAGTGGGAAAGATTGGAGTGCAGTGGAATGGAGTGGAATAGAACGGAGTGGAGTGGAGTGGAGGGAAGAGGAATGGAGTAGAATGGAATGGAATGGAAAGGAATGGAAAGGAATGGAGTGGATTGGAAAGGGAGTGGAGTGGAGTAGAATGGATTGGAATGCAATGGAATGGAGTGACGTGGAATAGTTTGGAAAGGAATGGCATGGAATGGAGTAGAGTGGAATGGAGGGGAATGGAATGCAATGGAATTGAGTGGAATGGAGTGGAGTGGAGTGGAGTGGAGAGGAATGGAATGGAGTGGAAAGGTGTGAAAGGAGTGGAATGGAGTGGAGTGGAATGCAATGGAGTAGATTGGAATGAAGTGGAAAGGAATGGAATGGAGAGAAGTAGAGTAGAATGGAGTGGATTGGAATGGAGGGGAGCAGAGTGGAGTTAACAGCAGTGGATTGGAATACAGCGGATGGAGTAGAGTGGAAGGGAGTGTAATTATATGGAATGGAATGGATTGGATTGGATTGGAGTGGAAGGGAGTGGAGTGGAGTTGAAAGTAGAGGAATCGAAAGAAGTGGAAAGGAGTGGAGTAGAGTGGATTAGAGTGGATTGGAATGGAATGGAGTGGAGTGGAATGGTGTGGAAACGAATGGAAGGGAGGGGAGTGGAATGGAACGAAATGGAATGGAATGTAGTGGAATGGAGAGGAGTGGAGTGGACTGGAGTGGAATTTAATCGAATGGAGTTTACTGAAGTGGAATGTATTTGAGAGGAGGGTAATGGACAGGAATTGAGTGGAGTGGAGTGGAGTGAAATACATCGGAATGGCATGGAATTGAATGGAATGGAGGGTAGTGGAATGCAGTGGAGTCTATTCGATTGGAGTGGTGAGGAATAGAACGGAGTGGCATGGAATGGAGCACAGTGGAAAGCAATGGAGTGGAGTGGATTGGAAAGGGGTGGAGTGGAGTGACGATGGGTGAAGTGGAATGGAATGGAGTGGAGTGCAGAGGAGTCTCATGGAATGGAATGGAACGCAATGGAAGCTGAGATTGTACCACTGCGCTCCAGGATGGGTGACAGAGTGTGATACTCTCGAAAGAAAGGAATGGAATGGAATGCAGTGGAATGGAATGGAATGCAATGGGGTGCATTGGAGTGGAGTGGAATGAAGTGAAGTGGATTGGAGTGGAATGGAGAGGAATGGAACGGAATGGAATGGAATGAAGTGGACTGGAGTGGGGTGGAGTTGAGTTCAATGGAATGGAGCGAAATGGAATCAGATGCAGTGAAATGGAGTAGGGAGGAGTGCAGTAGAGTGAAAAGGAGTGCAATGGAGTGGAATGGAAACGGAAGTAATGGAAAGTAGTGGAGTGGATGGAACGGATAGGAAAGGAGTGGAGCGGAGTGGAATGGAATGGAGCGGGAGGTGGGATGGGGCCACTGCACTCCAGGCTGGCTGACTGAGTGAGATATTCTCGAAATAAAGGAATGGAATGGAATGCCATAGAATGGAATGGAACGAAGTGGAGTGGAGTGGAATGGAGTGAGTTGGAGCAGAGTGGAATGAAGAATGCAATGGGATGGAAGGGAATTGAATGAAATGCAGTGGAGTGCAGTGGAGTGCATTGCAGTGGAATGGAGCAGAATGGAATGGAAAGGAGTGGAATGGGCAGGAGTGGAGTGCACTGGAGAGGAGAGGTTAGGAATGCAGTGGAATGGAATTGGATGTAATGGAACGTAGAGAAGTGGAGTGGAATGGAGTGGGCCAGAGTGGAATGGAATGGAATGCAATGGAAAGGAATGGAGTGGAATAGAATGGAATGGAATGGAATGGAAAGGAACGGAGTGGAATGAAATGTAGTGGAGTGCAGTGAAATGGAGTGGAATGGAATGGAGTGGAGTGGAGTGGAATGTGATAGAATGGAGAGGAGGGGAATGGAGCAGAATGGAATGGAGTGCAGCGGAATGGAGTGGAGTGGAATGGAATCAAATGGAGTGGAATGGAACCAAGTGGAATGGAATGGAGTGCAATAGACTAGAATTGAGTGTAGTGTAGTGGAATTTAGTGGAATGGACTGAAATGGAGTGGAATGGAATGGAATTGAGAGGAATGGAATGGAATGGAATGGAATGGAAAGGAATAGAATTGAATGGAACGGAATTAAAAGAATGCAATGGAATGCAATGGAATAGAATGCAATGGAATGTATAGTTGACATGTAATATGAGCTGAGATTGTGACACTGCACTCCAGCCAGGGTGACATAGTGATATCCTGTCGTAAGAAGTGAATGGAATGCAATGGAGTGAAATGGAATGGAAAGAAATGGAATGGAGTGGAGTGGAAGGGAATGGAGTGGAATGGAAGCGAATGCAGTGGAGTGGAGCGGGGTGGAGTGGAATGAAATGGAATGCAGTGGACTGTAATGGCATGGAGTGGAAAGAAGTAGAGTGGAATGGAGTGGAATGGAATGGACTGGCATAGAATGGAGTGTAATTGAATGCAATGGAGTGGATTGGAAAGGAATAGAAAGGAGTAGAGTGGAGTAGAGTGGTGTGGAGTGGAGTGGAATGGAGCTGAATGTACTTCAATGGAGTACAATGGAATGGAACGGAGTGGAATGGAATGGAATGATATGAGGTGGATTGGAGTGGAATGTAGTGGAGTGGAATGGAATTTAATAGAATGGAATGGAGTAGAGTGTAACGGAATGCAGTGGCGATAAGTGGAGTGGAATGGAATGCATTGGAGTAGAGTGGAGTGGAATGGAATGGAATGGAGTGGAGAGGAGGGGAGTGGAGTGGAATGGAATTGAGTGAAGTGGAGTGCAGTTGAATGGAATATCGTGGTGTGGAGTGGAGTGGAAGTGAATGGAGTGAATAGGAGTGGAATTAAATGAAATGGAATGCAGTGGAGAGAAACGCAGTTGATTGGAGTGGAGTGGAGTGGAAAGGAATGGAAAGGAGTGGGATGGAGTCTTATGGATTGGAGTGGAATGGAGTGGAATGGAATGAAGTGGAAAGGAGTGGAACGGAGTGAAATTGAATTTAGTGGACTGGAGTGGAATGGAGTTAAATGGAATGGAATGGAACGGAGTGGAATGGAATGGAATGGAGTGGAGCGGAATGGAAAAGAATGGAATGGAATGGAATAGAATGGAATGGAGTGGAGTGGAGAGGAGTGGAATGGATTGGAGTGAAGTGGAGTGGAATGGAATAGAGTGGAGCGGAGAGGAAAGGAATGGAATGGAGTGGAGTGGAATGGCATGGAATGGAGTGGAATGGAATGGATAGAAGTGGAGTGGAGTGGAGTGGATTGGAGTGTAGTGGAAGGGAATGGAGTGCAGTGTAATGGACTGGAATGGAACAGAGCAGAATGGAGTGGACTGGAGTGGAGTGGAATGGAATGGGATAGAATGGAATGGGAGCTGCTATTTTACCAGTGTGCTCTAGGCAGTGTAACTGAGTGTCATACTCTCAAAAGAAAGGAATGGAATGGAACGCAGTGGAATGGAATGGAACAGAGTGGACATTAGTGGAGTGGAATGTGGAGGAATGGAATGAAATGGAACGTAATGGCATGAATTGGAGTGGTGTGTGTTGGAATGGATTATAGTAGAATGGGGTGGAAAGGAATGGGATGGAGTGGAATGGAGTGCAGTGGAGTTGAACGGAGATGAATCGCCTAGAATTGAGTGGACAGTAGTGGAATGTAATGGAATGGAATGGAATCCATTGTAATAGAATATAATACAATGGAAAGTTGAGATGTAGTGTGAGCTGAGATTGTGCCACTGCACTCCAGACTGGGTGACACGTTATATCCTGTGGATAGAAAGGAATGGAATGCAATAGAGTGAAATGGAATGGAGTGGAATGGAATTGAATGGAATGGAGTGGAGTGGAGTGGAGTGGAGTCGAATGGGGACGAATGGAATGGGACGGAGTGGAATGGAACGGAGTGGAGTGGAGTATCGTGGAGTGAAATAGAATGGAATGCAATGGGTTGGAATGGAATGCAATGGACTGCTGAAAGGAAATGTGAGCTGTTATTGTTCCACTGCACTCCAGCCTTTGTGACGGAATGAAATCCTGTGGAAAAAAGGATTGGAATGGAATGGAATTGAATGGAATGGAATGGAATGGAATGGAATGGAATGGAATGGAATGGAATGGAGAGGAGTGTAGTGGTGTGGAGTGAAATGGAGTGGAGTGTCGTGGAGGAGAGTGGAATGGAGTGGAATGGAATGAAGAGGAAAGGAACGGAGTGGAGTGGAATGGAACGGAGTGGAGTGGAATGGAATCCAATGGAATGAAATGGAATTGAATCGAATGGAATGAAGAAATATGTGCAGTGATTTGGCCACTGCGCTGGATCCTGCGTGACAGAGGGAGATCCTGTCGATAAAACAGAGTGGAATGGAAGGGATTGGAATGGAATGGAATGGAACGTATTGGAGTGGAGTGGAGTGGAATTGAGTGGAGTGGAGTGCACTGGAATGGAATGGAATGCAATGGAATGTAATGGAATGATGAAATGATATGTGAGCTGAGATTGTGCCACTGCACTCCACGCTGGGTGACAGAGTGAGATACTCTTGAAAGAAAGAAATGGAATGGAAAGAATTTTTAATTGGGTGGATTCGAGTTGACTGAAGTAGAGTGCAGTGGAATGGAGAGGAATGGAATGGAATGGAATCGGATGTAAAGGAATGGAGTGATGTGGAGTGGAGTGGTGAGGAGTGTAGTGCTGTGGAATGGAGCAGAAAGTAATGGGATGGTGTGGAGTGGAGTGCAGTGCAGTGGAGTGGAGAGGAGTGCAATGGCGTGGAATGGAATCGGATGTAAAGGAACGTACTGGAGTGGAGTGGAGTGGAAAGGAGTGGAATGGAATGGAATTGAATGTAATGCAAAGCAAAGGAATGGAATGCGATGCAATGGAATTTAATGCAATAGAATGCAGTTCAATAGAGAGTTGACATGTAATGTGAGCTGAGATTGTGCCTAAGCTCTCCAGGCTGTTTGACACAGTGATATCGTGTCGAAAGAATGGAGTGGAATGCAGTGGTGTGAAATGGAATGGAATGTAGTGGACAGGAGGAGAATGGAGTGGAGTGAAGAGGAACAGAGTGGAATGGAATGGGATGCAGTGGAATGGAATGCAGTGGAGTGGAGTGAAATAGAAAGAAATGGAATGGGATGGAATGGAATGCAATGGAATGGAGAAGAGAAATGTGAGCTGAGATTGTGTGACTACACTCCAGCCTTAGTGACCGAGAGAGATTCTGTGGAAGGAAAGAACTGATTTCAAAGGAGTGGAATGGAAGGGAATGTAGTACAGTGGAGTAGAGTGGAATGGAGTGAAACAGAATAGAATGGAGTGGAATGCAATGGAATGGAATGGAATGGAGTGGAGTGGAATAGAGAGGAGTGCACTGCAATGGAGTGGAGTGGAGTGGAAGGGAGTGGAATGCAATGGAATGTAGTGGAGTGCAGTGGAGTGGAATGGAATGGAGTGGACAGGATTGGAAGGTGTAGAGTGGACTGGAATGGAATAGAATGGAACAGAATGCAGTGGAGTGGAGGGGAGTGGAGGTGAGTGGAGTGGCATGGAGTGGAATGGAATGGAATGGAGTGAAATGGAATCCAATGGATTGGAATGGAGTGGAGTGGAGTGGAGTGGAATGGAGAGGAGTCGAATGGAATGGAAGGGAATGCAACGGAACGCAGTGGTGTGGATTGGAAAGCAGTGAAATGGAGTACTATGGAATCTAAAGGAGTGGAGTGGAGTCTAGTGGAGTGGAATGGAATGGAACCAAATGGAATGGAATGGCACGGAATGGAGTGGAGTAGAGTGGAGTGGGAAGTAAGGGAGATGAGTGGAATGGAGAGGAATGGAATGGAGTGGAGTGGATTGGATTGGAATGAACTGGAATGGAGAGGGATGGAATGAAGTGGAACGGAATGGACTGCAATGGAATTGAATGGAGTGAAATGGAGAGGAGTGGAGTGGAGTGGAATGGAGTGGAAATGAATGGAATGGAGTGGAATGGAAGGGAATGGAGACAAGTGGATAGGAATTGAATGAAGCAGATTGGAGTGGAGTGGAGTGGAGTGGCATGGAATGGAATGAAGTGGAAGGGAATGCAATGGAGTGGAATGTAATGGAATAAAATGGAATGGAGTGGAATGGAGAGGAATGGAGTGGAGTGGAGTGGAATGGAGGGGAGTAAGAGGAAGAGAATGGAATGGAATCGAAAGGAGGGAAGTGCAATTGTGTGGAGGGGAGTGGAGATGAAAGGAGTGGAGTGATGTGGAGTCGAGAGGAAAGGAATGGAATGGCATGGAATGGAGTTAAGTGGAGTGGAATGGAGTGGAAGGTAATGGAGTGGAATGAAAAGGAGTGGATTGGAATGGAGTGGAATGGAAAGGAGTGGAATGGAGTGGAGTAGAATGGAGTGGGTTGCAGAGGAGTGGAATGGAGTAGAATGGAAGGGAATGGAATGGAATGTAGTGGAAAGGAATGGAATGGAGTGGATTGAAATTAAGTGGAAAGGATTGGAGTGCAGTGGAATGGAGGGGAGTGGAATAAAATGGAGTATAGTGCAGTGGAATGGAGTGGACTGGAGTGGAGATGAGTGGAGTGGACCGAAATGGAATGGAATGGAGTGGAGTGGAACGGTGTGGAGTGGGGTGGAAAGGAATGGAACAGAATGGAATGGAGAGGAATGGAGTGGCATGTAGTGGGGTGGAGTGAAGTGGAAAGGAATGGAATTGAATGGAATTGAATGGAGTGGATTGGAGTGCAATAGAATGGAGTGGAGTGGAGTGGAATGCAGTGGAGTAGATTTTAGTGGAATGGAGTGTAGTGGAATGGAATGGAATGGCATGGAATGGAATGGAACAGAAGCGGAGATAGTGCGACTGTGCTCCAGGCTATGTGACAGAGTGAGATAACATTGAAAGAAAGGAGTGGAATGGAATGGAATGGAGTGGACTGCATGGGAACAGAGGGGAGTCAAGTGGAGTGGCCTGGAATGGAGAGAACTGGAATGAGATGGAATGGAATGGATTGAAATGGAGCGGAGTGAGGTGGAGCGGAATACAGTGCAATGGAGATGAATGCAAGGGGATGGCGTGAAATGGAGTGGAGTGGAATGCCGTTAAGTGTAGAGGAGTGTAAAGCAGTGGAATGCAATTGGATGTAACGCAATGTAGTGGAGTGGACTGGAGTAGAATGGAAGGAAATGGAACGGAGCAGAGCCTAGCAGAGCTGAATGGAGTGGAACGGAAAGAAAAGGAACAGAACAGAACGGGAGCTGAGACTGTGCCACTGCACTCCATGCTGAGTGACAGAGTGAGATACTCTCGAAAGAAAGGAAAAGAATGCAATGGAGTACAACAGAACGGCATGGAATGGAATGGAATGGAATGGAATAGAATGGAGTAGAATGGAATGGAATGGAGTGGATTGGAGTGAAGTGGAATGGGATGGAATGGGATGGAATGGAATGGGATGGAATGGAATGGGATGGAATGGAATGGAATGAACCGGAGTTGATTGAGGTGGAGAGGATAGCAGTGGAATGGAGCGGAATGGAATGAGAAGGAGTGGAATTGAGAGGAGAGCATTGCAGCAAAGTGGAGGAGTGGAATGGAGTGGAATGGATTTGGATGTAATGGAATGTAGTGGAGTGGAGTAGAGTTGAGTGGAACGGAGGAGAATAGAATAGAATTGAAAGTAATGGAATGGAAAGCAGTGGAAGGGAATGGAATGCAAAGAATGGAGTGGAGTGGAAAGGAGTAGAATGGAATGGAGTGGAACGGAATGGAATGGAATAGAATGGAATGGATTGGAGTGGGAAAGATTGGAGTGCAGTGGAATGGAGTGGAATAGAACGGAGTGGAGTGGAGTGGAGGGAAGAGGAATGGAGTAGAATGGAATGGAATGGAAAGGAATGGAAAGGAATGGAGTGGATTGGAAAGGGAGTGGAGTGGAGTAGAATGGATTGGAATGCAATGGAATGGAGTGACGTGGAATAGTTTGGAAAGGAATGGCATGGAATGGAGTAGAGTGGAATGGAGGGGAATGGAATGCAATGGAATTGAGTGGAATGGAGTGGAGTGGAGTGGAGTGGAGAGGAATGGAATGGAGTGGAAAGGTGTGAAAGGAGTGGAATGGAGTGGAGTGGAATGCAATGGAGTAGATTGGAATGAAGTGGAAAGGAATGGAATGGAGAGAAGTAGAGTAGAATGGAGTGGATTGGAATGGAGGGGAGCAGAGTGGAGTTAACAGCAGTGGATTGGAATACAGCGGATGGAGTAGAGTGGAAGGGAGTGTAATTATATGGAATGGAATGGATTGGATTGGATTGGAGTGGAAGGGAGTGGAGTGGAGTTGAAAGTAGAGGAATCGAAAGAAGTGGAAAGGAGTGGAGTAGAGTGGATTAGAGTGGATTGGAATGGAATGGAGTGGAGTGGAATGGTGTGGAAACGAATGGAAGGGAGGGGAGTGGAATGGAACGAAATGGAATGGAATGTAGTGGAATGGAGAGGAGTGGAGTGGACTGGAGTGGAATTTAATCGAATGGAGTTTACTGAAGTGGAATGTATTTGAGAGGAGGGTAATGGACAGGAATTGAGTGGAGTGGAGTGGAGTGAAATACATCGGAATGGCATGGAATTGAATGGAATGGAGGGTAGTGGAATGCAGTGGAGTCTATTCGATTGGAGTGGTGAGGAATAGAACGGAGTGGCATGGAATGGAGCACAGTGGAATGCAATGGAGTGGAGTGGATTGGAAAGGGGTGGAGTGGAGTGACGATGGGTGAAGTGGAATGGAATGGAGTGGAGTGCAGAGGAGTCTCATGGAATGGAATGGAACGCAATGGAAGCTGAGATTGTACCACTGCGCTCCAGGATGGGTGACAGAGTGTGATACTCTCGAAAGAAAGGAATGGAATGGAATGCAGTGGAATGGAATGGAATGCAATGGGGTGCATTGGAGTGGAGTGGAATGAAGTGAAGTGGATTGGAGTGGAATGGAGAGGAATGGAACGGAATGGAATGGAATGAAGTGGACTGGAGTGGGGTGGAGTTGAGTTCAATGGAATGGAGCGAAATGGAATCAGATGCAGTGAAATGGAGTAGGGAGGAGTGCAGTAGAGTGAAAAGGAGTGCAATGGAGTGGAATGGAAACGGAAGTAATGGAAAGTAGTGGAGTGGATGGAACGGATAGGAAAGGAGTGGAGCGGAGTGGAATGGAATGGAGCGGGAGGTGGGATGGGGCCACTGCACTCCAGGCTGGCTGACTGAGTGAGATATTCTCGAAATAAAGGAATGGAATGGAATGCCATAGAATGGAATGGAACGAAGTGGAGTGGAGTGGAATGGAGTGAGTTGGAGCAGAGTGGAATGAAGAATGCAATGGGATGGAAGGGAATTGAATGAAATGCAGTGGAGTGCAGTGGAGTGCATTGCAGTGGAATGGAGCAGAATGGAATGGAAAGGAGTGGAATGGGCAGGAGTGGAGTGCACTGGAGAGGAGAGGTTAGGAATGCAGTGGAATGGAATTGGATGTAATGGAACGTAGAGAAGTGGAGTGGAATGGAGTGGGCCAGAGTGGAATGGAATGGAATGCAATGGAAAGGAATGGAGTGGAATAGAATGGAATGGAATGGAATGGAAAGGAACGGAGTGGAATGAAATGTAGTGGAGTGCAGTGAAATGGAGTGGAATGGAATGGAGTGGAGTGGAGTGGAATGTGATAGAATGGAGAGGAGGGGAATGGAGCAGAATGGAATGGAGTGCAGCGGAATGGAGTGGAGTGGAATGGAATCAAATGGAGTGGAATGGAACCAAGTGGAATGGAATGGAGTGCAATAGACTAGAATTGAGTGTAGTGTAGTGGAATTTAGTGGAATGGACTGAAATGGAGTGGAATGGAATGGAATTGAGAGGAATGGAATGGAATGGAATGGAATGGAAAGGAATAGAATTGAATGGAACGGAATTAAAAGAATGCAATGGAATGCAATGGAATAGAATGCAATGGAATGTATAGTTGACATGTAATATGAGCTGAGATTGTGACACTGCACTCCAGCCAGGGTGACATAGTGATATCCTGTCGTAAGAAGTGAATGGAATGCAATGGAGTGAAATGGAATGGAAAGAAATGGAATGGAGTGGAGTGGAAGGGAATGGAGTGGAATGGAAGCGAATGCAGTGGAGTGGAGCGGGGTGGAGTGGAATGAAATGGAATGCAGTGGACTGTAATGGCATGGAGTGGAAAGAAGTAGAGTGGAATGGAGTGGAATGGAATGGACTGGCATAGAATGGAGTGTAATTGAATGCAATGGAGTGGATTGGAAAGGAATAGAAAGAGTAGAGTGGAGTAGAGTGGTGTGGAGTGGAGTGGAATGGAGCTGAATGTACTTCAATGGAGTACAATGGAATGGAACGGAGTGGAATGGAATGGAATGATATGAGGTGGATTGGAGTGGAATGTAGTGGAGTGGAATGGAATTTAATAGAATGGAATGGAGTAGAGTGTAACGGAATGCAGTGGCGATAAGTGGAGTGGAATGGAATGCATTGGAGTAGAGTGGAGTGGAATGGAATGGAATGGAGTGGAGAGGAGGGGAGTGGAGTGGAATGGAATTGAGTGAAGTGGAGTGCAGTTGAATGGAATATCGTGGTGTGGAGTGGAGTGGAAGTGAATGGAGTGAATAGGAGTGGAATTAAATGAAATGGAATGCAGTGGAGAGAAACGCAGTTGATTGGAGTGGAGTGGAGTGGAAAGGAATGGAAAGGAGTGGGATGGAGTCTTATGGATTGGAGTGGAATGGAGTGGAATGGAATGAAGTGGAAAGGAGTGGAACGGAGTGAAATTGAATTTAGTGGACTGGAGTGGAATGGAGTTAAATGGAATGGAATGGAACGGAGTGGAATGGAATGGAATGGAGTGGAGCGGAATGGAAAAGAATGGAATGGAATGGAATAGAATGGAATGGAGTGGAGTGGAGAGGAGTGGAATGGATTGGAGTGAAGTGGAGTGGAATGGAATAGAGTGGAGCGGAGAGGAAAGGAATGGAATGGAGTGGAGTGGAATGGCATGGAATGGAGTGGAATGGAATGGATAGAAGTGGAGTGGAGTGGAGTGGATTGGAGTGTAGTGGAAGGGAATGGAGTGCAGTGTAATGGACTGGAATGGAACAGAGCAGAATGGAGTGGACTGGAGTGGAGTGGAATGGAATGGGATAGAATGGAATGGGAGCTGCTATTTTACCAGTGTGCTCTAGGCAGTGTAACTGAGTGTCATACTCTCAAAAGAAAGGAATGGAATGGAACGCAGTGGAATGGAATGGAACAGAGTGGACATTAGTGGAGTGGAATGTGGAGGAATGGAATGAAATGGAACGTAATGGCATGAATTGGAGTGGTGTGTGTTGGAATGGATTATAGTAGAATGGGGTGGAAAGGAATGGGATGGAGTGGAATGGAGTGCAGTGGAGTTGAACGGAGATGAATCGCCTAGAATTGAGTGGACAGTAGTGGAATGTAATGGAATGGAATTGAATCCATTGTAATAGAATATAATACAATGGAAAGTTGAGATGTAGTGTGAGCTGAGATTGTGCCACTGCACTCCAGACTGGGTGACACGTTATATCCTGTGGATAGAAAGGAATGGAATGCAATAGAGTGAAATGGAATGGAGTGGAATGGAATTGAATGGAATGGAGTGGAGTGGAGTGGAGTGGAGTCGAATGGAGACGAATGGAATGGGACGGAGTGGAATGGAACGGAGTGGAGTGGAGTATCGTGGAGTGAAATAGAATGGAATGCAATGGGTTGGAATGGAATGCAATGGACTGCTGAAAGGAAATGTGAGCTGTTATTGTTCCACTGCACTCCAGCCTTTGTGACGGAATGAAATCCTGTGGAAAAAAGGATTGGAATGGAATGGAATTGAATGGAATGGAATGGAATGGAATGGAATGGAATGGAATGGAATGGAATGGAGAGGAGTGTAGTGGTGTGGAGTGAAATGGAGTGGAGTGTCGTGGAGGAGAGTGGAATGGAGTGGAATGGAATGAAGAGGAAAGGAACGGAGTGGAGTGGAATGGAACGGAGTGGAGTGGAATGGAATCCAATGGAATGAAATGGAATTGAATCGAATGGAATGAAGAAATATGTGCAGTGATTTGGCCACTGCGCTGGATCCTGCGTGACAGAGGGAGATCCTGTCGATAAAACAGAGTGGAATGGAAGGGATTGGAATGGAATGGAATGGAACGTATTGGAGTGGAGTGGAGTGGAATTGAGTGGAGTGGAGTGCACTGGAATGGAATGGAATGCAATGGAATGTAATGGAATGATGAAATGATATGTGAGCTGAGATTGTGCCACTGCACTCCACGCTGGGTGACAGAGTGAGATACTCTTGAAAGAAAGAAATGGAATGGAAAGAATTTTTAATTGGGTGGATTCGAGTGGACTGAAGTAGAGTGCAGTGGAATGGAGAGGAATGGAATGGAATGGAATCGGATGTAAAGGAATGGAGTGATGTGGAGTGGAGTGGTGAGGAGTGTAGTGCTGTGGAATGGAGCAGAAAGTAATGGGATGGTGTGGAGTGGAGTGCAGTGCAGTGGAGTGGAGAGGAGTGCAATGGCGTGGAATGGAATCGGATGTAAAGGAACGTACTGGAGTGGAGTGGAGTGAAAAGGAGTGGAATGGAATGGAATTGAATGTAATGCAAAGCAAAGGAATGGAATGCGATGCAATGGAATTTAATGCAATAGAATGCAGTTCAATAGAGAGTTGACATGTAATGTGAGCTGAGATTGTGCCTAAGCTCTCCAGGCTGTTTGACACAGTGATATCGTGTCGAAAGAATGGAGTGGAATGCAGTGGTGTGAAATGGAATGGAATGTAGTGGACAGGAGGAGAATGGAGTGGAGTGAAGAGGAACAGAGTGGAATGGAATGGGATGCAGTGGAATGGAATGCAGTGGAGTGGAGTGAAATAGAAAGAAATGGAATGGGATGGAATGGAATGCAATGGAATGGAGAAGAGAAATGTGAGCTGAGATTGTGTGACTACACTCCAGCCTTAGTGACCGAGAGAGATTCTGTGGAAGGAAAGAACTGATTTCAAAGGAGTGGAATGGAAGGGAATGTAGTACAGTGGAGTAGAGTGGAATGGAGTGAAACAGAATAGAATGGAGTGGAATGCAATGGAATGGAATGGAATGGAGTGGAGTGGAATAGAGAGGAGTGCACTGCAATGGAGTGGAGTGGAGTGGAAGGGAGTGGAATGCAATGGAATGTAGTGGAGTGCAGTGGAGTGGAATGGAATGGAGTGGACAGGATTGGAAGGTGTAGAGTGGACTGGAATGGAATAGAATGGAACAGAATGCAGTGGAGTGGAGGGGAGTGGAGGTGAGTGGAGTGGCATGGAGTGGAATGGAATGGAATGGAGTGAAATGGAATCCAATGGATTGGAATGGAGTGGAGTGGAGTGGAGTGGAATGGAGAGGAGTCGAATGGAATGGAAGGGAATGCAACGGAACGCAGTGGTGTGGATTGGAAAGCAGTGAAATGGAGTACTATGGAATCTAAAGGAGTGGAGTGGAGTCTAGTGGAGTGGAATGGAATGGAACCAAATGGAATGGAATGGCACGGAATGGAGTGGAGTAGAGTGGAGTGGGAAGTAAGGGAGATGAGTGGAATGGAGAGGAATGGAATGGAGTGGAGTGGATTGGATTGGAATGAACTGGAATGGAGAGGGATGGAATGAAGTGGAACGGAATGGACTGCAATGGAATTGAATGGAGTGAAATGGAGAGGAGTGGAGTGGAGTGGAATGGAGTGGAAATGAATGGAATGGAGTGGAATGGAAGGGAATGGAGACAAGTGGATAGGAATTGAATGAAGCAGATTGGAGTGGAGTGGAGTGGAGTGGCATGGAATGGAATGAAGTGGAAGGGAATGCAATGGAGTGGAATGTAATGGAATAAAATGGAATGGAGTGGAATGGAGAGGAATGGAGTGGAGTGGAGTGGAATGGAGGGGAGTAAGAGGAAGAGAATGGAATGGAATCGAAAGGAGGGATGTGCAATTGTGTGGAGGGGAGTGGAGATGAAAGGAGTGGAGTGATGTGGAGTCGAGAGGAAAGGAATGGAATGGCATGGAATGGAGTTAAGTGGAGTGGAATGGAGTGGAAGGTAATGGAGTGGAATGAAAAGGAGTGGATTGGAATGGAGTGGAATGGAATGGAGTGGAATGGAGTGGAGTAGAATGGAGTGGGTTGCAGAGGAGTGGAATGGAGTGGAATGGAAGGGAATGGAATGGAATGTAGTGGAAAGGAATGGAATGGAGTGGATTGAAATTAAATGGAAAGGATTGGAGTGCAGTGGAATGGAGGGGAGTGGAATAAAATGGAGTATAGTGCAGTGGAATGGAGTGGACTGGAGTGGAGATGAGTGGAGTGGACCGAAATGGAATGGAATGGAGTGGAGTGGAACGGTGTGGAGTGGGGTGGAAAGGAATGGAACAGAATGGAATGGAGAGGAATGGAGTGGCATGTAGTGGAGTGGAGTGAAGTGGAAAGGAATGGAATTGAATGGAATTGAATGGAGTGGATTGGAGTGCAATAGAATGGAGTGGAGTGGAGTGGAATGCAGTGGAGTAGATTTTAGTGGAATGGAGTGTAGTGGAATGGAATGGAATGGCATGGAATGGAATGGAACAGAAGCGGAGATAGTGCGACTGTGCTCCAGGCTATGTGACAGAGTGAGATAACATTGAAAGAAAGGAATGGAATGGAATGGAATGGAGTGGACTGCATGGGAACAGAGTGGAGTGAAGTGGAGTGGCCTGGAATGGAGAGAACTGGAATGAGATGGAATGGAATGGATTGAAATGGAGCGGAGTGAGGTGGAGCGGAATACAGTGCAATGGAGATGAATGCAAGGGGATGGCGTGAAATGGAGTGGAGTGGAATGCCGTTAAGTGTAGAGGAGTGTAAAGCAGTGGAATGCAATTGGATGTAACGCAATGTAGTGGAGTGGACTGGAGTAGAATGGAAGGAAATGGAACGGAGCAGAGCCTAGCAGAGCTGAATGGAGTGGAACGGAAAGAAAAGGAACAGAACAGAACGGGAGCTGAGACTGTGCCACTGCACTCCATGCTGAGTGACAGAGTGAGATACTCTCGAAAGAAAGGAAAAGAATGCAATGGAGTACAACAGAACGGCATGGAATGGAATGGAATGGAATGGAATAGAATGGAGTAGAATGGAATGGAATGGAGTGGATTGGAGTGAAGTGGAGTGGAGTGGAATGGAATGGAGAGAAATGGAATGGGATGGAATGGAATGGAATGAACCGGAGTTGATTGAGGTGGAGAGGATAGCAGTGGAATGGAGCGGAATGGAATGAGAAGGAGTGGAATTGAGAGGAGAGCATTGCAGCAAAGTGGAGGAGTGGAATGGAGTGGAATGGATTTGGATGTAATGGAATGTAGTGGAGTGGAGTAGAGTTGAGTGGAACGGAGGAGAATAGAATAGAATTGAAAGTAATGGAATGGAAAGCAGTGGAAGGGAATGGAATGCAAAGAATGGAGTGGAGTGGAAAGGAGTAGAATGGAATGGAGTGGAACGGAATGGAATGGAATAGAATGGAATGGATTGGAGTGGGAAAGATTGGAGTGCAGTGGAATGGAGTGGAATAGAACGGAGTGGAGTGGAGTGGAGGGAAGAGGAATGGAGTAGAATGGAATGGAATGGAAAGGAATGGAAAGGAATGGAGTGGATTGGAAAGGGAGTGGAGTGGAGTAGAATGGATTGGAATGCAATGGAATGGAGTGACGTGGAATAGTTTGGAAAGGAATGGCATGGAATGGAGTAGAGTGGAATGGAGGGGAATGGAATGCAATGGAATTGAGTGGAATGGAGTGGAGTGGAGTGGAGTGGAGAGGAATGGAATGGAGTGGAAAGGTGTGAAAGGAGTGGAATGGAGTGGAGTGGAATGCAATGGAGTAGATTGGAATGAAGTGGAAAGGAATGGAATGGAGAGAAGTAGAGTAGAATGGAGTGGATTGGAATGGAGGGGAGCAGAGTGGAGTTAACAGCAGTGGATTGGAATACAGCGGATGGAGTAGAGTGGAAGGGAGTGTAATTATATGGAATGGAATGGATTGGATTGGATTGGAGTGGAAGGGAGTGGAGTGGAGTTGAAAGTAGAGGAATCGAAAGAAGTGGAAAGGAGTGGAGTAGAGTGGATTAGAGTGGATTGGAATGGAATGGAGTGGAGTGGAATGGTGTGGAAACGAATGGAAGGGAGGGGAGTGGAATGGAACGAAATGGAATGGAATGTAGTGGAATGGAGAGGAGTGGAGTGGACTGGAGTGGAATTTAATCGAATGGAGTTTACTGAAGTGGAATGTATTTGAGAGGAGGGTAATGGACAGGAATTGAGTGGAGTGGAGTGGAGTGAAATACATCGGAATGGCATGGAATTGAATGGAATGGAGGGTAGTGGAATGCAGTGGAGTCTATTCGATTGGAGTGGTGAGGAATAGAACGGAGTGGCATGGAATGGAGCACAGTGGAATGCAATGGAGTGGAGTGGATTGGAAAGGGGTGGAGTGGAGTGACGATGGGTGAAGTGGAATGGAATGGAGTGGAGTGCAGAGGAGTCTCATGGAATGGAATGGAACGCAATGGAAGCTGAGATTGTACCACTGCGCTCCAGGATGGGTGACAGAGTGTGATACTCTCGAAAGAAAGGAATGGAATGGAATGCAGTGGAATGGAATGGAATGCAATGGGGTGCATTGGAGTGGAGTGGAATGAAGTGAAGTGGATTGGAGTGGAATGGAGAGGAATGGAACGGAATGGAATGGAATGAAGTGGACTGGAGTGGGGTGGAGTTGAGTTCAATGGAATGGAGCGAAATGGAATCAGATGCAGTGAAATGGAGTAGGGAGGAGTGCAGTAGAGTGAAAAGGAGTGCAATGGAGTGGAATGGAATGGGAAGTAATGGAAAGTAGTGGAGTGGATGGAACGGATAGGAAAGGAGTGGAGCGGAGTGGAATGGAATGGAGCGGGAGGTGGGATGGGGCCACTGCACTCCAGGCTGGCTGACTGAGTGAGATATTCTCGAAATAAAGGAATGGAATGGAATGCCATAGAATGGAATGGAACGAAGTGGAGTGGAGTGGAATGGAGTGAGTTGGAGCAGAGTGGAATGAAGAATGCAATGGGATGGAAGGGAATTGAATGAAATGCAGTGGAGTGCAGGGGAGTGCATTGCAGTGGAATGGAGCAGAATGGAATGGAAAGGAGTGGAATGGGCAGGAGTGGAGTGCACTGGAGAGGAGAGGTTAGGAATGCAGTGGAATGGAATTGGATGTAATGGAACGTAGAGAAGTGGAGTGGAATGGAGTGGGCCAGAGTGGAATGGAATGGAATGCAATGGAAAGGAATGGAGTGGAATAGAATGGAATGGAATGGAATGGAAAGGAACGGAGTGGAATGAAATGTAGTGGAGTGCAGTGAAATGGAGTGGAATGGAATGGAGTGGAGTGGAGTGGAATGTGATAGAATGGAGAGGAGGGGAATGGAGCAGAATGGAATGGAGTGCAGCGGAATGGAGTGGAGTGGAATGGAATCAAATGGAGTGGAATGGAACCAAGTGGAATGGAATGGAGTGCAATAGACTAGAATTGAGTGTAGTGTAGTGGAATTTAGTGGAATGGACTGAAATGGAGTGGAATGGAATGGAATTGAGAGGAATGGAATGGAATGGAATGGAATGGAAAGGAATAGAATTGAATGGAACGGAATTAAAAGAATGCAATGGAATGCAATGGAATAGAATGCAATGGAATGTATAGTTGACATGTAATATGAGCTGAGATTGTGACACTGCACTCCAGCCAGGGTGACATAGTGATATCCTGTCGTAAGAAGTGAATGGAATGCAATGGAGTGAAATGGAATGGAAAGAAATGGAATGGAGTGGAGTGGAAGGGAATGGAGTGGAATGGAAGCGAATGCAGTGGAGTGGAGCGGGGTGGAGTGGAATGAAATGGAATGCAGTGGACTGTAATGGCATGGAGTGGAAAGAAGTAGAGTGGAATGGAGTGGAATGGAATGGACTGGCATAGAATGGAGTGTAATTGAATGCAATGGAGTGGATTGGAAAGGAATAGAAAGAGTAGAGTGGAGTAGAGTGGTGTGGAGTGGAGTGGAATGGAGCTGAATGTACTTCAATGGAGTACAATGGAATGGAACGGAGTGGAATGGAATGGAATGATATGAGGTGGATTGGAGTGGAATGTAGTGGAGTGGAATGGAATTTAATAGAATGGAATGGAGTAGAGTGTAACGGAATGCAGTGGCGATAAGTGGAGTGGAATGGAATGCATTGGAGTAGAGTGGAGTGGAATGGAATGGAATGGAGTGGAGAGGAGGGGAGTGGAGTGGAATGGAATTGAGTGAAGTGGAGTGCAGTTGAATGGAATATCGTGGTGTGGAGTGGAGTGGAAGTGAATGGAGTGAATAGGAGTGGAATTAAATGAAATGGAATGCAGTGGAGAGAAACGCAGTTGATTGGAGTGGAGTGGAGTGGAAAGGAATGGAAAGGAGTGGGATGGAGTCTTATGGATTGGAGTGGAATGGAGTGGAATGGAATGAAGTGGAAAGGAGTGGAACGGAGTGAAATTGAATTTAGTGGACTGGAGTGGAATGGAGTTAAATGGAATGGAATGGAATGGAGTGGAATGGAATGGAATGGAGTGGAGCGGAATGGAAAAGAATGGAATGGAATGGAATAGAATGGAATGGAGTGGAGTGGAGAGGAGTGGAATGGATTGGAGTGAAGTGGAGTGGAATGGAATAGAGTGGAGCGGAGAGGAAAGGAATGGAATGGAGTGGAGTGGAATGGCATGGAATGGAGTGGAATGGAATGGATAGAAGTGGAGTGGAGTGGAGTGGATTGGAGTGTAGTGGAAGGGAATGGAGTGCAGTGTAATGGACTGGAATGGAACAGAGCAGAATGGAGTGGACTGGAGTGGAGTGGAATGGAATGGGATAGAATGGAATGGGAGCTGCTATTTTACCAGTGTGCTCTAGGCAGTGTAACTGAGTGTCATACTCTCAAAAGAAAGGAATGGAATGGAACGCAGTGGAATGGAATGGAACAGAGTGGACATTAGTGGAGTGGAATGTGGAGGAATGGAATGAAATGGAACGTAATGGCATGAATTGGAGTGGTGTGTGTTGGAATGGATTATAGTAGAATGGGGTGGAAAGGAATGGGATGGAGTGGAATGGAGTGCAGTGGAGTTGAACGGAGATGAATGGCCTAGAATTGAGTGGACAGTAGTGGAATGTAATGGAATGGAATGGAATCCATTGTAATAGAATATAATACAATGGAAAGTTGAGATGTAGTGTGAGCTGAGATTGTGCCACTGCACTCCAGACTGGGTGACACGTTATATCCTGTGGATAGAAAGGAATGGAATGCAATAGAGTGAAATGGAATGGAGTGGAATGGAATTGAATGGAATGGAGTGGAGTGGAGTGGAGTGGAGTCGAATGGAGACGAATGGAATGGGACGGAGTGGAATGGAACGGAGTGGAGTGGAGTATCGTGGAGTGAAATAGAATGGAATGCAATGGGTTGGAATGGAATGCAATGGACTGCTGAAAGGAAATGTGAGCTGTTATTGTTCCACTGCACTCCAGCCTTTGTGACGGAATGAAATCCTGTGGAAAAAAGGATTGGAATGGAATGGAATTGAATGGAATGGAATGGAATGGAATGGAATGGAATGGAATGGAATGGAATGGAGAGGAGTGTAGTGGTGTGGAGTGAAATGGAGTGGAGTGTCGTGGAGGAGAGCGGAATGGAGTGGAATGGAATGAAGAGGAAAGGAACGGAGTGGAGTGGAATGGAACGGAGTGGAGTGGAATGGAACGGAGTGGAGTGGAATGGAATCCAATGGAATGAAATGGAATTGAATCGAATGGAATGAAGAAATATGTGCAGTGATTTGGCCACTGCGCTGGATCCTGCGTGACAGAGGGAGATCCTGTCGATAAAACAGAGTGGAATGGAAGGGATTGGAATGGAATGGAATGGAACGTATTGGAGTGGAGTGGAGTGGAATTGAGTGGAGTGGAGTGCACTGGAATGGAATGGAATGCAATGGAATGTAATGGAATGATGAAATGATATGTGAGCTGAGATTGTGCCACTGCACTCCACGCTGGGTGACAGAGTGAGATACTCTTGAAAGAAAGAAATGGAATGGAAAGAATTTTTAATTGGGTGGATTCAAGTGGACTGAAGTAGAGTGCAGTGGAATGGAGAGGAATGGAATGGAATGGAATCGGATGTAAAGGAATGGAGTGATGTGGAGTGGAGTGGTGAGGAGTGTAGTGCTGTGGAATGGAGCAGAAAGTAATGGGATGGTGTGGAGTGGAGTGCAGTGCAGTGGAGTGGAGAGGAGTGCAATGGCGTGGAATGGAATCGGATGTAAAGGAACGTACTGGAGTGGAGTGGAGTGGAAAGGAGTGGAATGGAATGGAATTGAATGTAATGCAAAGCAAAGGAATGGAATGCGATGCAATGGAATTTAATGCAATAGAATGCAGTTCAATAGAGAGTTGACATGTAATGTGAGCTGAGATTGTGCCTAAGCTCTCCAGGCTGTTTGACACAGTGATATCGTGTCGAAAGAATGGAGTGGAATGCAGTGGTGTGAAATGGAATGGAATGTAGTGGACAGGAGGAGAATGGAGTGGAGTGAAGAGGAACAGAGTGGAATGGAATGGGATGCAGTGGAATGGAATGCAGTGGAGTGGAGTGAAATAGAAAGAAATGGAATGGGATGGAATGGAATGCAATGGAATGGAGAAGAGAAATGTGAGCTGAGATTGTGTGACTACACTCCAGCCTTAGTGACCGAGAGAGATTCTGTGGAAGGAAAGAACTGATTTCAAAGGAGTGGAATGGAAGGGAATGTAGTACAGTGGAGTAGAGTGGAATGGAGTGAAACAGAATAGAATGGAGTGGAATGCAATGGAATGGAATGGAATGGAGTGGAGTGGAATAGAGAGGAGTGCACTGCAATGGAGTGGAGTGGAGTGGAAGGGAGTGGAATGCAATGGAATCTAGTGGAGTGCAGTGGAGTGGAATGGAATGGAGTGGACAGGATTGGAAGGTGTAGAGTGGACTGGAATGGAATAGAATGGAACAGAATGCAGTGGAGTGGAGGGGAGTGGAGGTGAGTGGAGTGGCATGGAGTGGAATGGAATGGAATGGAGTGAAATGGAGTCCAATGGATTGGAATGGAGTGGAGTGGAGTGGAGTGGAATGGAGAGGAGTCGAATGGAATGGAAGGGAATGCAACGGAACGCAGTGGTGTGGATTGGAAAGCAGTGAAATGGAGTACTATGGAATCTAAAGGAGTGGAGTGGAGTCTAGTGGAGTGGAATGGAATGGAACCAAATGGAATGGAATGGCACGGTATGGAGTGGAGTAGAGTGGAGTGGGAAGTAAGGGAGATGAGTGGAATGGAGAGGAATGGAATGGAGTGGAGTGGATTGGATTGGAATGAACTGGAATGGAGAGGGATGGAATGAAGTGGAACGGAATGGACTGCAATGGAATTGAATGGAGTGAAATGGAGAGGAGTGGAGTGGAGTGGAATGGAGTGGAAATGAATGGAATGGAGTGGAATGGAAGGGAATGGAGACAAGTGGATAGGAATTGAATGAAGCAGATTGGAGTGGAGTGGAGTGGAGTGGCATGGAATGGAATGAAGTGGAAGGGAATGCAATGGAGTGGAATGTAATGGAATAAAATGGAATGGAGTGGAATGGAGAGGAATGGAGTGGAGTGGAGTGGAATGGAGGGGAGTAAGAGGAAGAGAATGGAATGGAATCGAAAGGAGGGATGTGCAATTGTGTGGAGGGGAGTGGAGATGAAAGGAGTGGAGTGATGTGGAGTCGAGAGGAAAGGAATGGAATGGCATGGAATGGAGTTAAGTGGAGTGGAATGGAGTGGAAGGTAATGGAGTGGAATGAAAAGGAGTGGATTGGAATGGAGTGGAATGGAATGGAGTGGAATGGAGTGGAGTAGAATGGAGTGGGTTGCAGAGGAGTGGAATGGAGTGGAATGGAAGGGAATGGAATGGAATGTAGTGGAAAGGAATGGAATGGAGTGGATTGAAATTAAATGGAAAGGATTGGAGTGCAGTGGAATGGAGGGGAGTGGAATAAAATGGAGTATAGTGCAGTGGAATGGAGTGGACTGGAGTGGAGATGAGTGGAGTGGACCGAAATGGAATGGAATGGAGTGGAGTGGAACGGTGTGGAGTGGGGTGGAAAGGAATGGAACAGAATGGAATGGAGAGGAATGGAGTGGCATGTAGTGGAGTGGAGTGAAGTGGAAAGGAATGGAATTGAATGGAATTGAATGGAGTGGATTGGAGTGCAATAGAATGGAGTGGAGTGGAGTGGAATGCAGTGGAGTAGATTTTAGTGGAATGGAGTGTAGTGGAATGGAATGGAATGGCATGGAATGGAATGGAACAGAAGCGGAGATAGTGCGACTGTGCTCCAGGCTATGTGACAGAGTGAGATAACATTGAAAGAAAGGAATGGAATGGAATGGAATGGAGTGGAGTGGACTGCATGGGAACAGAGTGGAGTGAAGTGGAGTGGCCTGGAATGGAGAGAACTGGAATGAGATGGAATGGAATGGATTGAAATGGAGCGGAGTGAGGTGGAGCGGAATACAGTGCAATGGAGATGAATGCAAGGGGATGGCGTGAAATGGAGTGGAGTGGAATGCCGTTAAGTGTAGAGGAGTGTAAAGCAGTGGAATGCAATTGGATGTAACGCAATGTAGTGGAGTGGACTGGAGTAGAATGGAAGGAAATGGAACGGAGCAGAGCCTAGCAGAGCTGAATGGAGTGGAACGGAAAGAAAAGGAACAGAACAGAACGGGAGCTGAGACTGTGCCACTGCACTCCATGCTGAGTGACAGAGTGAGATACTCTCGAAAGAAAGGAAAAGAATGCAATGGAGTACAACAGAACGGCATGGAATGGAATGGAATGGAATGGAATAGAATGGAGTAGAATGGAATGGAATGGAGTGGATTGGAGTGAAGTGGAGTGGAGTGGAATGGAATGGAGAGAAATGGAATGGGATGGAATGGAATGGAATGAACCGGAGTTGATTGAGGTGGAGAGGATAGCAGTGGAATGGAGCGGAATGGAATGAGAAGGAGTGGAATTGAGAGGAGAGCATTGCAGCAAAGTGGAGGAGTGGAATGGAGTGGAATGGATTTGGATGTAATGGAATGTAGTGGAGTGGAGTAGAGTTGAGTGGAACGGAGGAGAATAGAATAGAATTGAAAGTAATGGAATGGAAAGCAGTGGAAGGGAATGGAATGCAAAGAATGGAGTGGAGTGGAAAGGAGTAGAATGGAATGGAGTGGAACGGAATGGAATGGAATAGAATGGAATGGATTGGAGTGGGAAAGATTGGAGTGCAGTGGAATGGAGTGGAATAGAACGGAGTGGAGTGGAGTGGAGGGAAGAGGAATGGAGTAGAATGGAATGGAATGGAAAGGAATGGAGTGGATTGGAAAGGGAGTGGAGTGGAGTAGAATGGATTGGAATGCAATGGAATGGAGTGACGTGGAATAGTTTGGAAAGGAATGGCATGGAATGGAGTAGAGTGGAATGGAGGGGAATGGAATGCAATGGAATTGAGTGGAATGGAGTGGAGTGGAGTGGAGTGGAGAGGAATGGAATGGAGTGGAAAGGTGTGAAAGGAGTGGAATGGAGTGGAGTGGAATGCAATGGAGTAGATTGGAATGAAGTGGAAAGGAATGGAATGGAGAGAAGTAGAGTAGAATGGAGTGGATTGGAATGGAGGGGAGCAGAGTGGAGTTAACAGCAGTGGATTGGAATACAGCGGATGGAGTAGAGTGGAAGGGAGTGTAATTATATGGAATGGAATGGATTGGATTGGATTGGAGTGGAAGGGAGTGGAGTGGAGTTGAAAGTAGAGGAATCGAAAGAAGTGGAAAGGAGTGGAGTAGAGTGGATTAGAGTGGATTGGAATGGAATGGAGTGGAGTGGAATGGTGTGGAAACGAATGGAAGGGAGGGGAGTGGAATGGAACGAAATGGAATGGAATGTAGTGGAATGGAGAGGAGTGGAGTGGACTGGAGTGGAATTTAATCGAATGGAGTTTACTGAAGTGGAATGTATTTGAGAGGAGGGTAATGGACAGGAATTGAGTGGAGTGGAGTGGAGTGAAATACATCGGAGTGGCATGGAATTGAATGGAATGGAGGGTAGTGGAATGCAGTGGAGTCTATTCGATTGGAGTGGTGAGGAATAGAACGGAGTGGCATGGAATGGAGCACAGTGGAATGCAATGGAGTGGAGTGGATTGGAAAGGGGTGGAGTGGAGTGACGATGGGTGAAGTGGAATGGAATGGAGTGGAGTGCAGAGGAGTCTCATGGAATGGAATGGAACGCAATGGAAGCTGAGATTGTACCACTGCGCTCCAGGATGGGTGACAGAGTGTGATACTCTCGAAAGAAAGGAATGGAATGGAATGCAGTGGAATGGAATGGAATGCAATGGGGTGCATTGGAGTGGAGTGGAATGAAGTGAAGTGGATTGGAGTGGAATGGAGAGGAATGGAACGGAATGGAATGGAATGAAGTGGACTGGAGTGGGGTGGAGTTGAGTTCAATGGAATGGAGCGAAATGGAATCAGATGCAGTGAAATGGAGTAGGGAGGAGTGCAGTAGAGTGAAAAGGAGTGCAATGGAGTGGAATGGAAACGGAAGTAATGGAAAGTAGTGGAGTGGATGGAACGGATAGGAAAGGAGTGGAGCGGAGTGGAATGGAATGGAGCGGGAGGTGGGATGGGGCCACTGCACTCCAGGCTGGCTGACTGAGTGAGATATTCTCGAAATAAAGGAATGGAATGGAATGCCATAGAATGGAATGGAACGAAGTGGAGTGGAGTGGAATGGAGTGAGTTGGAGCAGAGTGGAATGAAGAATGCAATGGGATGGAAGGGAATTGAATGAAATGCAGTGGAGTGCAGTGGAGTGCATTGCAGTGGAATGGAGCAGAATGGAATGGAAAGGAGTGGAATGGGCAGGAGTGGAGTGCACTGGAGAGGAGAGGTTAGGAATGCAGTGGAATGGAATTGGATGTAATGGAACGTAGAGAAGTGGAGTGGAATGGAGTGGGCCAGAGTGGAATGGAATGGAATGCAATGGAAAGGAATGGAGTGGAATAGAATGGAATGGAATGGAATGGAAAGGAACGGAGTGGAATGAAATGTAGTGGAGTGCAGTGAAATGGAGTGGAATGGAATGGAGTGGAGTGGAGTGGAATGTGATAGAATGGAGAGGAGGGGAATGGAGCAGAATGGAATGGAGTGCAGCGGAATGGAGTGGAGTGGAATGGAATCAAATGGAGTGGAATGGAACCAAGTGGAATGGAATGGAGTGCAATAGACTAGAATTGAGTGTAGTGTAGTGGAATTTAGTGGAATGGACTGAAATGGAGTGGAATGGAATGGAATTGAGAGGAATGGAATGGAATGGAATGGAATGGAAAGGAATAGAATTGAATGGAACGGAATTAAAAGAATGCAATGGAATGCAATGGAATAGAATGCAATGGAATGTATAGTTGACATGTAATATGAGCTGAGATTGTGACACTGCACTCCAGCCAGGGTGACATAGTGATATCCTGTCGTAAGAAGTGAATGGAATGCAATGGAGTGAAATGGAATGGAAAGAAATGGAATGGAGTGGAGTGGAAGGGAATGGAGTGGAATGGAAGCGAATGCAGTGGAGTGGAGCGGGGTGGAGTGGAATGAAATGGAATGCAGTGGACTGTAATGGCATGGAGTGGAAAGAAGTAGAGTGGAATGGAGTGGAATGGAATGGACTGGCATAGAATGGAGTGTAATTGAATGCAATGGAGTGGATTGGAAAGGAATAGAAAGGAGTAGAGTGGAGTAGAGTGGTGTGGAGTGGAGTGGAATGGAGCTGAATGTACTTCAATGGAGTACAATGGAATGGAACGGAGTGGAATGGAATGGAATGATATGAGGTGGATTGGAGTGGAATGTAGTGGAGTGGAATGGAATTTAATAGAATGGAATGGAGTAGAGTGTAACGGAATGCAGTGGCGATAAGTGGAGTGGAATGGAATGCATTGGAGTAGAGTGGAGTGGAATGGAATGGAATGGAGTGGAGAGGAGGGGAGTGGAGTGGAATGGAATTGAGTGAAGTGGAGTGCAGTTGAATGGAATATCGTGGTGTGGAGTGTAGTGGAAGTGAATGGAGTGAATAGGAGTGGAATTAAATGAAATGGAATGCAGTGGAGAGAAACGCAGTTGATTGGAGTGGAGTGGAGTGGAAAGGAATGGAAAGGAGTGGGATGGAGTCTTATGGATTGGAGTGGAATGGAGTGGAATGGAATGAAGTGGAAAGGAGTGGAACGGAGTGAAATTGAATTTAGTGGACTGGAGTGGAATGGAGTTAAATGGAATGGAATGGAATGGAGTGGAATGGAATGGAATGGAGTGGAGCGGAATGGAAAAGAATGGAATGGAATGGAATAGAATGGAATGGAGTGGAGTGGAGAGGAGTGGAATGGATTGGAGTGAAGTGGAGTGGAATGGAATAGAGTGGAGCGGAGAGGAAAGGAATGGAATGGAGTGGAGTGGAATGGCATGGAATGGAGTGGAATGGAATGGATAGAAGTGGAGTGGAGTGGAGTGGATTGGAGTGTAGTGGAAGGGAATGGAGTGCAGTGTAATGGACTGGAATGGAGCAGAGCAGAATGGAGTGGACTGGAGTGGAGTGGAATGGAATGGGATAGAATGGAATGGGAGCTGCTATTTTACCAGTGTGCTCTAGGCAGTGTAACTGAGTGTCATACTCTCAAAAGAAAGGAATGGAATGGAACGCAGTGGAATGGAATGGAACAGAGTGGACATTAGTGGAGTGGAATGTGGAGGAATGGAATGAAATGGAACGTAATGGCATGAATTGGAGTGGTGTGTGTTGGAATGGATTATAGTAGAATGGGGTGGAAAGGAATGGGATGGAGTGGAATGGAGTGCAGTGGAGTTGAACGGAGATGAATGGCCTAGAATTGAGTGGACAGTAGTGGAATGTAATGGAATGGAATGGAATCCATTGTAATAGAATATAATACAATGGAAAGTTGAGATGTAGTGTGAGCTGAGATTGTGCCACTGCACTCCAGACTGGGTGACACGTTATATCCTGTGGATAGAAAGGAATGGAATGCAATAGAGTGAAATGGAATGGAGTGGAATGGAATTGAATGGAATGGAGTGGAGTGGAGTGGAGTGGAGTCGAATGGAGACGAATGGAATGGGACGGAGTGGAATGGAACGGAGTGGAGTGGAGTATCGTGGAGTGAAATAGAATGGAATGCAATGGGTTGGAATGGAATGCAATGGACTGCTGAAAGGAAATGTGAGCTGTTATTGTTCCACTGCACTCCAGCCTTTGTGACGGAATGAAATCCTGTGGAAAAAAGGATTGGAATGGAATGGAATGGAATGGAATGGAATGGAATGGAATGGAATGGAATGGAATGGAATGGAATGGAGAGGAGTGTAGTGGTGTGGAGTGAAATGGAGTGGAGTGTCGTGGAGGAGAGTGGAATGGAGTGGAATGGAATGAAGAGGAAAGGAACGGAGTGGAGTGGAATGGAACGGAGTGGAGTGGAATGGAACGGAGTGGAGTGGAATGGAATCCAATGGAATGAAATGGAATTGAATCGAATGGAATGAAGAAATATGTGCAGTGATTTGGCCACTGCGCTGGAGCCTGCGTGACAGAGGGAGATCCTGTCGATAAAACAGAGTGGAATGGAAGGGATTGGAATGGAATGGAATGGAACGTATTGGAGTGGAGTGGAGTGGAATTGAGTGGAGTGGAGTGCACTGGAATGGAATGGAATGCAATGGAATGTAATGGAATGATGAAATGATATGTGAGCTGAGATTGTGCCACTGCACTCCACGCTGGGTGACAGAGTGAGATACTCTTGAAAGAAAGAAATGGAATGGAAAGAATTTTTAATTGGGTGGATTCGAGTGGACTGAAGTAGAGTGCAGTG